>NC_138541.1:11257784-11575284 GCF_964234715.1 Podarcis melisellensis | reverse complement strand
AGACACGACACAAAAGGAAAAAGGGATAGGGAGGGAAGAGGGGCGAAGCAGACCCAGGCACCATTTCTTAAGGTAAAATAGTTGTTCTGATGATGACCAGCTGGAATGGAAATAGTTGGGGGGCGGGTGCTATGTGATGGAACTGAACTGTCCGTAAAGCTTATGAAAGGAGCCAATGGAAGGAGCCCTGCTGCTTATCTCTCCCACAAAGGCAGCCTGCTGGAATGACAGGTGACAATTGAAGGAGAGCAGGCCTGATGGAGTCGGCTTTTCAGGGGAGCCGATGGAGAAAGTTGCTCTCTAAGATGTAGGTCACCTTTTTGTCCTTTATAAGGATTGTGCACTGGTGCTGAAAATAAACTTGCTTTATTTTCGCAGGAGAATCTTCAAAACCTCGAATCATTTATTGTTAACCCAATAAATCGCAATACTTTATTGTATATCAGATGTGTTTAAAAGGACGCGGGTGGCGCTGTGGTCTAAACCACTGAGCCTCCTGGGCTTGCTGATCAAAAGGTCGGCGGTTCAAATCCCCGTGATGGGGTGAGCTCCCGTTGCTCTGTCCCAGCTCCTGCCAACCTAGCAGTTCCAAAGCACACCAGTGCAAGTAGATAAATAGGTATCGCTGTGGCAGGAAGGTAAACGGCATTTCTGTGTGCTCTAGTTTCCGTCACGATGTCCCGTTGTGCCTGAAGTGGTTTAGTCCTGCTGGCCACATGACTCGGAAAGCTGTCTGTGGACAAACGCCGGCTCCCTCGGCCTGAAAGCGAGATGAGCAACCCCATAGTCACCTTTGACTGGACTTAACCATCCAGGGGTCCTTTACCTTTTATAGGTTTAAAGCACTTCAATACAACTTTGATAGTTGTGGCTTCCACAATGAACATTGGGAAGCAGTGGCTTGCGGTGAAATTTTTCGTAGGGCCAGAGCCACTAGCATCACACCTCCCTCCCTAAGCCAGGCAGAAGCTTCCTGAGAAGAAGAAGAAGAATAGTTTGGATTTGATATCCCGCATTTCACTCCCTTTAAGGAGTCTCAAAGCGGCTAACATTCTCCTTTCCCTTCCTCCCCCACAACAAACACTCTGTGAGGTGAGTGGGGCTGAGAGACTTCAAAGAAGTGTGACTAGCCCAAGGTCACCCAGCAGCTGCATGTGGAGGAGCGGAGACGCGAACCCGGTTCACCAGATTACGAGTCTACCTCTCTTAACCACTACACCACACTGGCTTTGTGAAGGAGGCTTCAGGCTATAATACTTTATAACTCTAATTTACTGTGAACACTTAGGGGACTAACCTTGTCCCCATGTCCACTGACCACACACCACTGTTGGGAACCATAGTTTACCCATAGTTTACAGAGCTACTACTTCTAGCACCACAACCTATAGTTCCCAGGATTCTCTGTGAGTGTGGCCTAAGTCTAGAGTTTTGCCAGAGAGTAAGCCCTTTTGAATACAGTGGAAATTACATAGGATTGTGATGTAAAGTCTTTAAGTCCTTTTGGGTTTCCTTCCAGAAGGAAATGGGTGGTAATGTAGAAGGAACAGTTTTCCTGCATTTATTCTTAATGAGAAGCAATGTTTCTGGTCCATTTCTGTCACTGTCCTGGTTTTCCCAGAAAGAAGACTGATGGTGTTTTAGTTAACCTTTCTTTTTCTGCCCCCTCATTAGATGCAGTAGCTGTCATATTGATTTGGGTTGGTAGAAAGCAGAACTGGTAAAAAAAAAATGAAATTACCTATATGTGCTGCTTTTAAAATGTCACAACTAATTAATACTGAAGTCTATAAATTATCCCAACAAATATGATAATGACTTGCATATCACTAAGCTATTTGCATAAAGGAGAACCCTAAAATGCTTCACCAAGCTCTGCTGGTCCAATGTTGCTCAGCTTAAATGCTGTGTAAAAACCAATTTAACGGTTCCGGGGCCAAGCGAACGGGCCTAATCCCAAGGTTGCAGGTTCAATCCCCCTATGGGAGAGTTGCATATTCCTGCATTTCAGGGGGCTGGACTAGATATTCAGGGTCCCTGCCAACTCTACAGTTCTATGATTTTATTATTACCTGCCCCCTCAGTATACATTGCCGGTCTCCTCTAAGGGAGAGCAGGAAAGCACATGCAAAAGGGGGGAATCAGGATGCAAATTTCAGTTTGACTACACTGGTCACAAGGCAGCCACCCTCAACCGCACCAACTTTGGGTTTATTTCAACAGGAACTTCTGCCTTTGGACTGCGATGTTAAAATCATTACCTTTCCTCACAACCATAGGTATAGCTGTCAATTTTCCCCTTTTCTTGCGAGGAATCCTATTCAGAATAAGGGAATTTCCCTTTAAAAAAGGGAAACATTGACAGCTATGAATAGGTACATCCTTACAATGTCAAAAGAAAGAGGAACGAGGGAGGGGAGTGTGCATTTTTTGAGGGAAAGGGTAGAGCATCTGTGTTGCATGCAGAAAAATCCAGGTTCAATCCCAGGCATTTCTGGGTCACGATGGAAGTGACCCCTGCCTGAAACCTCAGGGAGCCTCTGCCAAGTCAGTGTAGGTACTACTGAGCTCGATGGATAAGTGGAAAACCTGTTGCAGGACACCGAGGGATAATGTGCCTCATTGCTATGAAAACATCCTTTGCCAATTTCCCCTCTTCAGTCGCTTCAGTCCTTCTGCCCCAGGTGTAATGAAATCTTGATTAATGTGTCCCGTCCTTGTCCTTTGGGCCTATTAGAGTCAGAAAAGGACAGAGCCTTTAAAGGAATCCCTCTGAGGCTTTCCCTAATGAAGGGGAAGCGACAGAAAATTCTGCAGAATGGACAATTCTGACATACGCTTTTAAGCAGCCCATCTTTCAATGGCATTGAGAGGCATTTAGCTTCCTATTATTTGAGGTTGTCACCGACAGTGCTGCTCCAATGATGTTAAGGCTGCCATTAGCAGAACATGGAGGGATGCAATTTTCAGCAATTCCCTTCTCCTCCACAGCCCCCAACCCCCGTTCAAGAGGATTCACATATTGGGAGGCTGGAGTGTGTGTGTGCGGTGGTGGGGAATTGTAAAAAACTGGGTCACCTCTCCATTTTGCTGGTGAAAGCCTTGCTCAGTAGCACCATGGGGTCTCCTCTTTAAGGCTGGATCTGCTAAGCCACACCCACCCAGATGACCCACACCTGCATGATGTCAAGTGTGGGACAAGAAAAGGCACTTTGCAGGTACTGCTAGAATTTGCAAAGCCCGGATTCGCAGTGCTCCACAATCAGCTGATCATTAGGTCCCATGGAGCCCCTGTTAGAATTCCTGCTCCATGGTTGCAGTCATGGGATTGTTGTCTTTCACATGACGGTATATGTTTTGACTCCACAGAGTGGGAAGTGATGGAAACAGGATGTTTGTGTTACTGTGTTCCTGGAAGTAGAACTATTGTCCTTTGTTCTTTTTCTCTTTGCTATCTGATGAGAGAGAGAGAGAGAGAGAGAGAGAGCGCCATGTTGCAGTGCTCCATGTGTGTTTATATGTAAATAAAGTAGATTAGCCAAAATGCTCAGTTGCTGAGGTCTGTCACGCAAGTTGCTCAAACTCTGTGGATCCCTAAGTGTGCCGGTGTCGGTTGGCATTGGTCGCTGCAACGTTCGGGCTGAAGAAAGCTTCTGAAGCTCCCGAACGAATGACCAGGAGGGAGAGAACATGCCAGTTGGGCATGTGTCTCTGCCAGGGTCCTACTCGAGTGTAGGCTGAATTCCTGACAGTCCCTGCACAGCGCTGTTGGCTCTTGCAAACCCCTCTGTTCCTCTTGCTCTTTTCATTTGTTCCTCCCCTTCTTCTGCTGTATTATTAACAGGTTTGTAATTATTGAGCCCAAGCTGTAACGGCATCTGGAGCAGAGCAGCCCATCTGCCCTTTATATCCAATGTCGCTAACTCTACTGCTGACTCTCTTGTGATATCTTGAAACCTGAAACAAGAATGGCCATCACATGACTTCCATTGCATACCTTTGGCCAGCAGTAGGGCTGTGTCAAGGCATTTCCTTTCTTCCTTCCCCAGTGAGAAAACTTTTGGGGATGATTGTTGGTTGGAAGGACTCTGAGCAGCTGAACATGGCACCGCTGTGCCAGCTCTGGGGCACCTATCCCAAAGGAGCTACGCCAAAGGTCAGCCCTACGTCAGTGCTGCCACAAAGGCATGGACCTAGAGAAACATAGGAAAGGTACAGAGATGAATAAGAGAGCAACATAAGATTTTGACTGGACTCTGATCCAATTCAGGGAGGTTGATTGACAATGAATTCAGGAAAGACCATTCCCCAATGACCCTGTGACCTCATTATCAGACCCACACATACAGTAGAAGGATGCACACCCAATCCCAGTTCTCTGCCTGAGGTGAAACAGGAAGATGTTGACCTGTCATGCATATGCTGCCTGACTACCTTGGCACTCGCTCCAAAGCCTCGCTTACCAGGGTTGTGTGGTTGCAGCTTCCAAGTTCTGGTGAGATCACACCAAAGCTCTGAGAGATTTTGCGAGAGATCACACGAGGCCCCCGTAGACCTCTGCAGAACTTAGTGGGGCTCTCGCCCAATTTTGCAGAGTCTCGTGAGATTTTGTGGTGCTCTTGCGAGATCTCACCAGAATCTGGAAGTCGCCGCAGTCACATATCCTCATTTCTCTGGTGGTGGTGGTGGGGACATGTCTCTGGCATTGCCTCTTGGATTCCACCCCCTGAGGCAGCTGCCTCAGTTTGCCTCATGGATGGGCCTGTTACGATATTCCATTCCACCTTAAGAGGAGCAGACATGTGGATTGTTGTATGTCACATGTATGTTTACATTCCAGCACAGCACAGCTTGCTGGGAACTTCCGTTGTGTGTATAGCTTTTGCTTATGCTGTTTGCTTGGACACAAAGGGGAGCAGACATGTTTTTCCTTTGTTCTGATGCTGAATAAAATGCTTGTAAATACGCTTTACACAGCCTCAGCTAGGAATGGAGAACCCATAGCCCTCCAGATGTTGTTGGACTCCAACTCCCATGAGCTCCAGCCAGCATGGCCAATTGTCAGTGATAATGGGAGTTGTAGTCTACCAGCATCTGGAAGGCCACAGTTTCCTGGCCACATCTTAGAATTTGAGTCCTTGTGGAACCTGACAAATATTCCCTCACTTTTGTTGACATGCATGGTCCCACCAAAGGGGACAGGTCTACTTGGTGCAGATTTAAAGCAAAAAAGATACCTAGTTACTAGGGATCAGGGATTCATTATTAGTATTACTTTTAGAATTTATGTCTTGCCTTTCTAGTTAAGATTCAAGGCAGCTTACAACATTTATAAACAACATAAAATACACAGTAATATAAACCATAATTGAAACATACCAGAACATATTTAAATATATTAATTAAAATACACCAGAACAGCATAACCTATGGTGAAGGGTTATGCAGGCCGTAGTTTGGCAAATATCTAGAAATTCACAGGTTCTCCATCCTTGCCCTAAAGTGATTTAATTTAGCATGCTTATTTTACTTGTAGTTAGTATACAAAACTAAAAGCTTTGAAACTGTCAAGCTTGTCTTCTATTTATTAATATTAGGCAGGAGCCTGAACTATCTTGTTTTTGGCTCCTGCTAAAAACCTTTTGTTAAGGCAAGCCTACCCAGACATGTAATTCTATTATGTCTATTCGTTTTTAAACTGCTGGTTTTGCTTACGTTTTGATAAATTGTGTGTCTGTTTATTTTAAAAGTTTTGCCATTGGTGTCCATGAACTGTTACTAATAAACTTACGAAACAAAACATTTCCGGTGGAAAAATAAAGCGCTTAAGTGTTCATTTCAATGTGAAGCGACCTCGTTTGCATTTCTCAAACCGACACACAAACCAAAACTCAGCTCTCCTTCTAAATCTACATTTCTCCAGATTTTGAGACACAGTTCTCCACCCCACACCCACAAAAAGGGTATTAAAAAGTATGTAAGTGCAGAGAAAAATGCTTCTGCTAGTGAAAATAATGTACAAAATCACATTAGGGGGAAATTGTTTGCAAAAAGTATGTCTATTAGGCAAAAATGTGTATGGAAGCATGCACATGAGATGAAATGCACCCCCAAAATGTGTAAGAATTCCTGCAGATCCCCCTTCCTTTTTAGTGCTTTTTTTTACAAATCAGAAACTGGTGTGGAAATTGAGATAACTGAGCTAAACAAATTCATGGAGATGCTTTTAGTGACTATAAGTCATAATGGCTGCTGCCCCCGGGGTCGTTTCCAAAGTTAGCCCTACTCAGAGTAGACCCACTGAAACTATTACTGCTGTTATTATTTATTAATTTATATGCCGCTCACGTGCCCAAATGGCTTTTAAGCGGATTAAAAACTACTAAGTCAATACGCAATTAAAACGCACAATATCAGCGCTGGTGGGGCATTAGAACATCCTTTATTAAAATAGGCAACAAAGCAAACAGTTAAAAAGCGTAACAGATACAACAGTTGTTTTTGTTGTTGTTAAAGCAGTTAAAACAATAAAACCAGAAGTTCATTTCAGGGGAATGCTTCCCTCAATGGGTGTGTCTTCAGAATGCGAACACTGATGGAGCGTCTTGTATTTTGTCAGGGAGACCATCCAAGAAGAACAGAGAAAAAGTTCTCCTATTGTGGTACCACAAGCCGATAATCACCAGTCTTTGGAAAAACTAACTGGGTTCCATCATAGCTCATCACAGTGCCATTTCGGGGCAATGAAGTGAAGGGTTGTGGTTCTTCTCCTGCTTGTGGCCACCGGAAGAAACAGGAGGCCAGTTTGAGCCAGTAGAATTTTCCTCCTCATCTTATGTTCTTTCAGGATGCCATTGTTACAATATAAACATCAATATATATGAGCATATAGACAGGAAGTCTCTGAAGGCCTTCTCCCTCCTGCCGTGTAATTTTCTTGACTTGGAAGCTTGGAGCCGTCTCATCACAAAAACTTTTTTGTTGCAAACTGTCAAGGCATCTGTCTTTGATTATTGCTACAGGTTGGCACTTCCAAAGAGCGAGGCGAGGCTGCCAACTCTATTAGAAACCTAGTTTTTGTAATTTACAGCCCCCAGCCACCGCCCCCCACTCCTGCACAACCGAGGGGGGTTTGAAAACACAGCAGTTTTCCTGGGCATTTCTGGGAAGAGGCCACCGTGGCAGCGCCAATTATTAAAACCGCTCGCTCACATTAAAGCTATAAAGATTAAAAAACTATTGCACACTTGTCATTAAATATGGATGGGGATCATGTAATATGTATTATATCGAGAAAGGAAAAGCCAGCCGCAGAAGCTTTCCGCAGGAGCCTGTGGAAGAGCCGCAAAACCGGCAGGTCCCAAATTGTCAAAGCCGAAGAACAACTTTGTCATGCAAAATAAACACAGATGTTTCGACAGATGACTTGAACATCCAGGCAGTGGGGCAAGCCTAAGACAGTGTTTGGGTGGCGGGTGGAGGGGGGGGGGGAAAGAGAACAACAACGATGACACACAACCCCCACGAAAAGGCTGCTCTCTCTCTCTTTCTCCCTCTCCCCTCCAAGAGCCGTGCCTCACTTTCAGCCGTGAATCGTTTCCAGGGCATTTTATGCTGTTGTTTTTAATTTCGTTTGCTGCCAATTGTTGATGGTGGTTGGTTGTCTGTTTTTTTTTTTGGTCAATCCTTGGTCTTGAAATGCATTCAAATAGCTCCCATTGTCATTGGGCTTGGCATGCACGAAGCCCCTTTAGCACGTCGCTGGCGCAGTCTGCTCTGTGGGTTTTGGAAGGCTGTATATTTATGAGCACCTTAGGCCTAGCTTTGCTTTCAGAATGTAATTGTTCTGTATTCTCTTCCGCACTTAACTCTCTGGGGAGGGAGAGGTTGGGGGAGGAAGAGGAATAAATTCACTTTGAGAGCTGGTTCCAGACTTAGCCGTATCTAGTTTGAATTCAGGGGGCCTACACTATCTGCCATCAGGCCCAGCCAAGATCCTAGTGGTAAGGGATGATGGCAGCATTTGGAGGTTCCTGTGTCTTGGGAGAAAAGCAATGACAAACCTAGACAGCATCTTAAAAAGCAGAGGCATCACCTTGCCAACAAAGGTCCATATAGTTAAAGCTATGGTTTTTCCAGTAGTGATGCATGGAAGTGAGAGCTAGACCATAAAGAAGGCTGATCGCTGAAGAATCGATGCTTTTGAATGATGGTGCTGGAGGAGACTCTTGAGAGTCCCATGGACTGCAAGAAGATCAAACGTATCCATTCTGAAGGAAATCAGCCCTGAGTGCTCACTGGAAGGACAGATCCTGAAGCTGAGGCTCCAAGACTTTGGCAACCTCATGAGAAGAGAAGACTCCTGGAAAAGACCCTGATGTTGGGAAAGCTGAGGCCCCAAGACTTTGGCCACCTCATGAGAAGAGAAGACTCCCTGGAAAAGACCCTGATGTTGGGAAAGATGGAGGGCACAAGGAGAAGGGGACGACAGAGGACGAGATGGTTGGACCGTGTTCTCGAAGCTACCAGCATGAGTTTGACCAAACTGTGGGAGGCGGTGGAAGACAGGAGTGCCTGGCGTGCTCTGGTCCATGGGGTCACGAAGAGTCGGACACGATTAAACGACTAAACAACAACAACACTGCTTACAGGTTCCTCACCGCTGCTCATAGAAAATGTCAACCTACCCCATACCCTCTGACATCCTGCTGATCAAAATCAGGAAGCTTGTTTTTGGGTCCAGAGCTGTCATAGTAGCCAGTTAATTTGTGCAAGAGCATGAGACCATAAAATGAGAGCGTTTTGCTCCAGCACCAGACCAAAAAAAAGGGACATTCCAGGATCCAATCAGAAGCTGGGATGGCTTCTATAATTCTGGGATGTTCCACTCAAATTGGGATGGTTGAGGGGTATGCTAGTAGTGTAAAATAGCTGCAGGGGCTAACACAACTCTCACTGATTCCCATCGGTATGTGTTGAGTGCAACTAAGTCTGGACCCAACCCTGTGCTTGCATCTCATAGGAACACAGAAAGCTGCCTTATACTGAGTCATGTGTAATGGTTCTGGATTTGAGTTTGGATTTGATATCCCACCTTTCACTCCCTTTAAGGAGTCTCAAAGTGGCTAACATTCTCCTTTCCCTTCCTTCCCCACAACAAACACTCTGTAAGGTGAGTGGGGCTGAGAGACTTCAGAGAAGTGTGACTGGCCCAAGGTCACCCAGCAGCTGCATGTGGAGGAGCGGAGACGCGAACCCGGTTCCCCAGATTACGTGACTACCGCTCTTAACCACTACACCACACTGGCTCTCCTGGACTTCTCTGCTCTCTGTTTTCCTTTAGCCACATGCTGAATGTTTGTGCTAGTGCCCTCATGCACTGTCCCCTCATTCCACAGCTGTTGAAGGCAGCATGCCTTTCAATACTAGTTGCAGACCCTCCAAGCATTTCGGTTTTCCAGGGACTGTCCCAGATTTACAGAAGCTGTATTTGATCCCGGAATGTCCTGCTTTTCCTTAGGACGTCACTATTTTCATCGGAGAAATGTTGGAGGGTATGGCATTACGTGACCTCCAAGCCAAGGAGATAAGTAACTATACAACCTTTAGAAGACATCTGAAGGAAGCCCTGTATAGGGTGTTGAAGGAGGCAGTGGTGCGTCCACTCTTAAAGAAAGCATCATCAGATCCTTTAGATCTATCCTGTTATCGCCTGGTTTCGAACCTTTTGTACCCTGGCATGCTCTGGTCCATGGGGTCATGAAGAGTTGGACATGACTAAACAACTAAACAACAACAATGAAGGTAATTGAGAGAGCGGTTGCTGAACAGCTTGGTAGGTATCTGGATGAAACATTGGCTTTGAATCCATTTCAGTCCAGCTCTGGTGCTGTCCTGGTGGCACGCTCTGTCACAAGAGACCAGGGCCTTGTGGGATTTGACATCTTTCCGCAGGGCCTGCAAGACAGAGCTGTTCTGCCAGGCCTTTGGTCCAGGCCCAGTCTGACCCCCTTCTTTCCATGAAACCCTCGTAACCCTTGGCCCTTTCCATTGGCCCATATGGGACCAGCACTGGCGAATATTTAATATTCCTATCATCATGGCTGTGATTCGTGGGTTGGCCACTTAATATTATTTTGATTTTACTGTGATTTTGAGCTGTGCTTTAATCCATTGTTTGTTTTAATGTATTATATATTTGGTGTTAGCCGCCCTGAACCCAGCCTTGGCCGGGGAGGGCGGGGTATAAATAACAATAACAATAATTACTATTATTATTTTAATGTTTTATTGTGTTTTTATGTATGTTAGAAGCTGCCCAGAGTGGCTGGGGCAACCCAGTCAGAATATGTTGATGATTGAATAGGATGTCCCTATTTTCATCAGAGAAATGTTGGAGGGTATGTAGTTGTGGCTCGAGGACCCAACCCCCGCAATGTGGAAAGAATACACAAGGACACGTGATATAAGGTTAATGGGCAAGGAAAGACCACAACTTTATTGATTACAGCAGTGAAAAGGTATTGGCTTAGGCATTGGATCTCTCAAGCAAGTGGGTTTATTCACCAGTAGGTGGAGCCTGTTGATGCTAATCCAACTATAGGCTCTGCCCTGATGTCACCGAGGGTCGTGCCATGGCCTCCCGCCAAGCAGGCATCAGACAGAATACACGACCGCCAGATTCCTTTAACGAAATACCCAAAAATTGAAGGCATAGGCGATGGCCACACCTAGCTCTTCGACACACCACAACACATTATTCCAATGCCTAACCTACCCACCAATACCACAAAAGTTGTGACGATTGCTACGAGGTAGGCGAAAAAACCAAAAAGCCTAATGCCAAATGGAAAAACTCCTACCAGGCCCCCTAGACAACCAGGGCGACCAACCTAAGGTCCATAGCAAGGCCAATGACCTAAGCCCTAACTCAAAGGGAGTGGAGGGTGGGTGATTTGCGGCGAGACGACGGAGAATGAGGCCGGGGAGAGGCTGGCGCAGCAGCAAAAAGGCTGCTGAACACACCCCCTCTCAGGCACCTGGTTGGATGCCTGCCGAGGGGCATGGGCGCCAGCCAGGTGAGGTGGAGGCAGGGGGCTAACGCCCCCTGCTAGGGGCGGTGCTCAGGCTCCCACCCGCAACCACTCCCCTCTCTTGCAGGGAGGAGAGTCTTTGTTGGAAACTCAGGAGAAGAGAGTGCTTTTGTGTTTGGATTTTGCTTGCAGACTTTCCACAGGCATCCGGTTGGCCACTGTGGGAACAGGACGCTTGACCAGGTGAGGCATTAGCCTGATCCTGCACAATATACATTGTGTATAAATCCGTGTCTCTTAAAGGCAAAACACACCATGTTCCAGAGGTTCAGAATTAATGGCACTGAAGCATGTTAAGTTCAAGGCCTTAAATGTGACTTCGAGCACAAATGCCAAGCAAAGGCTTAGCAGCAAGCTGGGAATTTATGCTCTCCTGCAAATAACTTGCAAATAGGCAAACTGGTTCCCTCCCCATCTCCTCACAATTTGCATTAAATGTCACACATGCAGCTGCATGAAATTGGAGGGCTGTGAGTTAAATCAATTTGCCACCGCTAGAATTTTTATTTCTCCACTTTTAAACGATGAGCCTAAAAGCCAAGAAGGATTCTGTTCACTGCAGGCTAAGAGGTAGCTGTGCAATAACGATTAAACCGGAGAAATAATAATTATACTAAGGGCTTTTAGCATGGAAACAAAGCTACATTCTTCTCTATTAATGTCCAGGATTTCTCCAAGCAAGTGATGAAGGAAATGTAGGAATTCAACGGCGCAGTCCCCTCTTCCGCTGGGCAGGATGCTACTGAGCTTGAATATGTACAAAGGGCCTTTTAATCCAGGAAATTTCAAAGGGTGTCTGTGCTTTGGTTGTCCTGCAAATTAGGTAGGATCACCTATAAATGCAAATGGATTTGAATTATGTCCCTCATCCAGCTCACCCCAGGGGGGTCCCACGGCTGCTGTCCCCATCCTCTCCCTCTCTGTTGCAGGCTAATTGTTGTCTTAAACTCATTGCAAACTGCCCAGGAACTGAAAAATCAGTGGTGATGTATAGATGTTTTAGGTAATCAAATAAAAACCTAGGATCTTTTGCTTGAAAGTATTTGCTCTGCCATTGAGCAATGATCCCTTGGGCAATTAATGCCTTAAAGACCACTCTCCCTTTGTGTCCCTTTATGATCTCTGAGATCCACAGAGGGCCTCTTATCCGCAGTAATGCCCTATCCGCTGAGAGGCAGCCCAAAGGGACACAATAAAATGCATTCTTAGTTCCTGCCCTTCAGGGGTGAAACACTTTCCTGGTGCTGACTTGCCAAAGTCTTAGTCTGCACATTTCTGTGCCTCTGGTTCTGTGCCTCTGGTTCCTTTTAAGTCCTAGGTTGGTTTTCAACAAGATGACAAAAGGATGATTATGGTGGTGATAAAATAATATTTCATTTATGAACCACTTCCCATCATGTATCTTGACATGAGTAACAATGTAATGAAAACATAGAACAGGTACATATATAAAAAGAGTTAAATCAGTTGTATATATCACAACAATGAAGAATCACCCCTACAGTCTAAAGCAACAACAGCACATACATATACTGTAATCAGTTCAAATCTGATAGAGGTGCCAGTTACGATACAGATCTATATCAGGTAAAAACCAAACAACAACAACAACAACAAATTGGCAGAAGCAATTGTTGAAACAAACTACAGTGGCACCTCTGGTTAAGAACTTAATTTGTTCCGGAGGTCCGTTTTTAACCTGAAACTGTTCTTAACCTGAAGCACCACTTTAGCTAGTGGGGCCTCCCACTGCCGCTGCGCCGCCACCTCACAATTTCTGTTCTCAGCCTGAAGCAAAGTTCTTAACCCGAGGTACTATTTCTGGGTTAGCAGAGTCTGTAACCTGAAGCGTCTGTAACCTGAGGTACCACTGTATACCATTTGGCAGAGAGGGATCCCAGAAGGTGGTAAAACATCATAGCAGTTGAAAAGGCCTGTCACTCTCATCCGTGGTGGCTGGTGCCCAGGCGTGCCAACTCTATGTGTCTTTGTCCCTCCCCCCAATATCTGTTGGGAAGGGGGTCAAGCCTCCTCAGTGTTGAGGGGCCAGAGGAGGCCAGGCATGGCATGGCTTCAGTGCTCAGCTCCTCCTGAGTGCAAGAGAGGAGAAGCCATTGGCCACTGAAGCTGAGTTGCACAGGGTTCCATGCTCGCCTTCCCTCTGAAGATGTGACGTCGTGCATGTGTTGTGTGTTGCGCACGTGATGTCACACAAATGCGACACGCATTGCAGCATGACATCTCTCCTGTGTGTCGCACCGCCGGGCCCCCTCAATCTTGGGCACAAGTCAGCGCTTCTGCTGGTGTCCATTGGGCTGATGTTGGACACAAGTCCCAATATATGAAGCTCATTTCAGCCATGCAAGGCACACTTGCTAAAAAACAACAACCCTCTTCTACATAGTCATTGAAGTTGCAGGAGCCCATCTCTCTCTCAGTCTCTGCACTTCCAGCATCGTCCCATCTGAGGACGAGCACAATCGCTGGGCAATGATCTAGTGGGTAAGGAAGTCTTTCCCCTCTTCATTCGATAGCAAGTCCTACCTGTTTTGGCACACCTCAAAATTCGGCATTAAGGTGGGAAGGCATAGGAAAAAGCAAATGTAGTAGACAGGCCTTCAGCTGGTGTGCAACTGTTCTTCATTGTGGTTCATTTGGAAATAGGATGGTTGTGCTACACTGAGCACGTGGATAGCCAATCCACCTGTGGGTTTTTCGCAAGTACCACAAATATGAATGGGAGACAAGCTCAGTGTCTTTCAGGGATGTTAGAGGCCAAGGCAATGTGTCAATCTTGCCTTCAGTCTCAATAGGCTGCAGAAGATTGGATGAGATGACCTCTGGCATCCCTTCCATTTTTGTGGCTAAGTGAATAAATTATTCCATAAGAGAGATGGAAAGACAGAACTAATGAAGTCATATGCTGTGTTAATGCTCACTTAATTGATACATTTATCAACTTCATCTATTGATTCATTTGTCACTTGAAAACTTATTCTTTCTCAAACCCAGAAAGGAAAGACACACACGTTCAATTCAGAGAGCACAGAATCAAGCTTTTAAATGAAGCCTTGTTGTGGACTGGCTGATTGTATCATTTATTGCCTCTGCAACCATCCAGAACGAGGAAATTAAAAAAAGCCAAACAGCAGTAGTAGTCAAGGTGATGCTCTCTAGATTTTAAAGACTACAGCTCCCATCAATACTAGCCAACCAACAATCAGGAATGTTGGGAGTTGTAGTCTTTAACTCTAGGAGAGCACAACATTGGCTTCACATAGAATCATAGAATCATAGAATCATAGAGTTGGAAGAGACCACAAGGGCCATTGAGTCCAACCCCCTGCCAAGCAGGAAACACCATCAGAGCACTCCTGACATATTGCTTAAAGACCTCCAAAGAAGGAGACTCCACCACACTCCTTGGCAGCAAATTCCACTGTCAAACAGCTCTTACTGTCAGGAAGTTCTTCCTAATGTTTAGGTGGAATCTTCTTTCTTGTAGTTTGGATCCATTGCTCCGTGTCCGCTTCTCTGGAGCAGCAGAAAACAACCTTTCTCCCTCCTCTATGTGACATCCTTTTATATATTTGAACATGGCTATCATATCACCCCTTAACCTCCTCTTCTCCAGGCTAAACATGCCCAGCTCCCTTAGCCGTTCCTCATAAGGCATCGTTTCCAGGCCTTTGACCATTTTGGTTGCCCTCCTCTGGACACGTTACAGTTTGTCAGTGTCCTTCTTGAACTGTGGTGCCCAGAACCGGACACAGTACTCCAGGTGAGGTCTGAGAATTCGGATCCTGGAAAGTTGGGAATACGCTATCTCTATTGTATTAACCATCACTACCAAGCCCCCTAAGGATAACTTTTCAAGGGAAGCAAGGGGTGTAGGGAGTGGGACAATCTAATGAAAGCAGGGATTGTCTCTTCCCCTATTTTGCTTGAGTCACAGCTTTTAATATTGTCCATGGTAAACCAAGACCTGTCTCCCCCCCCCCCCCCCAGGATATGAAATATGTCCTGGATAATCGTAGATTCTAGGCTAGATCAAAATAGCTCATTTGCCACATAGCAGCTGGATGTCCAATGCTGGCGTCAAAGGAGAAAGCCATCTCCAAGATCATACATCAGAACTTGGCAAAAGGCTGTCAGTTGGCAACCAGAGAAGAGCAATATTACATCTCCTTGCCGCAGTTAGCTATGGAAACTTCAGAGCTTGGAAGCCCTCTGGGACATTGCGATTGTGATAGATAGTGTGCCCTTGGTCATAAATTGCTCTGATATGTACCAGAGCTAAGAGCTTCTTCTTACTTGTAGCTGATTAGCAATTGTAATGTCTCTGTATGAGGATATTGGTAAAACAATACCATATGAAAATTACCAACAAGTGATAGGCAACAGACAGCTTCAGAACTGAATCTCATCCCTGGTGACAGACACACTTTGACTATAATCTCCTCTTTTCAGAGACAGGCAAAAGTCTATTTAAACCCCTCTGGCAAAAAGATAGGGACATACTTTCATACATGGTGGTCATGTCTTCATGCTTGTAGACTTTAGGCTGCTGTCTGTCTTCAGTTTCAAGAGATTACCCACTGTTAGGACTTCACAATCGACACAGAGGAGTATAGTGGTCTGAATATGGACTTCTAGAAGAATGTTTGATGGTTGACCTCTGACCATTAGGACGACTCTGGGGTTGCCGCGCTCATCTCGCTTTATTGGCCGAGGGAGCCTGCGTACAGCTTCTGGGTCATGTAGCCAGCATGACAAAGCCGCTTCTGGCGAACCAGAGCAGCACACAGAAACGCCGTTTACCTTCTTGCCAGAGCGGTACATATTTATCTACTTGCACTTTGACGTGCTTTCAAACTGCTAGGTTGGCAGGAGCAGGGACCAAGCAACGGGAGCTCACCCCATCACAGGGATTCGAACCACCGACCTACTGATCGGCAAGTCCTAGGTTCTGTGGTTTGACCCACAGTGCCACCCACGTCCCTATTGATATATGTACCAAGAGAATATCATCATCATCATCACCACCACCTCCATCATCAAATCTGCACACACTATTGGCTTACAGTCATAGTTGGATGGGGCCACAATAGTCTTCTAGTCCATTCTCAACTTCTCAGCTCCAGGTCTTCTGTGCTTCAGAGTATTTGAAGGCTTTGTTCTTCCCCCATTGTAACCAACCACCAGAGGGAGGAACTGCGCTCTCTCTCTCTCTCTCGCTCTCTCTCTCTCTCTCTCTCTCTCTCTCTCTCTCTCTCTCTCTCTCTCTCCATATTCCCTTGGCAGTGGGTGGACCTGGAGCAAAACTGGGCAGAACCTAAGCCAGGTGGACATAGGAATGTGTGGCTCTCTTTCAGCACTGTCTGCGCAACCTGATGTCTCCCCCCAACTCTCTCAAGCACACACAGTGCAGAAGAAGATATTCTTCCCAAAGAAGTGATCCAGAGAGCAAGAATGTGTGTACAGCATTTTGAGGTCCGCATTAAATTGCATTGCCCAATCTGGATTTACATGAAGCCACCAGGTGAAGTCATCAGAGGTGGGTGGGCGGGACTGGAGTGAAATGACATCACTATGCTGATAGCGCTCTATCTCTCTTTCCATATCTGAGGCAGGTGGGGCAGGACAGGGGTCTGGAGGTAATAATGGACTGGATGAGGTCCAAACACGAGATGAACAGGGGAATGGAACAAGAAATAAAATGCAAAAGGCAAAGCATACAGGGAGCATCTTCAATGCTAGCCCCATTGGAAGAGATTGATTTAGACCTCCATTCCCCCCAGATTGCATGCCTGGTATGAGCAAACCCCTTGCAGCTCTGTTGAGAAATCTGGAAGCCACAGTGTTAATCTCTATACGCTTCTCCGACAGGGGAATATATACTGTTAAATCTTGGGAGTTATTTAAAATGCCAGGGAGTATAATAGCAGTCCTCTGAAATAACCATTTCATCTGCCTACATTACTCTAAAATTAATGAATAATGAAGCGATGCCCTTCACATTCTCTTCCCTTTCCATTCCAAGATATATTGATCAGATGACATTTATTTAAGTTTGGGATAATGTATTAATTTCAAGATAATTATTCAATATACTTTTGTCACTGTTGATATGCTTCAATGTCATCCAGGGGCCGGGGGATGAATAAACTGTTATCTGACATTGCTGGACAGGGTGCTAGAAATAAATGCAATTTTTCTCCTTGGGGGAAAAAAATCAATGTCCCCCCTCTCTCTTTTTGGAGTGGGGGAGAGGAGAGGGAAGAGAGGAGGAAGCAGGGCATTATGGTGGAATGACGGAGGATCCCAAGAAGACCTTTATTGTTGTTGTTTTTGTAAAGCAAGGTTGGTTCCGTGGAACAGAGCCCTCTTCGGCTGTCACCGAGGTCAGACTGATGCTTAGCAAAGCTGACAGAGCCCATCCTTAGTGGATGCCATTGCAATATTAACACTCATTTAGAGCAGATGTGGCTAAAAGCATGAAACATTGAACAAACAGCTGCCACAGATCCAGTGCCATTGCTTGAGCACTTATGTTCTATTAATGCACTGGGTTCCTGTGGCCATCAGGGCTGCCTCCTTCCTCCCTGGTTAACCATGCAGCAGATGGGTCAAGCTGTGGTAACTCCAAGATGAGCTGTATCCCTCTTCCAATGGGCGTCCCTGGATTGCAAAGCAAAAAATTGGAAAGAGGGGAGTGGATGCATGGGGAAAACACACCCCATCAAGCTTCTTTTGGAGGACTGGCAATGTCATTGCTCACACACAGCAGTATTCTTGTGCCAGGCTGGGTATGTTTAAAGCCAGCTTGTTCCCAGCCCCGTTCTCAGATTTATAACAACTCACATGGTCACACAAACACAGAGCACAGCTTACTTAGGTTTTTATAGGTCCACACTGAAGAAGAAAAAATTGTTCTCCATTTATGTATCTCTTTATGAGGGTTCAGAGACATAAGGTGCAGCCTTATACTGAGTCAGACCAATGGTCCATTTAGCTCCGTACAGTCTGCACTGACTGGCAGAGGCTGTGACATTAACATATATGAGAGAGTGCTGGAGGGGAAATAGTTAAATTGGTTGCACAGTCAGGACCCAGGGGGGTGGAGTCAGTGGGACTATAAAAGGAGTTCAGGGAGGAGTTGGTTGGGAGTTGTTGGTGGGTAGTTGGTTGGTTTCAGTGGGTTGGCTGGTTGGGAAAGGCATTTGCTAATAGAGAGACAGTTAGGGCAGTGGGTTCTTGAGTGTGGGGAGGTAGAAGAGATAGAGAGAGGAAAATAAGACTAAGAAAGTAAAGAGCAACAACGTTTAGAATGCTGTAAAAGTTTGTTTGTGTCTGAAATAAAATACACTCTTCTTTATTAACTGAGAACTTGACTGAGGCTGAAGTGATTTTACCAGGAAGGACCTGGTTGGTGGCAGCGGATTAGTGGTGTACGGGTCAACGGTTCGTGAGATGACCAGGGGCTCTGTACAAATGCCACAGAAGCTCTTCTGGGTTTCCGGCAGGGGACATTCCCTGGGATTGAACCTGGGTCTGTCATACACAAAGCAACCAAAGTACGGCCCCACCCTGGAGACCTGAGTCGTGCAAGGGAATGGCAGCATGATATGGTTTAACAGCACAAAGCCAGTGTAATTTACATCACATCTTCCGCTTCCTGGAGCTGAACTGAAATCCTTTCTCGTGGCAGATGAAGGTGATGGATTACATGGAACTGGCGGAAATGACTGGCAGAATCCGAGACCAGGGAGAAGAATCGGTAGAAGAAGGTTGAAAGAAATTTAAAGACTATCTACAGAAACATTGCAAAATTAAGGAATGTTAGAAGGATGCTGGAATGAAGTTATGTGGTTTTAGTAGTAACGTTATAAAGGAGTATGTAAAAATCAGTTGTCAACAGGTAAGAATGTAAAGTCACAACATATTAAGATAAATGATTAAGATAAAAACAAAGATGGAAAGGATTTGCTGAATTAACTAATCGAACTAGAATACAAAAAAGGGAGGTGTGAGGAGGTCAAGGAAACAAGAAAATGAAAGATTAGCTATGGAAAATTTGATTAGTTTTTAACTGTTTTATTTTTTAGTTTTCTGTAATTTTTTGTTTTACTACTTTTTTCTTATTTTTGTAATTTTTTGTAATTTTAATAAATATTACTTTAAAAAAAGAAGAAATCCTTTCCTCATTAAATTCAATCAGGTTGGTGAGCCCGGTGGCAGGCATGTATTAACAGCATTTACACGCCATTCAATAACTGGTCTCTGGGTGACATACAAAAAAACACACATGAAAACATTATACTAATCATACAACAACAACAACAACAACAACAACAACAACAATTTATTTATACCCCACGCATCTGGCTGGGTTTCCCCAGCCACTCTGGGCAGCTCCCAACAGAATATTAAAAACACGATAAAACATCAAATGTTTAAAACTTCCCTAAACAGGGCTGCCTTCAGATGTCTTCTAAAAGTCAGATAGTTTCTTATTTTTTTGACATCTGATGGGAGGGTGTTCCACAAAGCAGGTGCCGCTACCAAGAAGGCCCTCTGCCTGGTTCCCTATAACCTCACTTCTCACAGTGAGGGAACCGCCAGAAGGCCCTCGGAGCTGCACCTCAGTGTCTGGGCTGAACAATGAAGGGTGGAAATATGGAATGATTAGATAATCATAATAATCAATTATAATAAAATGTTGTTATAATCACAGACCAATAACAACAGTAAACAAATTTCAGCATAAAAAAGCAGCAATGGAGAATAAAACACTGAACTATAGATCTAAAATTCAGTGCTTTCAAAATGTAAAAGCCTGGGAAAATAAAAATGGGTAGAGCCTGCCAGGTGAGCCTCTCTGGGGAGAGCATCCCCAAATTGGGGTGACACCCTCTAAAAAGCCCTTTCTTTAATATCCATCCACCTCATCTCATTTGGTTGGGTACCTGCAGAAGGGCCTCTGCGGAAAATTTCATGTTCTGGGTAGGTATCTGTGGGAGGAAGTGAGGCAAAGGACAAGATGGTGCCCCATGTGCTTCCATGTTCAGAAGGTGACTGGACTGAGACCCAATTCAAACTTCAATACCGGCAGCAGGATACCCCAATGAGGGCCACTGGCTAGTTTAGGGGGTGCAGGACACTCCCACGTTTGCCCCTCAACAGAGGAGAACATCCAAGGAGATGTTGTTGCCGCTGCCTGAGGCTGTTGCTTCCCTCTGCCCAACAGTCAAACAGGTCCTGACTCTCTTTCTAAGAAACATAGTGAACTTCTGGTCTGTGGGTGACATGCGAACAATGAGAACTTGCCAGGAATGATGGAGATGGAATAAATTCTGAGATACACCTGCATAACCTAACTAAACTAGACCCTCCTTTGCAGAAGAGCACCCTTACACATAAATGGTTCAGAAATAGTATAGAATAAAACACTTCTGAATTCTGCACGCCACGCCCCTTTCCGGAGAATGACCTATATACTGCTCACCTTAGGTCATTCAAACGCAGTCCAAGAAGAAAATGTTGTGAGTGAAGTCTCTCGTTCGCCCTCACCTCTTTTCCCAAAGAAGCCAGGGTTTTGCCCTTTCTAAAATAAAGGAGAAAATCTGTGTGACAAGCACGCTCGGTCTGATTACATCTGACAGATTTAAAGTGCACCCCTTTTAAACCCCAAGAGGCTTTGATCCTCTCACTTAACAGAACTTGTAGCTGCGGGAAATTACCTTGTCATACGCAACACAGTGTTGTGGGCTTGTATTGACAGTGCAAAGTGTCAGCAACTGATGCACAGAGCAACAGGGCTAAATAATTCATCGAGAAAACAGAAGCTTTTCCAGCAACACACCCTCACCGGGCGTTCCACGAGATGACAAAGGGATCGAATGTTCCCAGCCCGCCGTATAACCCAAAGGCCGCTGGCGCTTATTAAAATGATTACCAGCATTGTGTGAGGACAGACCAAAGGCCGCCATGGATTTCATCAGAGTGCAGCCTGAAAGTGTGGAGGAATCCAGCAGGCCGTGGTGCTCATGGGCTTAACACCCTTGAGGATTCCTGCCCTTCCATTTGAGCAGAGGCTGCATTTGAAAGAGGTGGGGGGGGTAGGAAAGGTCGATCAGTCCTCTGAGCTTGCTCCACCTGAAGCACACGAGAGGCAGGAGGTGGCAAAAATAAACAAAGCATCCGTTCTCCCACACAAAATGCTTTTTGGTCCATCGGTGGGAGGCCAAGAGGCTTCCATCAAAGCCATTTTGGAACAGATATTGGAGGGCAGGGGAAGGTGGCAATTTCAGGAGACTAACAGGGGAATAAAGGCATAAAGGAAAGAAAAGGTATAGAGTGAAAGAATTAAATAAGCTTATTTATGTATGTCACAACGGCAGCCCGTGTTTCGTTAGCCCAAAAATAGAAAACGAGCAAGGTCCCAACCAAAGAGGAATGGCAACTTAAACTGATGGAATATGCGCAGCTTGCAGATCTAACTTATAGAATAAGAGAACAAGAAGAACATTCGTTTAAAGAAGATTAGAAATTGTTTATTGAATATGTGGGGGGAAATTGTGTGCACTTGAAAATGTTGGCAGCATTAAGATAAATTCAACAGTGTAAATAAGTTTTGATGGAAGTAATAATGGAATATTGAATGGTTTAGTTTATGGAAAATATGTAGGGATTTATGCTATGCAAAATGAGCCATGAAAAGAGAAAAAGGGAAGTCAATGATATTTCAAGGTTGTTTGAATGAATATTCCAAATTGTAAAACAGAAAACTTAATAAAAATTATATAATAATAATAATAATAATAATAATAATAATAATAATAATAATAGGGTGCTAGAATTAAGTTGGAATTGTGCTGGGGAATGCTTTGTGGCCAAATGGAAGTTGGTATGTGGGCAGGGTCTCCCAGTGCCAGAAGCGGCTTAGTCATGCTGACCACATGACCCGGAAGCTGTACGCCGGCTCCCTCGGCCAATAAAGCAAGATGAGCATGCAACCCCAGGGTCAACCACGATGGTAAGGGGTCCTTTTAGCTTTCCCTTTCCCTTTGCTTGGTAGATTTTCATAAAGAAAAACACAGACTGATAAATAAATTTTAGAAAGGGACAAGATTAGACAAGGGAGCACAAAGGTTTTTTTTTTAAAAAAAAATCCAAGACTCCTTGTGCTCCACTTCATTCCCCCTTTCTTCCCACCCAGGGTTTTCTTGCCCTCTGGCTGCCCCTTCAGAGTTGGCACATCGCACAGGGCTGGGTCTTAGAATCATAGAATCATAGAGTTGGAAGAGACCACAAGGGCCATCGAGTCCAACCCCCTGCCAAGCAGGAAACACCATCAGAGCACTCCAGACATATGGCTTAAAGACCTCCAAAGAAGGAGACTCCACCACACTCCTTGGCAGCAAATTCCACTGTCAAACAGTTCTTACTGTCAGGAAGTTCTTCCTAATGTTTAGGTGGAATCTTCTTTCTTGTAGTTTGGATCCATTGCTCCGTGTCCGCTTCTCTGGAGCAGCAGAAAACAACCTTTCTCCCTCCTCTATGTGACATCCTTTTATATATTTGAACATGGCTATCATATCACCCCTTAACCTCCTCTTCTCCAGGCTAAACATGCCCAGCTCCCTTAGCCGTTCCTCATAAGGCATCGTTTCCAGGCCTTTGACCATTTTGGTTGCCCTCCTCTGGACAAACTCCCAGCCATCATGAACTCCCTTTCCTTTAGTATTACTGTCCATGGGATCTCACCCAGAACTTCCCTAAGTTTTATGAAGTCGGCTTTCTTAAAGTCAAGAAATTGAGACCTAGTATGCTTGGCTGCTCCTTTCCGCTGTATAGTAAACTGCAGAAGAGCATGATCACTCGTGCCTAATGATCCTTCCACTTCTACCCCACTAACCAGGTCATCAACATTGGTTAGGACCAGATCTAAAATGGCTGTTCCTCTTGTTGCTTCTCCCACTTTCTGGACAATGAAGTTGTCTGCAAGGCCAGTGAGGAATCTGTTTGACCTTATGCTCTTGGCTAAGTTTGACATCCAACAAATATCCGGGTAATTGAAGTCCCCCATTACTACTATCTCCCTTCCCTTTGCATGCTTGGCCATCTGTTCCAGGAAGGCATCATCTATGTCCTCCGTTTGGCTGGGGGATCTATAGTAAACTCCCACAATGAGGTCACTGTTATTCTTCTCTCCCTTAATTTTGACCCAAATGCTCTCACTTTGGCTTTGAGGTTCTAAATCTTGGATCTCTTCACAGGTATACACATCCCTGACATATAACGCCACTCCTCCTCCTTTCTTGTCTGGTCTGTTTCTCTGAAATAGATTGTATCCCTCCATTATTACATTCCAATCATGGGACTTATCCCACCAGGTTTCAGTGATGCCTATTATGTCATATTTAGTTTGCTGTATCAAGAGCTCAAGCTCATCTTGTTTATTTCCCATGCTTTGCGCATTAGTGTACAGACATTGAAGTCCATTAATCATTCCCCCGTGTCTCTTATTTAAGGATTTTTTCCTCCCACCACTAGGTCTGCGTGCTGTTTGCTCCATTCAGTCTATGACATTTGGATGATCATCTTCATCAATTGATAGACTCCTACCTTCAGGAGCACTGTCTCCCTCCCCCACATTAGTCAGTTTAAAGCCCTCCTGATGAGGTTTCTGAGATTTTTGGCAAAAACGTTCCTCCCAACCGTTGTGAGGTGCAGCCCATCGCTTGCCAGAAGTCCATCTTCAAGAAACTGCAGTCTGTGATCTAAGAATCCAAACCGTCCCTGTTTACACCATTTGCGAAGCCAGCTGTTCACTTCCACTATTTTTCCCTCTCTCCCTGGGCCACGTCGTTCAACTGGGAGGACAGATGAGATGAGTCTTGAAGATGGCAGTCTCTTCTCCTCCAATTTGCCCTCTCACCAGCACCTGCCATGAGCTGCCCAAGGGAGGAGGCTGCTGCAGCAGCAGCAGCAATGGAGGTTCAACAGGATGCTCCCTTGCTTCCACTTGGGACAAGTGCCAGCTCACCCTCCTTCCAGAACTTGACAGCAGCAGCACTGGCGGGGGAGGAAACAGGGACGTTCTGGGATCAAATCAGAAGCCGGAATGGCTTTCATAATTCGGAGAATGTCCCTGGAAAATCAGGCATGCCACCCTTTCCCGACTTCTGACCTGGCCCTTTGTGGGTTAACAGGCGGTAGAAACAACAAAAAGAGCCCTCCTGAATTCGACCAAGGGCTTACCTAGCCCAGCATCCTGTCCTCATATTGCCTTGATAATAATAATAATAATAATAATAATAATAATAATAATAATAATAATATAAATTTTATTTATACCCCACCCTCCCTGGCCAGAGCCTGGCTCAGGGCGGCTAACACCAATAAAATCACAGTAAAAGCATAATAGAGGAAAAAGAGGGGGGGTGAGGAACCAATTTAAAATACAGGTTAAAATGCAATTTAAAATGCAGCCTCATTTTAATAGTAGCCCATAGATAAAGAGCATAAGGGGAGGTAAATATAAGGGTCAGACTGAGTCCAAACCAAAGGCCAGGCGGAACAGCTCTGTCTTGCAGGCCCTGCAGGGCCCTAGTCTCTTGTGACAGAGCGTTCCACCATGTCGGGGCCAGTGCTGAAAAGGCCTTGGCCCTAGTTGAAACCAATCTAACCTCCTTGAGGCTCGGGACCTCCAAAGTGTTGTTATTTGTGGACCTTAAGGTCCTCCGCGGGGCATGCCAGGAGAGGCGATCCCATAGGTACGTGGGTCCTAGGCCGCATAGGGCTTTAAAGGAAGCCCCCAAGTAGGACTTGAGCGCAACAGCAATCTCCCTAGTTATGGTCTGAAATGCAATGCCCCTCTGCCTTCTCATAATGGTTTCCCCAGCATATGCCAGCAGTCGCTATTGTCCTGACATTGAAACAACATTCTACGTAGCAATACAACCCAAGCTTTGTGATGGGAGAATGGCAGGTATGCTCTACCACCAGACTTCAGTGTGTATAAGCTTTGGAAATTAGTTTCTTGTGCTGTATGCCCTTTCTACTTTGTTTTTAAAAAATATAAAAATAATAATAATCCATGGGTACCAAACAAACACATCGAAACCAAAGCTATTTGCATCTATCAACACTAATAAGAGCCACACCGCCGCTTTGGTAGCATCTCGACTCTCACCTGACCCGGAAGTTCAAAGGCTACATCAAGAAGCAATTAGCATATTTCCCACAGACGGAGCAGTCAAATGAGCAAAGAGCTAATAGCAGCTCCGACCAAACCGTCTCGGCGGACTTCCTCCTCCGCTTCCGAATTGGATCTGTCAGCTCCTAAATTGCGTGCATTTTTGAGCCGTTAGCACAGTTTACTGCCCGAGAAAATATCGTATCAACCACCATTAAGGTGGCAAATTGCTTCCTAAATGGTAAGTTAAAGGATAGGATTGTACTTCCCATCTTAATTAAGACGACCGTCCTGGTAAATGGAAATAAGTTAGCCAATGTATATTTTTCTTACTGAAATGGAAACTAGCACTAGAAGGAGATATCTGAAGGCCTACATGTAAGATAATGAGGTGTTCAGCCCCTCCTCATTTAATCCCCATAACAACCCTGTGAGATAGGGTAGGCTAAGAGGGAGGGAGGGAGAGAGAGAGAGAGACTGACCCAAGGTCACCTAGTGAGCTTCATTTGGCTGAGTGGGGATTTGAACCCTGGTCTCCTAAGTCCTAGTTCAGCACTCTAACCACTACATCACACTGCCTTGCAATGCTGAAATTTATAAGAATTGATGGAAGGGCACCACGACGGGCTTGTGGCTTAATGGACATTGCGATTTGCAAAATTGCATCAGCCTGAAAAAGAGCTAATACAACCATGCCAATCATCTCCGTCACAGGTTTAGTTCTTGGAAACTGAGGTGAGTAATGTGTAGCTCAGCCCTGAGCCCAGCAGTGGCCCATGCCAGCAAAATCCAGCTCCCTAACAACATTGGGTCACATTTTCCAAAGTCTACAACCTGATCCCACCCCCACAATATTTTGCTATAACAACTAATTACATATAAATGAATCCTTCTTAACTGATCCAACACTCAGTCTGCTTTTAATTACAAGGTTTCGACAGTGACAGATGGCACAGAGTATGACGAATTGACCCTGAAGGGTTAGATGGTTGTCACAAGAGTGATTTGGTTTCAACAGCCAAAAATAGGTTGAGGTTGCAACGTTCAAAGGTACAGCATGGAGTTGACTTGATGTTGGCAAGTGCCTCTTGAATCAATGCTGATATTAGTAGGACCTGAAAATATACAAAGAGTCTATTGAAAACAGACCAGGGCTGAGTGAGATGAAGCTATTCACTGTTATTGAACATTTTCAGAACTGCCCCCAAATGCCTTCCCCTTCCAGCATTTTTGTCACTTGAAAAAAAAATGTTCACTTTTTCATTTAAGCTGACTTACTCATCCTTACTTGTCCTCATTTTCCACCACCTTCATTCACCCTCAGCAATCTCACAGACAAATGATTTTACTGACCGATGTCTGACAAAATGGACGTCACACAAGGGCGCCACCATAGTCACTAGATGTTCACTGATTTGGTGGGATCGGTGGAGACTCTTGAGGGTCCCATGGACTGCAAGAAGATCAAACCTATCCATTCTAAAGGAAATCAGCCCTGAGTGCTCACTGGAAGGATAGATCCTGAAGCTGAGGCTCCAATACTTGGGCCATGTCATGAGAAGAGAAGACTCCCTGGAAAAGACCCTGATGTTGGGGAAGATGGAGGGCACAAGGAGAAGGGGATGACAGAGGACGAGATGGTTGGACAGTGTTCTTGAAGCTACCAACATGAGTTTGACCAAGCTGCGGGAGGCAGTGTTATATAGGAGTGCCTGGTGTGCTCTGGTCCAGGGGGTCACGAAGAGTCGGATACGACTAAACGACGAAACAACAACAACAATTTAGGAAGGAGGGAGAATAACTGAATGATAGAGCTGGAGGGGGGCACATTTGAATGCCATCTAGCCTGAGGAAGGAAATCCAGAGCTAGAGCGTCTTCAAGATGTGGTTGCCCAATCTCTGCTTCAAGTCCTCCAGCAGAGAAGAGCAAGGGCAACAGGTTCCATTGTCAAGCTGCTGTCAACGTTAAGACATTTCTCTTAATGCTTAACCAAAATCTACCCTCCTGCAACTTAAGTTCATTAGATCTCTCATCAACACTGAATGTCCTGGTAGGATTTCCAAGGCTGGTGAAGGAACTCTCCCTGCAGTGGGAAAACTGGGATAGGCCAGAGATTAGAATTCATAGAATCATAGAACCATAACTCACCTAGTCTAATCCTCTGCAATGAAGGAATCACAG
This sequence comes from Podarcis melisellensis, assembly GCF_964234715.1. Taxonomy (NCBI): domain Eukaryota; kingdom Metazoa; phylum Chordata; class Lepidosauria; order Squamata; family Lacertidae; genus Podarcis; species Podarcis melisellensis. The sequence continues at coordinate 11,547,806 of NC_138541.1, read as the reverse complement.
CTAAAAAATCCAGGACAGAAAGCCATTCAACCTCTCTTTTAAAACGTTCAACGAAGGAGCACCCACTATCTTCCGAGGTGGTCCATTCTGCTATCAAACAGCTCTTGCCATCAGAAGGTTTTTCCTAATGTTTAGCCGGAAACTCCTTTCTTCTAATTTGAATCCTACCCTCTTGGGGCAGCAGAAAACAAACTTGCTCCATCTTCCCTGTGACAGCTCTTCAGATGTTTGAAGCTGGCTATCCTATCACCTGGTACAAGTTTTCAAGGTACATTTTGGTGTGAAAATGTACAAGGGAGTTTGAAAGAAGGGGAAAGAGGGATTCAATAAGGCTGAATACAGTAGACGCTCAGGTTGCGAACGTGATCCGTGTGGGAGGCACGTTCACAACCTGCAGCATTCGCAACCCACACATGCAGGTCGCAATTCAGCACTTCTGCACATGCACAAAGTGCAATTTAGCGCTTCTGCACATGCGTGAGTGCCAAAACCTGGAAGTAACCCATTCCAGTACCTCTGGGTTCGGCATGGTGCGCAACCCAAAAACGCGTAACCTGAAGTATCTGTAACGAGGTATGACTGTAAATTCCTCTGGGATGGTTTAATTCATCCCTGCCGTTGCTGACTCTTCCAAGAGTCACAAGATCAGATTTCCTAGGAAAGCTAGACTTGGACAGTTAGGTAAAATGGGCATGGAGTTTACTTTACAAAAATCATATAAGAAACCTGGAAGAACGTCCTGTCAAATGTGATGCAAACTTTCAGGTGCAAACTAGAAAGCCAAGAGCAGAAGCAAGTAACTCACAGCTGAATTGTTACCTGTCTGGTTGCAGATGTCTTTCTTTTGTGAAAACAGGTGTATCTCTGCCCTTGAGACGGCCGCTTGTCACTTCCGCTCTGGCCAAGTTTGTCCATCAACTCATCTGCGACCTGCCCTGACAGGAGACAAAAGGGCAACAGCATCAGATGGCAAAATTTGGGGTAATGCCAACCTGACGGAGAGTGTATTAGGTGCTGAGAACAGCGGCAACTCTCAACAAAGGCTTGAAAAGCAATCACAATCCGTTCACACAATACTGCTTCTTGTTTATCACGGTGCAATGGTCTGTGGACAGGATTCCACACACACACACACACACCGCCATATGCCCATTTACCATTTAAGACAGTGGTGGCCAAACATGGCCCTCCAGCTGTTTTGGGACTACAGCTCCCATAATCCCTGACCACTGGTCCTGTTAACTAGGGGTGATGGGAATTGTAGTCCCAAAACAGCTGGAGGGCCATGTTTGGCCATCACTGATTTAAGAGAAGTACAAACCTCTCTGAGAGATTCTACCCAAACTGTGAAACCATGAGAATGCAATTGTGGTGTAGGGTATATTTCAATCAGAAGGGCAATTTGGGGGAAGGCATTTGGGCTTCCAGTATTTATGCATTGCCTCAAGCACGGCTTTGCTACTTCAGCTGGTGAATAGGGAAAGCAAACCACTGCTGCTAGACTGGCTATAGGGCAATAAACTTTAAGTACCCATATCTTCTTTCCCTAATCCTCTGCTGTGCTGTACTGCTCTTCCACCAAAGCTAGGGAACCCTTTTTGGTCCAAGGGCCAGATTCTTATCTGGCCAGCTTCCGAGGACCAGGTGGGTGGGATCAAAGGCTAAGTGGGAGGGGTCAAACAATGCCACTACAGAAATCGTGCGGCATCAGTGGGAGGCCCCGTTAGCTAAAGTGGTGCTTCAGGTTAAGAACAGTTTCAGGTTAAGAACGGACCTCCAGAACAAATTAAGTTCTTAACCCGAGGTACCACTGTATAAGGAAAGTGGAATACATTTGAAAAATAACAGCCATCAAGCCAATCTCCTCCATAAAGTTTAAATAACATACACCACACCCCTAAAAATTCTACATACATGCACACACAGCAATGTGTGTGTGCTTGTGTGTGGGCGGAGGGGTTCTTGTCTCACCTCAAGTTGAAACAAATTCCAAATGTTTCAACATTACACAAGCTATCTGCTTGCGTAGAATGTACACACACAAAATCCTCCCCAGTACAGTGGTACCTTGGGTAACAGACGCTTCAGGTTACAGACGCTTCAGGTTACAGACTCCGCTAACCCAGAAATAGTACCTCGGGTTAAGAACTTTGCTTCAGGATGAGAACAGAAATTGCATGGCAGCAGTGGGAGGCCCCATTAGCTAAAGTGGTGCTTCAGGTTAAGAACAGTTTCAGGTTAAGAACGGACCTCCGGAATGGATTAAGTTCTTAACCTGAGGTACCACTGTATATACAAAAGTAGCATGTCAAGAAGACTGGTTCTTGTCTAGCTTTCTCCCTGACTGGCTAGTTTTCTATATTAAGGGCAGGGGGTGATTTTTTCAAATGGAGGGGCATTTACACATTAACTCCCACCAGTTTACTGAAGTGATACAAACAGGTTCCTTACATGAATAAAAAGGACTAGGCCTCAGTTATTCAGCAGACCCCACTTCCCTCTCCTAGTTCTTTCCCTCAACCTTCTCTGCCTTCTCTCCCCATTTTCATTTGATATGCTATCATTCCTCTCTCTGGAACCCCATTACAACAGCAATGAAATGTAAGGCTATCTAATTAAGAGAAAACAATTGGGGACGGAGTAATGCAAAGGGGAACTTTTTGACACCTTTTATGTCTTAAAATGTTCCTATTGGAGCATTCAAAGGTATTTAAAACTGTAGCTGAGGAATGTCTCTAACAACTCCGGAGGGGACAATGGAAGAGGTTTCGACTTTTAAGTTGCAATTGTTGGTTCTTATAATTGGACTGTGTGTGATTCATTATCACTCTGTGTGTGTGTGTGTGTGTGTGTGTGTGTTTTAAGAAGCAGCGGAGAGATACTTCCTGCAGGGGACAAAATAGCATTTCCTATTCAGAGCAATTGGGGGCGGGGGACAAAGCTTGGGAATAATTTTTCCAAATTAACTCTGCAAACCAAGCTTCTTTTGGGTGTTGTTCTGGGTTCCTTGACTGCCGGAAGGAGAGAGAGAGAAGAAGAAGGATCCCTTTTATCCAAGTGCTTAATAGACAAATAGCTTGGCAGGGATCAGATTCATCTTGCTGGATAGAGTGCTTACATGCAGAAAGCGGAACTCGTCATAAGCAACTACAGTAGCTCAGCCTTTTTTCACCTACATCTCTCTCCCCCCCCCTTTTTTTTTTTTGCTGCCCATATTAGTTGCACCAGCAGCAGCAACTGTATCAGCAGCCTGGCCGCTATTTTGCATCTCCACTGAGCCTCTTGGCTAAGGTTGCTAACTTCAGATTTAGAATCAATCAGAGAATCATAGAGTGGTAGCGTTCAAAGGGATCCCAAGGCTCATCCAGTCCAGGCAGCTGCAATGCAGGAATCTCAACTAAAGCATCCAAGACTGATGACCGCCCAACCTTTGCTTAAAAACCTACAAGGAAGGAGAGTCCATCACCTCTCATGGGAGTCTGTTCCACAGTTGAACATCTCTTACTATAGAAAGTTCTTCCTTCCTTTCTTGTAATGTGAAGCCATTGGTATGGGTCTTACCCGCCAGAGCAGAAGAAAACAAACTTGCTCCATCTTCCATGTGCCAGCTGTGGCGATCACACAGGGTCCCCAGATGTTTGACGGTCTATTGATCCCTGTGCCACCACTGTGATTGCTTTCTTCGCTGCCACCAACCCGTTTCTCTCGGGTACACACAGAGTCCAGACAGTTGTTAGCATTAACAAATAATCAAGTTTATTTTTATAAGCATGAACAAGTTTATGGTTTCAGTTAATTTTTCTTGACAGTTTCTTAATCTTAGTTCCTTTACTGTCCTATACATTCCTAACAACTTCAAACTGATTATCCCAACTATCTATCTGACTCCACCAAACAGTTCCTCTCACTCTCTCACAACACAACTTTACCAACCCACAGACTTCTCCTCCCTCTTCCTTCTCCAACTCCCAACTGACTTCCACACAACTCCATCTCTAATTCTAACTCCTCCCCTTGGGTTCCCACTGGCCAATCACTTCACACTCATTTAACCCTTTCCTTATGACCCACCTAGGCGGCAAACGCCACACCAGCTTTCAAGACTTTTGAAGATGGCTATCATATCTTCTCTCACACATCTTTGGGGTAGGTTTGTGGGTATGGCAGAAGGAGATAGGATCTGCCCGTGCGATGCCCACCTGGTGGGAACTCTAGCTCACATGGCCCTTACATGTAAAATGTATGATGATTTCTGCCAACAATTTCTAGACCATCTATGTATTCCAACATGGAAACCAGAGACAGAGGTTATACGCTTCTTATTACTTGGTGACCAGGAGCTCACCAAGACAGTAGCTAAGTTCCTCTATTTGATGTTTTGTCACTGAAGTATGCTACAGGATCCTGCCCTTGCTGGAGACCCACAGAGATGAAATAGATTGCTTGCCTCTTCCTCCTTTTGGCAAATGACTGTACTGTTGAAACGGCGACGAGATCACACTGGCCTATTTATTCTGAATGTTTGTATGTGGTGCCAATAAAGGTTTGATGACGATGACGATACCTTCTCTCAGTCTCCTCTTTTCTAGGATAAACATACCCATTTTCTGGCATGTAAGACTAAGGCTTCAGATTGAGGCACGTGGGAGTAAATCCCATTGAAAACACAGTGACACTTACCTCTGAGAAAACATGCCTAGCATTGTGCTACAAGTACTTTAGCTTCCAGAGAGCATCATTTGGACACAAGGCGTCCTGTGCCCTCCTGAGCATAGCGCTTCCAATGTTGAAGCAACAATGTCAGGAGCAGCAGGGCCAAGGAAGGTGCCGTGGCAACAGAGAGGGAGGATTGGGCAAAGCTCTCACTCTCTCTTGCATAGGATAGGAAGATCAACTGTATCCAATGGCTACTGGACCAGTGGATCGCAGCTATATTCTATTTTCAGGACCACCAGAGATCAAATTCATTGAAGTGTGTGTGTGTGTGTGTGTGTTTAGGAGGACTTCTCCCCATCTCATTTTCAGAGCAACATACACAAGAAATGGGAACCATTTCCCCAAGAAATCATCACTGAAATTACTTCAAATAGCAAAACCAAATATGGCAAGTGTGTAGCACAATCTCCGTGCCACAAAATCTGCACAACCTTCTAATCATTCTACATGCACATACCAAACAATGTTCAAAGGTAGGGAACAAATATTTTAAACAATACAGATCACAATAAATATCAAAGTGACTTGGGCTTAGTGCTCACCTGATCGACCAACAATATTTCCCCCTCCGCTTGGTTCACAGGAGAACAGTTGATTAGAGTCTTTTCCTGTCCTGCACAATGCCAATCTGTGTTCTGTTAAGAGGAAATTTAATGAACAAAAGGTCAAACCACCCGACCATTTCATCATTATCAGATACATGGGGGTGGGGGGAGCGAGAGAAATGCAATTTAGCAATAAATAAGAGGCTGTTTTGTGTGTCTGCTTTCCCCTTTTTGCATTCCCTTCTCATGAAAGTTTTGTCGGTTTAATCCTAGATATTTTCTAGAAATAGTTACCAATATCTAAAGGGTGAGGAAACCTTGGGTGTTTTTAATTATAGGGAGCAACTATAAATTGAGAAGAAAATGTTTATCTTTTGAGCAGCCTGGATGCAGTATCGGGCAGAATCAGAACTTGTTATGCCTTCTCCCCTTTCAGTTTTGGTTCCAACCTGTCATTTATGTTGACTTCTGTCCATCACCCAGGGAGGAAGGAGCAGAAGTCCATTCTCTCTCCCCTCCCCCCAGCTTTGCCCTGGTCTACAGTGCAGTTTTCTGACTTCTCCTTGCCAAGACGGAGTGTAAATGCACATTTAAAGGACATGACTTCCCTCCAAGAACCATGGGAACTGTAGTTTTCCCCTCACATACCTGAAATTCCTGGTACAATTCCAAGGATTCTTTTGGAGAAGTCACATGCTTCAAAGGTATATTGGATGTGTACAATGGAGATATGACTGGAATCGGTCCTTGTTGCCCTCCCCAGTTGGTGAGGTCAGCAATTATTCTATTCCGAACTTAAAAATGGAAAGCGTAATGCTGGTGGTCAACAAAAGAGGTTTAAAGACTCTCTCAAGGCAAATCTTTAAAAATGTAGTATAAACACCAACAAATGGGAAACTGGCCTGCAAGTGCTCCAATTGGACAACCGCCTTTACCAAAGGTGTCATGGGCTTTGAAGATGCTCAAACTCAGGATGAAAGGGAGAAACATGCTAAGAGGAAGGCACGCTTGGCAAACCTTCACCGTGATCACCTCCTGCCCAGAAACCTATGACCCCACTGTGGAAGGATGTGTGGATCCAGAATTGGCCTCCACAGTCACTTACAGACTCATTGTTAAGGCTGTGTTCTTGGAAGACAATCTTACTTGGCTACAAGTGATCGCCAAAGGAGGAGGAGGAGGAGGAGGAGGAGGAGGAGAAGGAGAAGGAGAAGGAGAAGGAGAAGGAGAAGGAGAAGGAGAAGGAGAAGAAGAAGAAGAAGAAGAAGAAGAAGAAGAAGAAGAGAGCTTTTTGGCCTCACTCTGTCCTCAGGTGGGCAGCAAGGACTCAACTCTGGGCCCAAATTTCTAAAAGAATACCTCTTTTCCCTACAGACCCTTTTGGGTGTAATCAATAGAAGAGGCTCTCGTGGGAGTTCCACCCCCTTCAGTCGTTCAGAGGGTGGTGGCCAGTGAGAGGGCATTCTCTGTGACAGCCCCTAAACTGTGAAATTCCTTTCCCACAGCAGCCCATCTAGCACCTTCACTGTGTGCTGAAGATAACTGCATTGCAGGGATTGGACTAGATGATGACTCATGGAGTCCCTTCCATCTCTGCAACTCTGTGATTCTATTATTATTTACACTGGACTTTGATACCTGAGCAGGGCTGGATTTAGGTTTGATGAGGCCCTAAGTTAATGGGTCCCTTTATAGGTCCAGCTGTCCTTTGTCAACAACGAATTGTCACTGTTTTTCATGTTGAATATATGCTATATGGTAATTTATGGACCTAATAGGTATCTAAAGCCATTTGCACATAACAAAATATGTATTTTATCAAATTAATCATTGAACTGAAATACAATTAAGAAGAAGTATATTAATAGTGAAAAAAATTTGGGGGCCCCAAGAGAGTGGGTTCCTAAGCTATAGCTTGTTTAGCTTATATGTAAATCTGGCACTGTACCTGAGATATATATTATAGGATCCACCTTGTTCTATTGATTGTGATCTGTCTTAACAGCTTTTAGTATCGTATTATTAAATTGTTGTGGGCTGCCCTGGGACTTTATGAGGAAATGGCTTGCCAACCCTCCAGGTCTGACCTAAAGTCTCCAAGTTTGGCAGTGGCCCTCTGCAGGTGGCAGATGGAGAGTTTGAATCTCCAGGCAGGCAAGAGTGATGATGATGATACGGATGATGATAACTGTGCATATAGCTTGCAAGCTCCAACATGGCATGGCATGACTCCAAATTATAGCATAGACGTTTGGGGGCTGATCTGGCCTCCTCTGCTCACCTCTCCCAATTAACTTCCATCTCTAGGGGCCACCCCATGACATCACTAGGGGCTGCCCTTAGGTCTCAGATTTGGGCCCTGAAGTCTCAGGGTCAGGGATGCCCCTGACATGGGAACCCTAATGGGCAAGGACAGGTGAGAAATATAATAAACACTCATACTAAGAATTCCTAAACCAAGCATGTCACAGACCTGAAGAACCATCTAGGGCCAAGTCTGCACAAAAGAACCTCCTGCTTTGACCCCAAAGGGCCCCAGAAAGGACAGTGGGCTGATTTCTTCCAGAGCCCAGGAAATAGTCACCGCATACATGTCTTAAAATGCAGAAAATTTATGGCCTCCTGCTATTTTGTCCTGTATAATTACAGTTCCGACCGCCTGGCTTAAAATGGAGATCTCTCCCCCTCCTCCACCGCCTGGGTTGAACTGGGGGAGGGGGGTGGATGCGAAGAGGTGCCAGTCAACCCCATTTGTGTGTGATAAATAATCAGTTGTGCACTCAGTTTTCAATGCTTGTTAAAAATCCAGGCACTGGAACAGCTCCCGAATCTCACCGCTCCCACCTCCACTGCCAATCTCTTTTGCATCTCATTGGCATTTGAGAACATTAATTGACTCATTATTCCAATTCATATTCAGGAAAGGAGGCTGATTAACGAAGGCAGATGCAGAATCTCCAGACACATTGGGAGCGGTGTTGTTTGTCCCGGCAGTTTACTCGACTTATTAGAATCCTTTGGAAACTACAAGCAGGAGAACCAGAGACATGCCCTGCCATGTCGTCTGCTTTATAACATTTGCACCGCTTTGCCCTTGTTTTGTTTTGTTTTTTTTTAAATTAAAAAACAAACAAGCCACCATAATCTTACAGCCATGCAGAAGACCATGGAAATCTTGAAGCAGCAACATTTTATCAGCTCTGGGGTTTTTTTAATTTGTTATCTTTGGGGGGATGGAATCCCTTTCTTCAGAATAGTTTGGGAAGAGTAGAAAAGAGCCACCAGGCCAGACGGGGTTGGCTCAGAATTAGAATCAATGCAAGAAACCCATAATCTGACCAGCTAAGAGATCCCAGAACGTTGCTCCTTTCTACATAGTCAATTCCAAAATTCCTTCCTCACATCCAAATTAAGAACCACAGCCTCCCCACCAGGGGAGAGGAAGCTCTCTGCCCACCAAGGCTGCATTTGGAGTCCACATACCAGTGGTGGGTGGGGCCTACATCCAAAGTGGACAAAGCCCAAGCAAGGAGAAGTTGGGCATGCTGCCTGGGGCTGAAAGAAATTGCAGTCCAAATCATCTGCAACTTGGTTACAACTCTCATCAGGCCCAGCCAGCTGTGCATACTGCTTCTGACACTAGAAATAACGTACAGTATAGCCATCTTAAGGAAATCAGCCCTGAGTACTCACTGGAAGGACAGATCCTGAAGCTGAGGCTCCAAGACTTTGGCCACCTCATGAGAAGAGAAGACTACCTGGAAAAGACCCTGATGTTGGGAAAGGAGAAGGAGACGACAGAGGACGAGATGGTTGGACAGTCTTCTCTAAGCTACCAGCATGAGTTTGACCAAACTGCGGGAGGCAGTGGAAGACAGGAGTGCCTGGCGTGCTTTGGTTCATGGGATCACGAAGAGTCGGACACGACTAAATGACTAAACAACAACAACATAGCCATCTTGGTTAGAAGCCACTGAATTTGCTTACTTCCATTCAGGGACGCCATCTAAAAGGGGCTGAGGGGTCAGAGGGCCCTCCGTATTTTCTAGAAGGGGTCTGCCCCACCCCCCAATTCTGCTGCGATCCTCAAAAGGACATGCCAGGATGAAGATGCTTAGCCCTGCCACGATCCCCAGAGTGCCAAAAACAAACCCCTGAGTTGCAACGAGAACCGTTTTATTATACAATGTGTGTGCGGGTAGCTCAATTCTGTTATCATTCATTGGTTGTATGCTTTGTATTGTATTTTCAGCTGGAGAAGACTATTACGAAACTGTAGTATCCTTCCAGAAACACTGTCCTTGAGACTTTTGGGACGTCTTCTGTTGAAACTTTTGAAAAAGTATTGAGGAAACTTTACTTTTTAGACTTTTGAGATGTCTTCTGTTGAAACCTTTGAATAACCATTGTGAGACTGACCTTTGGCGCCAATCTTGAACACATGGCTTGATGTTCTGTGCCACTCGTCTGTTAAATTGTATATATGAACTCTAATAGATTTATTTCTACTTTTTGAATATCATTATTCTGTTATATATGCTCTAACAGTTGTGTCTACGTGTTGTGTCTATATTTCTGTGAATGATCCCCAGAGTTCCTACCCAGAAGGTGGGCTAACAATCTCCACTAGGGATACATACATTCCTTTGAAGATTGCCAGAGCACCTTCCCTAAGTCATTGACAAGGGCAACCTTTGCTTAGGGCAACCTTTGCCAACCTGTTGCCCTCCAGATGTTTTGGACTACAACTCCCATCAGCAGGAAGCCCCATAGAGGGCATGAGGTTGGTGAAGTCTGGCACTGACCGTGTTTGGATCAGGCTCTGAATCGGTTAAATTCCAAGCCCTTTGGTTTGAGTGAACTATGACTCAAGCTACAGCCCATAATAAATAATCTCTGGATTGTCTTCAGCCGCTTAGAGCATTTTACTCACTTTTAAATGAAAAGGTTGGGTCTTTCTTTCTTTCTTTCTTTCTTTCTTTCTTTCTTTCTTTCTTTCTTTCTTTTTAATTCAGTGCCAGTTCCCCACAAATACAAACAGTTGCTTAAGAAAGGGGAGGTGTGTGGGGGGAAATATCCCTATAGGAAGTATATTAGGGCCGACACAGCTGACTGCTATGGTTCCTTTGGAGCTGTTATCATCTGTCATGTAAATACATAATTAAGGGCTTTTTAAAAATGCAGATTATGTAAATATATAGTTAGGGTCTTTTGAAAATGCAGTGGGTCGACCCAGCGGAATCTAATGAGTCCTTTGGAGCTGTTTGTAAAGACATATTTAGATTTGAAATGTGGAATGAACGCTCAATGGACCGCTAGGTGCTCCTTCAGAGCCATTTACGGACTCTTCTGCAGATCCTTATTTTTGTATGGGGGTTTTCAGAAACATAGTAATAATGCAAGATAAAGTGTACCAACTGTTCAGTACTTGGGTAGCAGGGGGAAAGCTGCAAATATTCTTTTTAGAAGTAATTATTGCTCCTAAATACATCTCTCTCTCTCTTCCCAAGCTCTAAGGTTCCCCAGAAGCTAGTGAGCCAATTTAGGAGGAATTATGGTCAACCAACCAACTTCACTGACTTCACTTTGCACTTTTGGGCCTGATCTTGGTTTTTCAGGCTCCAAAATGTATCACACACTTAAGAAGACAAGAAGAGTCCTGTTATTTCATCCCCAAAGCCCATCTAATCCTGGATCATGTTGCATGCAAAGGGTCGCAGGTTCATTTCCTAACATCTCCAAGTAGGTCTGGGAAAGACCCTGGTCTGAAATTCTGGAGAGCAGCTTGCCTAGTATAGACAATACTAGGTAGGTCAATTTTCTGATTCAGTGTACAGCTTCCAACATTCCTATGTTCACTGCAAGGATAGGATTCTGGACTGTCAGGGGCTGACCTGGATCAGAAGAGTGGGGAGCGCAATTGCAGGAAGAACAGCTCCTAATGGAAGAGGAGGAAGAATACCCTACCTGCTTCCAGCAGCAGAGAGAGAGGCGGACACAGAAGCTGCACTGTTGAGAAAGGACACTCATCCTCCAACACCACTTTCTGAACACAGCCCAGGAGAAAGTAGCGGAACCATTGTTTAACAGTGCCCCCAGCTCCCAGCCCCTTTACCCAGTCCAGAAGGACGTCAAGGTCGATAGTATCAAAAGCTGCTGAGAAATCCAGCAGAACTAGGAAAGAACTCTCACCTTTGTCCCTAGCCCATGGGAGATCATCAACCAGCACAACCCAAGGCAGTTTCAGTCCCATGATGAGGCCTGAATCTAGATTGGAAGGGATCCAAATGGTCCGCATCCTCCTGGTGTGCTTGGAGTTGTTCAGCAACGATGGACTAGATAGGCTTTTGCCCTGATCTAGCAAGGTTTTCCCTCAGTTCTTATGTTACAATTAGAGCATCTCTCTGTCCTCTTTTGTCTGAGTTGACCTCAATGTCCTTTCCTTCACTTTCCTTTTAGCACAAATAATAGCACAAATTTTCTGTGGTAGATTCTCCCACCTGTCTAATAATAGCACAAATTTTCTGTGGTAGATTCTCCCACCTGTCTAATCTGACTATTGATTAAAGGTCTTGGCTATCACAGTTGTGCATTAACTATTTGTGCATAACTATTACATCCTCCAAAGGGATGGAGGTGGCGCTGTGGGTTGAACCACAGACCCTAGGACTTGCCGATAAGAAGGTTGGTGGTTCGAATCCCCGCGACGGGATGAGCTCCCATTGCTCGGTCCCTGCTCCTGCCAACCTAGCAGTTCGAAAGCGGGAAGGTAAATGGCGTTTCCGTGCGCTGCTCTGGTTTGTCATGGCCACATGACCCGGAAGCTGTACGTGGGCTCCCTCAGCCAATAAAGCAAGATGAGTGCAGTAACCCCAGAGTCATCCACGACTGGACCAAATGGTCCGGGGGCCCTTCACCTTTATTACATCCTCCAGAATGTTGAAGGCATGCAGAGATCTTCACGTCAGAGAAACCATGGTTCTGCACTGTCTACTTCGTTCCTCACCATTCTGCTCTGGTATCTCTTCCTTGCCTGTTGGCTGCTCTGTATGACAAAGTGAACTTCGGGAAACGTTTGACACCAAGTCAAATGGCATTGACGCTGTCCGTGCAATTACATTCGTTTGGGCAAGAATTTCCTCATCTTGTCTCAGTTTGTGTGCTAAATTGTTTGATGGAAACATCAACCAGATTTTGGAGGCTTGAGAGCTAAAAGGGTCCATACTGTGAACTCCTGCTTCGGGGGAGGATTATTTCATTCTTCAAACCTCTTTGGGGATGTGGGGACATTCAGGAGAAGGAATTCCTAATCTGTCTCCTTTGATCAGCAACAATAATGTCTCTTGCTGTGCTGCAGATTGGTTTTATGTTGCAATGATGGTGACTCAGTTTTCATCACAGTTTATTGATTTATATTCCACCTTCCCTCAAAATTGCTCAAGGCATGTACATGGCAGTGGTTTACATCGGTCCCAACTTTCACCTTGAATACCTGTTTTTCTTTTTTTTTAAAAAAAAAAAACAATTTGTTTCTGAGTTGCTCTGTGCTCCTGGGTTTTGGTTTTGACTCATTTTGTGAAATGAAGTTCTGCATCCCCCTTGCACTCTTTTGGGGAATCTAAAAATGGCCAGAACCTTTCCCCTCCTTTTGGCAGAAGCGGATAAAATTTGTCTGCAAAGGAGTCCCTGCAAAGTGGATGAAGTAAAATAGATTTTGCACAATCCACATTAGGGCCAACTTTATCAGGGCGGCTAAAACTCACAGATCCGTAGTATCTCATTTTGGGTGGCTGTTGGTGTGGAACTTTGTCTCTTGCTCTTTCTGACCTTGGGAAAAAGCAGCTTCCTATGTACCTGCAAATTCAATTCACAGAAAGGTCAGTCTCTTGGCATTGTTCCCCCCTCTACCCCACATCGCAGGCACTTTTGTAAACTCCCACAAAAGCCCCAGGGTATGTACAACCATAACATGGTTGCACATAAATAGCTCCTTGGATGAGTCTTTAGGTTTTTCTGCTTTGGAGGGCATTGCACTTAATATGTTGCTGTGGAATACCAGTGTCCATGGGTTAAGAATCTGATTTTTTTTCTTCATATGGTGCTAGGCATATTGGCATAATTCTTCCCTTCTGTTTTTGATTCTCTGTCCATGACAGATTTCACAGCAGGGAATCATTCTATCACATATGGCCACTAAATTAAAGAAACTTCCAAAACTTCTGTCTGCGAGTTAATTTTAAAACCAAAAGAACAGAACAGTGCCTTAAAATAAAGGAGTTAAAATAGAAAACTGAAGGTCTTCTTCCTCATTAAACCTACCTGTAGCTCTACCTGTCTATAAATTGCATTCTGGGTCATAATAATATGCCACCTGATAAATGAGGCTAGATAAGTTTGGAAGACATCCTCCGTTACAAATTGTGTAAGTAAATAAAATCCTAATAAAATCCTACCAGCAATTGATCTGCTGAGTGCAAAGTATGATCCATTCACATTTTGGCCTTTTGTGACAGTTGGCATCCATCTGTCTGTCTTGGGAAACAATGGAGGAGTGCACCTTTTGGGGTAGAGTCAAAATGTTGGAAGGTTTCAGCGCCTGCTGTGGCTGGAGAAACCAATACAGGAGAGACATGTTTTGTTGCAACTGGGGCAGATGAAGACATCAAGTTGCGCTGCTGCAGATGCACCATGTCCTTCCTTCTCTCTGCGCTCCTCCCAGTGGTCATTCCTCTTTTGCAGCTACATAAGAACAGGAATCATCCCCTGAATGTATTTATAAATGAACCTTTGACATACGTACCTTCAATATGTATAAAAATTCAATGAGAGGTGTGAGCTTGCTTTTGCCCCGTAATCCCATTTATATTAGGTCTAATTTGAGACAAACATACTCTCATATCCTCATCAACATAAAGTAGCCTCTCTCTTTTCTGTTCTTTCATATTTGTTAGAGTTGAATACCCTTTTTCACAAAAATACACTGTGCGGAACTGTAGAAGAATAGTCAATGTTTTTGAAGAGAGACGCAGATACAGTGGTGCCCCGCAAGACGAACGCCTTGCAAGACGGAAAACCCGCTAGACGAAAGGGTTTTCCGTTTTGGAGGCGCTTCGCAAAACGAATTTCCGTATGGGCTTGCTTCGCAAGACGAAAATGTCTTGCGAGTTCCTGCAGGTCCCCCCCCTTTCCTAAGCAGCTAAGCCGCTTATCAGCTGATCCGCTAAGCTGATAAGCCTCTAAAAGCCGCTAAAAGCCGCTAAACCGCTGCTAGCGCTAATCCGCTAAGCTGTCAATGGGCTTGCTTCGCAAGACGAAAAAACCGCTATACGAAGAGCCTCACGGAACGGATTAATTTTGTCTTGCGAGGCACCACTGTACTGTTTCTGGCTGTATATCCAAAAGAAAAAAAAATTGTTTTGATACTATACTATACTATACTATACTATACTATACTATACTATACTATACTATACTATACTATACTACACTGAAATGTTAAAATGCTCCTTTGATTGTCCTTGAATCTTCTCACCACACTTGCCATCTTCTCCTACCACACCCTTTGAGAACCACTGCTTTAAAGGTTATTTTGTGTCTCTCATAAAGTCCCGTCCTCTCAGTTCCCAATTAACTACCCCAAGGACACTTAAAATCCTCCTGAAAATTTGTCAATAGTTTAGAGAGATTTAGTATGATTTTTCTCCCCTATAAAAACACATTTTTATATGCAATTTTCCCCAATATGCACCTGTGATGGGACGATGAGCTGCTTGTGCGTAAAATGCAAGTCCCTCAGAGTTTGATCAGGTTTTCAAACCTCTGCCTGTGACGGAGCCCCTCCAGCATGGCTGCGTCAATCACTAGTAGAATCCGAAAGTGGCTGCTTTCGGAAACGTTTCCAACATAAAAGCTCCTTAACGGAAACACGTCGTCTGGCCTCTCGGCGTGACAGTTTCCGTCGAGGTGTGGGTGTCCCTATAGGAGGTCCTGAGACCTCCCCACTGGTTTCGCTTGAAGCGTCTCTGAGCCATCCCTCCGACTCACTTTCCCTTGGAGTTCTTGCTCGCCCTCTACTGGTTCCCTCTTCCGCTGCTACTGCTCTCTCAACCTCAGGGAGCCTTTGCATCTGCGGCGCTTTAGATGTCAGTTCCCTGACATCCACCTCCCCTCCAGGGCCCCCTTCACCCCCTCCCGTCTCCTCTCCTACTGGCGGTGAGGAGGTAAAACCCCTGAAAGAACCTCCCTCATCTTCCGACGTCGCGAACACTTCCTTCCACTTGTTGCTGTTCCTACTCTCTAGGTACTCTTCGTCATCAGAGTCCACTCCATCTTCCAACTCCGACTCCGTGAACCCTTCCATTTCCTCTTCCTCATCGGTGGTGCCGAAATACTCCCTCCTAAACCTTGCTATAGGCTGAGGTTTCCTCGGGAACCTTTGGTGGAACGTTTCTGTTAAAACCTCGTCATTGACTTCCTCTGCACTTACCCAGGTGTTTTCTGACTCCGGTTCCCCTTCCCACGCCACCAAATACTCCACCTGATTACCCTTCCACCTGGAATCGAGGATTTCCGCTACATGGTTGCGGCGTTCCCTCTCTTCCAAGGCTGGTCCCCTGACGTGCTCCCCTTCACGTCCCCCCCTGTATGGTGACAGTAACGACCTGTGGAACACTGGGTGCAATTTCATGTGGTTGGGTAATCGGAGTTTGAAAGCTACCGGGTTGACCTGCTGAATCACCTCAAAGGGTCCCAATCTTCTGGGCCTCAGTTTCTTACAACCTCCTTTGAACGGCAACCCTTGGGTTGACAACCACACTTGATCCCCCACCCTTATGGTTTCACCTTCCCTTCTGTTCTTGTCTGCCTGCTTCTTATATTGTGCCTTGGCCCTTTCTAAGTTGAGCTGGAGCTGCTGATGGATGGCTTCCATCTCTTCTACAAAATGTTCAGCCGCTGGAACGCTCCATCTCTCCCCTCCTTCCCCTGGAAATGCCCTGGGGTGACACCCGTAATTAGCCAAAAAGGGACTCATCCCTGTGGACACATTCTCCGCATTATTGTAGGCAAATTCTGCCAACGCCAACTTTTCGACCCAATCGTTCTCTCTGTCATTGACATAACACCTAAGATATTGTTGAAGAATGCCATTTGCCCTTTCCGCCTGCCCGTTGGTTTCAGGGTGCCGGGCAGTTGAAAAATTAACTTCCACGTGTAGCAAGCTCATGAGCTTCCTCCAGAACCTGGAAGTAAATTGTTTGCCTCGATCTGAGATCACCCTCGAGGGAGCCCCGTGCAACCTAAAGATATGTTCCACAAACAACTTCGCCGTTTCTTCCGCTGTGACTGCATGTGAGCATGCTACAAAATGGCACATCTTAGTTAACAGGTCTACTACTACCATGATGGCTGTTTTCCCCTTGGACCTTGGCAGATCCGTCATAAAATCTATTGATATCGCTTCCCAAGGCCGTTCTGGTGTGGGTAAAGGTTCTAATAACCCTGCCGGCGCCCTTCTTTCCCCTTTGGCTCGCTGACATTGGTCACACCCTCTTACATACTCCCTTACATCTTCCCTCACCTTAGGCCACCAAAATTCCCTGGTAACCAACCACATGGTTTTGTGTTGCCCAAAATGTCCCGCCGTGGGGCTATCATGCAACTGCTTGAGTACTCTCCCCCTCAATTCACCTTCGGGTATATACAGTGCCCCTTTGTAATACAATGCCCCATTTCTTTCCTCAAAACCTCCGGGGCTCTCGCCCTCCCCCCTGAGACCTCTGAGCTTATCCTGGGCATATTCATCATTTTCCGTTTCCTCCACCAGTTCCCGTTGCCCCACCAGCGCCGCCCCACACACCCAGCGGTCCTCCGGGATGACATGTCTCTCTTCGATCACCTCCTCCCCTTCCCAATATTCTGGTTTGCGTGAGAGCGCATCCGCCCTGACGTTTTCTGGGCCTGGCACATAACAAATCTCAAAGTTAAATTTGGAGAATTCCTGTGCCCATCTCACTTGTCGTTGGTTGAGCACTCGAGCTGTTCTCCAATACTCTAAATTTTTGTGGTCGGTGCACACTTGCACCTTGTGTTGTGCCCCAATTAATAAATGTCTCCACCTCCGGAATGCTTCGTGAATGGCAAGTAGTTCCCTGTCATACACCGTGTAATTCCTCTCGGACTTATTCAGTTTCCGCGAGAAGAATGCACCCGGTCTCCACTCCGACGCACTCCTCCCCGGTTGAAGAAGGACCGCCCCTATAGCCCGGTCGGATGCATCTGTTTCCACTCTCATGGGTTTTTGTAAATCCACATGCAGAAGTTGTTCTTCCGAGGCGAAAGCCCTTTTCAGTTCTTCAAAGGCTCGATCCGCCTCCACCGTCCAAACAAATTTCTTCTTGCTGCTGAGGCAGTCGGTGATGGGCGCCGTCAAGTGGGCAAAGTTCTTGATGAACTTCCGATAAAAGTTCCCAAACCCCAAGAATCTTTGCACGTCCTTCTTGGTCTTCGGTGTCTTCCATTCCAGTACCGCTTGAACCTTGCCTGGATCCATGGCCAATCCCTTGTCTGACAAGCGGTACCCCAGGAATTCCACCTCCTTGGTATGAAACTGGCACTTCTCCAGTTTCACCCACAGCTGGTTGGCTTGCAGCCTGCCCAACACTTCTCGAACGTCCCTCACATGCTGTTCCTCATCTTCCGAATACACCAACACGTCGTCTAAAAAGGCCACACAGTTCTTGTAGAGCAAAGGTCCCAGAACGTGGTTTATAAAAGCTTGAAAACAGGCGGAGCCCCCTTGTAGACCGAAGGGCATAACGAGGTATTCAAAGGCTCCCAAAGGGGTAAACATGGTGGTCTTCCATTCATCTCCCTTCCTTATGCGTATCAGATTGTACGCCCCCCGCAGGTCCAGTTTTGTAAAAATCTTTCCCTTCCTTACTCTGGTCAAAATGTCGTCAATTCGGGGCATAGGGAAAGCCAGGGGCTCCGACACTGCATTGAGGGCCCTGAAGTCACACACCAGTCTCGGTTTGTCTGTGTTCTTTTTGTCCACAAAAAACACTGGGCTGCCCCCCACCGCTCGGGACTCTCTGATGAAACCTCGCTTCAAGTTTTTGTCAATGAACTCCCTCAGCTCCTGCATCTCCCTGTCTGACATGGCGTACAGCTTGCCTACTGGGAGTTGGGCCCCTGGGAGTAGGTTGATTTGACAGTCAAAGGGTCTATGCGGTGGCAGTTTGTCTGCTTCCCTTTCGCTGAATACGTTGCTCAGATCTGCGTATTGCGGGGGCACCTTCCCTTTGCCCATCACTTCCATCCCCGCTAGGGTGACTCTGTCTCCTCCCGAGACCTTCCCCTCCTTGCAGTGTTCTAGGCAATGCGCTGACCCAAAGGAGACCACCCTCTGATGCCAGCCCACTAGCGGATCGTGTAGCGCCAGCCAGCTCATCCCCAAAATGATGGGCGCTCCTCCCAGGATGGCCACATTAAACGCTATCTGTTCGGTGTGCCTTGCCACTCTCATTATCATCGGGACAGTCTGTTGGCTAACTTCTCCCCCCAACAGCTCTCTGCCGTCAATCGTAGTCACCTGCAAGGGGTTACTTAAAGGGATGGTCTGTATCTGGTGCTCAGCTGCAAACTCCTTACTCATGAAATTACAGGAGCTGCCTGAATCCAAAAGCGCCTTGACCTTTAGTGGGTGTCCGTTTGGCAGTTCTAGTAACACCTCTATCACTAAAGCAGGTCTGGGAGGTTCTGGCATGGGCACTTTCATTGCTCTTTGGCCTGGCTGCTGTGCCCCGACGGTGGCAGCCAGGCGTTGGCTTTTACTTGCTCCTTGCTTTCCTCTTCCTTTCCCCCAACAGCTCCTGCCATCCCTTGCCATTCCTTTCTTTGTGGGCAGACTCTGGCAAAGTGCCCTGGCTGTTGGCAGAGATAACATCTCTTGGCGCTCTTTCCCTCCTTCTTCCGCCCTTCACTGGGATTTGAAACTGCGCGCGCCCGCGCTGTTCCAACTTCCATCGGCTCTGCCGGCGGGAAAGATGGCTCTGGAATGTCTGGAATGCGGAACTCCCTCCAACGGTCTCCTTTCCCTTCCCGCCTTTCCAAAGCCCTCGCCTCCTGGCGCGCTCCTATGGCCAGCGCAGATTTGGTTAATTGGTCCATAGACTCCGCCCTGGGCCCCCGGGAAAGCTCATCTTTGACGGTTGAAGAAAGCCCCTCTTCGAAAAGCATTTGGATGGGCTCCGCCGATAGGTCCCACCCCAATTTATGAATCAGCATAGTAAATTCAGTCCAGTACTCACGGACAGATCTGCTTCCTTGCTGGCAAGCCATTAACTGCCTTCGCACCACCCCCTGCTCAATATCGCTGGAAAACATCAGGTCCATGGCACGAAAAAACTTCCTCGTGTCCTTTAAGATCTCATTATTCGCTGCCATCAGGGGTCTAACCCAATCTTTCGCCCCGGATTCGAGATGGCCAATCACATACGCCACTCGCGATTCCTCGTCGGGGAAGTCATCAAACTGCAAGTTTAGAGCGTATTGCATCTCTGTTCTAAAGGCATGATAGTTCCTGGGATCCCCCCCGAATTTCTGCACCAATCCTGGTACCTTTCTGGCGAGCGGGGTGGTTTTCTCCTTTCCCTTTTCTGCATCCTGAGCCCTCCTCTCCTCAAGCCTCGCCGTTTGCAGCGCCAACTGGATCTCCAACGCTCTGTACCTTTCTTCCAGGCTTGGACCCCCTCCAGCTGCTCCTGCACCCCCGGTTCCGGCTGGGTTGCTCATGATGCTTCTCTCTGCACAAGCTGGCTTTCGGTGACTTTCGGATTGCTGTGATGGGACGATGAGCTGCTTGTGCGTAAAATGCAAGTCCCTCAGAGTTTGATCAGGTTTTCAAACCTCTGCCTGTGACGGAGCCCCTCCAGCATGGCTGCGTCAATCACTAGTAGAATCCGAAAGTGGCTGCTTTCGGAAACGTTTCCAACATAAAAGCTCCTTAACGGAAACACGTCGTCTGGCCTCTCGGCGTGACAGTTTCCGTCGAGGTGTGGGTGTCCCTATAGGAGGTCCTGAGACCTCCCCACTGGTTTCGCTTGAAGCGTCTCTGAGCCATCCCTCCGACTCACTTTCCCTTGGAGTTCTTGCTCGCCCTCTACTGGTTCCCTCTTCCGCTGCTACTGCTCTCTCAACCTCAGGGAGCCTTTGCATCTGCGGCGCTTTAGATGTCAGTTCCCTGACAGCACCTTTTTGGCAAAGCGATTTCTCCAAATTTGATGCATTTTTGTATGTAATTTTCACTAATCTGTGCCTTTATACTCACACTTTAATCCCACTGTATGCATTTTATACACACGGCTGGAGAATCACACTGCAAAATTCAGAGTCGTGCACATTTCAAATGTTGTGCTTTGCTTCATTTTGCATCTTATTTTGGAAAGTGAAAAAAAATAAGTTCACTTTTAAATGCAAACTGAACCAAATTTCCCCTCCCCTTGCTTGCTGTTTTGACTTCATAGAGACTGGCTCTCAGAGAACTGAGATTGCTATTAGTACATAGGATTACAGACTAGGCTGGGCTAAAATGGAACACAATAGAATAAAGGACACACACACTCACATACTCTCACACTTTCTCTCTCGCACAAAAGCGCGCACACACACAGAGTGCTGCCTTTAATATGACCAGTATAGCAAGGCTACAGCTATTCACCCCCAGCAGCTGAACTGAACTATAGGAAGCTAATGTAAACACAAGCTTATCGGCAAGTGCTGGACTCTTGCTGTTTGTGCTGAGAGGTATTGTACGCCTGTGGCTTGTGAGGTGTTCCTCTGAGGGTTTGCATTGCATGGACTTTCCAGTTCAGCCAGGAAAAGGAGCCTGATAATTTGGTCAAGACAAATCCCATAGCCATCCTTCAGCTTCTACTTCCCCACCTCACCCTCTTTTCAGTCTTGCAACTGAAAAGCTTTTACGGCAGCTTTAAGTCTATCTGCTCTGCTCCCTCCAGTTTGGCAGGCGCTGTTCACAGCGACACTGACAGCTGCTCCAACCTGCCCCTCTTTTTAGGGGTCTCAGGGGAGGAGGAGGAGGAAGAGGAGGAGGGAATCTTGAGATGTTCCCAAAGACAAAACATAAATAATGATGCCTTGATTTCCATTCAGGTTTAGGACTCTGGTTGCAAAATCAACTAGGATTCGTCACCTTGCCGGGATTGTCTCTTCAAAGACAAGTGAAATGTATAGCCTCCTTTAAAAATATCTTGAAGGAGAGCTTAATGAAGGCAGGATTTGCCACCACTAATACGCAGCCAGTCCCCAAACATCTGGAATTAGCGGGTTAGGTGAGACAGAATGGCATCCAAGCAGGGAGAAGTCTGGGCTTGTCAATGCTGAGCCAAAGGCAGACAAAGTCACCGGAGTTGAAATGTGAGTCTCAGCACCACTGTTTTGTGTTGAAACAGCAAAAATTACTTACAATAGAAGGCTATGGAGTATGCAGAAATAGCCAAACTAACAGGAAAAAATTGACATCAGGGTGACAAAACATATCAAAAAGAATGGGGGAAATTTATGTTATATGTAGAGAAGATGATGTGAAATAGGGAAACCAGTAGAACTAAAATAAACCTCATAACGGGAAGACACACGAAATTTATTGGATAATAATATCAAAATGAATTAAAAATGTATATTAAGACTATTGTTGAACAATATTTGTAAATGAATATAGACAGGCAACAAGGATTGTATATATAGAAAGATTTATTTGTTTACAGACGTTTTATGGAAAAAATTGAAGAAGAACAATTATATATAAAATGGACAAAGACAATGCGAAAAGTTAAAGACGACATAAAAAAGCTGGAAGAAGGAAGGAGGAAAGTCAGCTCGGGAGAGCAAGAACAAAGGTGAAACATAATGTATGTGTATGTATAGTATGTAACTAAAAAGTCAATAAAGATCATCTAAAAAAAGAGAAAAAAGAGAAATGTGAGTCTCAGCAGGATTGGAACCAAATCTATACAGAGTTTGGGGGCAGAACCAGAAGTGGTAGAATTAAGCGCAAGTTAGGATTTCAACCAGGCATACCAACTCCTAGGGGCAGAGGGGTCTTTGGCCCCCTCAATATTTGCTGGCAGGGGGCTGGGTCACCTGGATGTTGGGGGGGTGGGGGAGGCCGAGCGTGGTGCGGTTCAATGGCTAGCTCCTCCTGAGCATGAGAGAGGAAGCCACCCTGCTCAGTTTCTTCCTGACAATGCACTATGTGTGTGTGACATCATACATGTGACATGCACGCGACATTGCATCTCCAGGGAGACTGTGCCTCCATGTAGCCTATTGCCGCTCCACCCGTTTCAGCCCCCTTCTGGTTCTGGGAGACTGGGGGAGCTTGTTGCAGCAGGAGGGGAAGACACCCTTGACTCTTGAACAGCCTGATTCATCTCTGCCTCTTGACCTCCTTCTACCCACTCTCCTGCTTCAGCTTCTGCCTCTGATTCTGGAAGGCTCTCCACCACGGACTCTCCCAGCTCACTAAGCCCTGTTACCTCTTTAGCTTCCAATGCCTCCTCTCCCCAGTCTTCTCCCTCTGACTACTCATTGTTCCACCACCACTTCCCAGAAGGCCCTGAGCCTTCTTCCCTTGGTGGTTCCCCAGCTGGATCCTCCCACCATTCCTCTCTGTCCAACCAGCCCATGACATCGGGGCTTGCTGACCGGGGCTAATGGGAGCTGTGGTTACACAATGTCTGGAGGGCACTAGGTTGTGGAAGTCTGCTTTACATTAATAAAAGCAAGAAGAGTTATCAATTTCCGATTGGAGGCGTTCTGATCAGATATGGCACAATCAAGGTTTCTTAGTGCGAAAATGTGCCGTTCCCTAATGCAGCTGACAGAAAGCCACACTCAGACCTTTTCAGAGGCTTTCAGGAGTTATTACTTGAGATTAACTCTGGCGTGAGCAAAAAGGTTTCAAGTCTTGCTTATACTTTGCCCCTGGCTCTAAATTAGCAACTTAGCTCTTAAATGATCAGCAATTGAGTCATAGGTGTTAATGAGTGAAGTTCAGCTGGAAGGGATGAAGCGAAGGGGAGGGTAACTAGGCTCCAAATTTTTTTTATTTTTTAAGCCACTATGAAAGAAAGTGTGGGAGAAAATACCACTCAAAGATTTCTTAAGTCAAACTGTATTTTAATCAAGGCTTCCCAGCCAAGATGAAGAAGTCAAACTGTGACTTCTCCAGCTGTAAAAAGTGGAAGTCTGGTTTCACATTTGCATGATTTTGAAGGTCAAATGCCTGCTATCCAAGACTTACTGATCCATATGGACTAGAAATGCCACAATATGCAATCATCATGAAGGCAGATTGTCTCCTGTAAATCTGTCCTTTTTGTAACACGTTCAAAAAGTACCGTATTGGATGGATTATAAATCCATTCAGGAAATGCGTGCAATATGGTGTGAAGCTTCTCTGGTTTATGAAAGTGTGCATTCGAGTGCATATGTGTTGGAGAGAGAGGCAGGCAGAGGCAAAAGATCAGGCTGGATTAACTGTTAGGGGAAATATGCTATGGAATAGGATCCAGCCCAAAGTGAGGCTATGGCTGTAATGGAGCTATCTGGCATTCATTCTGCATGCACAATTCACACCATTCCAAGTTCTAGGATCCATTTAAATCTCCACAGCTGAGCCCATGGCGTAGAGTGATCACCCACATTGTGGAGCGGGGGGACAGGGACTGTGGCTAGGTGCCCAGGTTGCTATGTAATGACGGAGGGAATAAAAAAATCAGCATCAGGTGTGTCAACTTGGTTCCACGACTGTGGGTGTCCAGGGCTACGGTGTCATATAGCATGCATGACTCTGGCACCGAAATTTGTGGGTGCCAAGCCCCTTCCTGGGGAATTTTGTGGGTGCTCAGGCGCCCAGGGCCCCCCGGGAGTTGAACATCATAGTCACTTGCACATTGCCACAGAAGAGAAGTCACGTTTGCATAAAATGTGCATATGCTAATTTTTACATCTAGATGAGAATTTAGAAATATTTTCCATAATTTCAATAGAAATACAGTGGTACCTCAGGTTACATACACTTCAGGTTACAGACTCCGCTAACCCAGAAATAGTACCTCGGGTTAAGAACTTTGCTTCAGGATGAGAACAGAAATTGTGCAGCAACAGCGTGGCGGCAGTGGGAGCCCCCCATTAGCTAAAGTGGTGCTTCAGGTTAAGAACAGTTTCAGGTTAAGAATGGACCTCCGGAATGAATTAAGTTCTTAACCCGAGGTACCACTGTATACGGAACTCATCATAGTGGGGAATACTGTGCACAGAATATACAAGTGCAGTCTGTTGTGCAGGTGCTTGTTGTTGATGAGCAACCTCAAGGCTCCAGTTGGTTGTTTTTTTTTTATTATTATTATTATTATTATTATTATTATTATTATTATTATATACCGTCCTTCATCATAAAACCTCAGGGCAGGGTAAAATACAGGATAAAAGCAAGTAAATAATTACAAACAAAACAACAAACAATAACCCCCCCTTCCCACAGGCACATTTAAAAGGTTGTAGAATATTAATCAGCCAAAGGCCTGGTTGAAGAAGAACGTTTTCACCTGGCACCTAAATATATATATATATATAATGAAGGTCCCAGGTGACCTCCCTGAGGAGAGTGTTCCACAAATAGGGAGCCACTACAGAGAAGGCCTGTTCTCGTGCTGCCACCCTCTGGACCTCACGTGGAGGAGGCACACAAAGAAGAGCCTCAGATGATGAATGCAGAGTTTGAGACGGTTTATATGGCGAGAGGCAGTCCTTGAGGTATTGGAGTCCTGAGAAGAAGAAAAAGAAGAGGAGGAGGAGGAGGAGGAGGAGGAGGAGGAGGAGTTTGGATTTGATATCCCGCTTTATCATTACCCTAAGGAGTCTCAAAGCGGCTCACAATCTCCTTTCCTTTCCTCCCCCACAACAAACACTCTGTGAGGTGAGTGGGGCTGAGAGACTTCAAAGAAGTGTGACTGGCCCAAGGTCACCCAGCAGCTGCATTTGGAGGAGCGGAGACGCGAACCCGGTTCACCAGACTACTAGTCTTCTGCTCTTAACCACTACACCACACTGGCTCTCCTCTGTATTAGTTCTTTATCACTAAAGCAGACTTTGGCCACATTCACACCACACATTTAAAGCACTACGGTACCACTTTAAACGGCCATGGCTTCCCCCAAAGGATTCTGGGATATGTAGTTTGTCAAGGGTGATAAGAGTTGTTGGGAGACCCTCACAGAACTGCAGTTCCCAAAGTTCCCTGGAAAGAGTAGCGGATTGTTAAGCTAGCTCTGGAACTGTAGCTGTGAGAGGCTTGTGAGGGAATAGGATGGGAGTCTGCATCCTGTCTTACTGTCTTGATACATTTGAAGACATGGATGCTTCCTCCTGGCGGGGACCCGGCAAGCCAAATGAGAAGGAGCTTAACGTGGGAAGGAGAGGTGCCCTGGTGAACCAAAGATAGGCTGATTGGTCCTTCATGTTCTTCAGATCTCTCTGGAACTAGAAAAGAAGATTGGGGGATGGGTCTGTTTCAAGATGGCAGCCACCCACACTATTCTATGCACCAAAGCCAACAACAAGACTGACAACTGGCTCTCATTTCAGCACCAGCGATGGAACAGTCTTCTCATACTTGAGGGCAGCAGGCTAGCGCAAGGGTCCCAGAAAAGGCCACATAAGCATGTACAGCTCTGCTGTCCAACGCCTCACAGTAATTATCCACCTCCCAGCATCTGCTGCCTGAGGCCTCTGCCTAATGGTAGGGCCATGCCTGGTGTGGAAAGTGTCACAGAGACAAAAGCACTGGAGTGGAGATGCATGTTAAGGACTGTTAACTGGAGATGCTGGAGATTTGTGTCTTCAAACAACCAGAGCTATGCTTAGGCATATTAGAACTCTGTATGGCTGGACTTTGGAATCTTCTTCAAAATAAGAGCAGATATGAAGGAGGGGAAAAAATAAGAATGTCCATCTGAGCATATACAGAGCTTCTTTACATTCCTGCAGCCATCTTCCACGTTCTCCAGGAGCAGGTTATGGGTTTCCAGAGTAGAGGACCTGTTTTACAGAGAGGATTAAACCCTGGAATCTGTCGTTTTTGAAACCAAAGTCTTCACCCTCATCTGCGTTCATGCTTCTTGGTTTCAATTTTAGTCCTCTTTGTGCTTCTCAAGGAGGACTGAATAAAAATCTGAAGGTTCACCCAGTGGTTGGGAAACTGGAGGTGGGAGTAGGGGTTATTGACAAAAGGGAAAAAGCTCTTTACTGTTCTTCTATAGTAAGGTGCAATGTATACCAAAAGCTCCATCTTGACATAGCAATGGTGGAGCAAACCGTTAGTGTTTAGAAACTATTCAGCATTAAGAGGGGCAGGGGGAGAGGTTTCTCCCTTTATAGCTCTGCCGACATAAGTGTAGATTCTTGCACTGTTTTATTATTATTTTTTGTACTTTTGCTATTTTTTCTGTCTCTTTTGACAGCACATGTAGTTGAAAAGAGACATATGGAGACAGGCATGGGAAGCCTAACAAACACTTTAGAATGATTTAAAATTGAATGCTAATCAATGTTAGGAAGATTTGGGAAGGGGGGATGCTCTCACAACCAACTTCTTGTCAAGCTAAAGAGGCTTATTAAAGATAGGTACGATGATAGTGGTGATGCTACATTATTTACTCCTCTTCTTCATATCTTCTCTTCCCCCCTTAGGTGGAGCAAGCAACCAAGTCCTTTTCTGAGAAGGCTGGATCAGCCCCATCTCTTTATGGCTGCATTGGCGCCTCTGGGACCTGGTTGATGAAGGGAATGTTACTGCCTCCTCAGAGGTGTGCAAGACAGGTGGGGTAATCTCCTCTGCTGGAGAAGCAGGGCAGGACACTCTGGAGGCTGAGCTGTTGATGTGATAGGTAAAGTGGACGAACAAGTCTTTGGCGACTCCAGAGATGGAAGCAAAACCAACACCTTGCCCTGGAGGGCCTGGTAGAGAGATGGGACACGGTGAGGGAAATTGCTCCCACTAGGATCCTCTTCCTTGGGCTCTCCTGACACAGGTAGATGATGATGATGATGATGATGATGATGATGATGATGATGATGATGATGATAATAATAATAATAATAATAATAATAATAATAATAATAAACAGGGCTGCCTTCAGATGTCTTCTAAACATCTGGTAGTTGTTTTTCTCTTTGACATCTGGTGGGAGGGCATTCCACAGGGCGGGTGCCACTACCAAGAAGGCCCTCTGCCTGGTTCCCTGTAACTTGGCTTCTCGCATTGAAGGAACTGCTAGAAGGCCCTCGGCGCTGGACCTCAGTGTCCGGGCAGAACGATAGGGGTGGAGACGCAGAACGATGGGGGTGGAGAGACCTCCCTAGCCCACTGGATGGCTCCCTAGGGTCTTCTGGCCCAGCCAGCACCCCCACGACACAGGCTTTTTATAACCACCAAATGAGTTTGTGATAGAGGTGAGATTTGAACTGGGTATGTGATGATTGCCATTCTGTTTCTGCACCATACCAGCTCTTACGAGTGACATTTATATGAATGGGGACCTTCAGATCCAAAGAGCACAGAGCAGAAGTCAGTTTCCACCACGTCAAAGCCACCTCCCTCCTCAGCACTCCTTGAGAAATGTTCGTGTTCATGAACATTGCCTTTCAAGTGATTGACAACAAGGCTTTCAAGTGATTCTTCCAGTCCTCATTGGTGTCATCCGATTGGTTACATTGCATTGTGATATCATCCCATTCACTATGAAATCACCAACTTGGTGGGATTACCCATGGCAAGATTCACCAATGTGAGAGATTCGGGAAGCACCACCTTGCTCTCAGTTTCCTTTAGTGATAGAATCACATAGCCAAATTTGCTTGATTACATAGCACCATGGGACTACTCTATTCATTTCAGGATCCCTGGTTGACTGGGATCTCCTGTTTAACTGAACCAGGAATGAAAAATCAGCAGCTGAAGCAGCAGCTGGGGAACAGACTGGCATACTGAGAAAAGAGATATATTATTCACACAATTTAAGGGTCTTTAAAACTGGGCCAAAAGTGGAGTCTTTTTGGAGCCTGGGTGAAAAAGGAACAAGACCACCACTCCAAGTAATTGCAAGTTTAATAGCAGTGGCAGCTATAAAGGGGCTATACTGGGTGGCAGGCAATGCTATTTTTCCTCCTCATTCCCTGAGAAAAACACTACTTATTGTTTCCTGATGAATTGTGAGTAATAAAAATGGTGGCCATGAGCTAGTGGACATCAAGAAAGGGTGTGCTATCAATGTCAAGACCTCTCTTCTTTTTGCTTCACTTGCCAAAAACATCCCTCACCTTTTCACTAGCTGTGAATGGGGCAACAACATTTGGGACGGGTTTTTTTTTGGGGGGGGTTACATTTCAGGTCAGCCCCGGGTGTAGAGAATCATTTTTCTAACTCTACCAAAATTCCTATTTTCAACTGCGAAACCCCCTAGAAAATGTTCGGTCCAGATGTGGCACAAACTACTACATCTGGACATTCAAAAAACAACACCAGCAATGACCACTGTGCGATTTATAGAAAAGAAGAGTCCCAGAGTAATAATACTGTATAATCAGAGATGAGTTCCCTCTTCCTTTTCCAACATGGAAGTGTTGAATATTACCTGAAAGAAAAGGAGGCGAGAGCTGAACAGACCTTTACAACAGAATGGGCATCTGCCAAGACAAAAATACCCAGTGAGCTTATGGCGCTGGCACAGTGACAGTATAAGCAAGCTGTCTTTGCAAATGATTTTGCAATTGATCCATTGCGAGGCTGGAGCCTGGATTATGAACACGCTGTAGAGCCTTGGGGTGGGTTGAGGGTCACATTTCAGAAGCAACCACCTGAAAGTTTGCCACGTAGATGGGGGAACTGGCAAAGGAGAAATCCTCCCAAACCTTTTTACAAAAAAAATAAATAAAATAAAAGTAAGGTGTGCAAATGCCTTGGAACGGAGTTTTGGGCTGTGTGCCTGCCATTTCATCCTTTCTCCCTCCCTCCCCCCTTTTCTTCTCTCTCTCTCTCTCTTTCCCCTGTTCAGCCGACTGCCATTTGCTAACCCACAAGCTGCTGTTTCCCTCCCAATGAAGCTCCGATGGGTGGAGGGCCAAGAAAAATTAGCCCAAATGATGAATGCAATCTTGACAGAAAATATGCTTTTTAGCAGAGACCGCATGTTGCCAACAGGCAATTAGAAGAAAAATTTGGAGATTTCATTGGATCTAAAGTCTGCAAAACAAGAAACCGTGTACCTGATACTCTTCAGGACATCTGCATTAGCCACAATATTTTTGTGCGGAGGAATAAGAACAGTACACCATTTTAAAGGAGGGGAAATTACGTCTATGACAGTCGGTACTACTACTCTTTAACATCCATGTTAGTAACAATGTGCTTGCCCCCAGCCAGTCCCCACCTGCCTACATTCTTACAACCAATCTAGGAGGTAGCATGGCTTGTCAGCCACCTTCTCCTCAGCCTCAGTTGTTGGCATTGCAGAAGTCAGCAGAGAGGAGGACGGTGTGGTGGCCTGGGACTTGGGCTCGGAACCAGAGGAGACTCAGTCTGCACCGGATCCTTTGCCTCAGGCATCATCTGAACCAAGTCTGGGGTCTGATCCTGAAGAGTCCCAGTCTGCACAGGTTCCCCTGCAATAAATACCAGCTGGGCCGAGTCAGGGGCCTGAGCCTACCCTGGCGCTAGATGCGGGGATTACCTCGTTGCCTCCAGCTGGGCCATCACTTACAGCTGCTCCACTACCAGTTGGGTCAGGGGAGGCTGAGGCAACCCCTGGGTCTAGTAACCCACTGACGTCTCCCGAGCTGCAGAGACTGAGGTCTGGGAGAAGGAGAGACCTGAGTACTCGCAGGAGGAGTTCTCGCCTTCGGGAGAAACAGGGAGGTGAATCGCTGGGGGATCAGGACCGGCTGTTACCCCGACAAAGATAAAAGGCTAGCGGACCCCGCCCCAGGTTGTGGGAGCTGTATGCCAGATCCTGTACCTGTCCTTGCCCTTGCCTGGTTTCCTGCCTTGGTCCTGTCGGACTGACTCCTAGCGGAACCTCCAGATTCTGGACCGGTCCTGGACCACGTTTCAAGGGTTACTCCTGGGCCTAGAACAGACAGACACAGACTGGAATTTGTTGGCTCTGTCTGTCTTTAGCTCTGGCTCCAATTGCCACCCCTGATGCATCTGGTGTCCAGGGTGTGTGGTGGACCCAGGTGAGTTTGGGCTTCCCCTGCTCCATCAGAGCAGCTCCCCTGCTGCTTCAGGTAACATCCACATTAGGCCTCACTTTCCCATGCCAACTCTCTCTTTGCTTTCCGAAGCCCATCGTTGTGACACACCAGGGAAAGAGAAAGCAGCCTAGCCTTTCTGATCCATGACCACTACTGTCAAAAGCAATGATTTCAAACGCCCGTCGGTAGGTGTATGCTTTCAAGGGCATGTGGCTAAGAACCTGTGCTCTAAACAAGTGGCTGGCTCGATTCCCCTGACACCATCACCTGATGTGACATTTGCACTCGGTCCATAAGCAGAAGAATTCACCTGGCGCAGGGTGGCCCAATTACCGCTAAAGACCTTGTCTCTTTGATCCCCGGGACTCTGCCGGTTCCCTCCCATGCAGCTTCCATTTAAGAGTATTACAGCAGAATCAATCACTTGTCCAAAGGGAGCAGCGTGTTGAGATTTCCTGTCGGGGAAAAAGAAGCTTCTCTGCAGGCAGCATGTCAGGCTTTGTCTGAAGGACTGGAACTGACAAAGAGCCAGTCTCTATTGGCCATCAA
This sequence comes from Podarcis melisellensis, assembly GCF_964234715.1. Classification (NCBI taxonomy): domain Eukaryota; kingdom Metazoa; phylum Chordata; class Lepidosauria; order Squamata; family Lacertidae; genus Podarcis; species Podarcis melisellensis. Next base: position 11,516,664 of record NC_138541.1, on the reverse strand, counting down.
TTACTTCGAGCTAAAATGGCAACCTACTTTCATGAGGAGGGCAGCCCTGGGCACCTCGAACCATCCTCAGCCGACTCTGCGGGATCCAGGCGGAAAGCAGCATGAGCCAATCCCTGTCCACCTGGGGGATTGCTCTCAGAAACCTCAGCCTCTCATGGGACGTCAAATGGGAATGAAGTCAGGCAAAGGCTCTTCGCTCTTTGCTTTGAAAAACAGGAGCACTTGCCTTAAAAACAACCTCTCTTTCGAAATAAAGAAAGGCACTCAATGGCAGTGCCTTTTTTCAGTCTCAGTTCAGAGGTGAGTTCCATTCAGAGCAGAAACAAGGAATGAATACAGTGGTATCTCTGGTTGTGAACGGGATCCGTTCCGGAAGCCCGTTCGCAACATGAAAAGAATGCAACCCACAGCGGAGCATTTGCAGGTTGCGATTTGCCGCTTCTGCGCATGCACATGATGTCATTCTGCACTTATGCGCGTGTTCGAGCAGCGAAACCCGGAAGTAACCCTTTCTGGTACATTGGTACCTCAGGTTAAGTACTTAATTCATTCTGGAGGTCCGTTCTTAACCTGAAACTGTTCTTAACCTGAAGCACCACTTTAGCTAATGGGGCCTCCCACTGCTGTCACGCCGCCGGAGCACGATTTCTGTTCTTATCCCAAAGCAAAGTTCTTAACCCGAGGTACTGTTTCTGGGTTAGGGGAGTCTGTAACCTGAAGTGTATGTAACCTGAAGCGTCTGTAACCCGAGGTACCACTATACTTCCGGGTCGCCGTGGGATGTATCCTGAAATAATGTAACATGAAGCAGACATAACATGAGGTATGACTGTATCACAAAGGAAGCTGCCTTCTTCTGAGTTAAGCCATTGCTCCATCTACCTAAGTCTACAATGACTGGTGGGAGCTCTCTCCAGGGTTTCGGACAAGGGTGTCTCCCAGCCCTGCCTGGAGATTGAAACTGGGACCATCTGCATGCAGAAGGCAGATGCTTTGCTACTGAGCAATGGCTCGTCCCAGACTTTGCTCATGGTGAATTGCCTTCCCACCATGGGTTACATGTCCACTTTTGGAATCTTTGGTTTAGTCCAATCAACGGTGATTCGTGCCAATAATAATAATAATAATAATAATAATAATAATAATAATAATAATAATAATAATAATAATAATTTATTTATACCCCGCCCATCTGGCTGGGCTTCTCTAGCCATTCTGGGTGGCTTCCAACAAAATATTAAAATACAGTTATGCATCAAACATTAAAAGCTTCCCTAAACAGGGCTGCCTTCAGATATCTTCTAAAGGTCTTATAGTTGTTGATCTCTTTGACATCTGGTGAGAGGGAATTCCACAGGGCGGGTGCCACTACCGAGAAGGCCCTCTGCCTGGTTCCCTGTAACTTGGCTTCTCGCAGTGAGGGAACCGTTAGAAGGCTCTCGGCGCTGGACCTCAGTGTCTGGGTAGAACAATGGGGGTGGAGACGCTCCTTCAGCATCTTCCCTATGTGGAAGGCTGGAAAAGGCTAATGTAGAAAGCAAAAACCATCCATAAGGAGCAGCTACGTCACAAGCCCAAGCGGTTCTATGAATCAAGCCTGAATTGTACAGAACACAACATTTAAGGCATTTATGAGGAACGGCTAAGGGAGCTGGGCATGTTTAGCCTGGAGAAGAGGAGGTTAAGGGGTGATATGATAGCCATGTTCAAATATATAAAAGGATGTCACATAGAGGAGGGAGAAAGGTTGTTTTCTGCTGCTCCAGAGAAGCGGACACGGAGCAATGGATCCAAACTACAAGAAAGAAGATTCCACCTAAACATTAGGAAGAACTTCCTGACAGTAAGAGCTGTTCGACAGTGGAATTTGCTGCCAAGGAGTGTGGTGGAGTCTCCTTCTTTGGAGGTCTTTAAGCAGAGGCTTGACAACCATATGTCAGGAGTGCTCTGATGGTGTTTCCTGCTTGGCAGGGGGTTGGACTCGATGGCCCTTGTGGTCTCTTCCAACTCTATGATTCTATGATTCTAAGGCAGCTCCCAATGATCCTCTGTACAGGCAGGCAAGCATCATCAGGAAAATAGTGCCTCCACATCAACAACTCTCACCCTGCAAAATCCCAAGCATTTTTAGGCCAAAGACTAGGTGTACCATTGAAGGGATCACCTGCAAGCTGGGGTAAGAGAAGGCAAAATTTTCCGTTCTACTTGGGGTACTGCTGTAGTTCATCTTCTGCCTAAACCTGTCCACCCTGACAAAAATTACATACTTTACATGTCATTACATTATTCCACCCCATTCGATGAAAAATAAGCACAATGCAAATGTGGGGAGGGATATCATCGATTGCCTATCGTTCTTTGGCTGAAAGCAACAACATCAGTAAATACCAATTCTGTTCACTGGAACGATTTCTGCTCTGAACATGGGATTGATAATCTGCTCTCCTGTTTCCATTTTCATTGGAATCCCTACCTACAAGAATCTGGCCCCTAGAAGTCGCTCAGGTGGTCCACTGAGCCTCTAGTTCCCTTAATAGTTGCCCCAGTAATCTCCTGCCACCACTTACTAAGCTGCAGGGAGCAGTAGGTCTCTCCCTCCAGATGCTTGAGTTTCTTAACTTGACTTTTTTCTCGTTCGTTTTGGTTTGCCGTGGTTGCAGTCCATACTGGATTTAAAAAACAAAACACCACCCCCCAAAATCCTGCTGATGTGCTGTTTTCTGCACCAGACCAGTGCTGTAGTCTGGGATGTTTGTGCATGGATGGTAATTACTGTCAAAATGCAAAGGGTTGTGAGCAGGGCCTGTGGGGAAAGCTGGAATGACACTCAGTACAAGGCATCTTGCTAATAGGTCTGAGAGCAATTACTGTATGCTTTATAATCAAACCCTTAACCCCGTCACTCTCGGACTGAGCAGCAGCCTGCTCTGGTTTTTTTCTACAGATTTGTCCACCCTTTCATACTTGATATGAACTGCATCCCAGAGAACGTACGAAAGTGAATCAAGTAGCCAATCTGTTCTCTCACTCAACACACCTGAGATAAACTCCATCATCATCAAAATTCATCATCTTATCTCAGGTCTCACAGACTCTCTTGAGTTGGGAAGCTTTTACAGCAAAGTTAGCTGTGTTGAACTTCACAGGCCTAGCCACGCCAGACAGCAGATGCTTAATTTTGTCAAGTGGCAATTTACCCCAACAATTTCTTTAAACATTTTGCCTTTGGAATTTCATACAACTTACAGTTCCATAATAATAAAAGCATAGCAGGAAATCTAATTTGTCTGAGCTCCTAAATCTATAGCATACTTAGAATAATGATGAATCCAGCCCTGATTCTAAGATACAAAATACCCATCTGACAGTTATATTCAACTGAACATTGAATTGACTTTCTGATAGTTTCTCAGACTTGGAACAAACAGAATCATTTCTCTAAACCGAATATCTTCAATTACAATACCATTCCTATTAAGAGTGTCATGATGGCAATTTCATTACTCCAAAAGTAACATTTATTAGCCTTATCATAATGTGTTGTGATTGCAGATCTAATGCTAATGGGGACAAGTTTAGCCTCTCTTCATTTTTGCTCCATTTAAAAGTCTTAATGTAATGTTCATAATACATCACTTTTTCACTAGTCACAAAAGCTCAACACACACACACAGCTCAACTGTTGCGTATGAGCGCATTCTTAAATATTAATCTTTGGTTTGGTCTTTTCAAAACCCCACATTTTCCAAAGGTGATTAACGCTATGATGGGACAAGATAAAAGAAGAGGCTTGCATATCATTTGCATGATTTAGGTCAGTTCTAATATCAATTACGTGACTAAAACAAAGATGAAGCATAATGATTATGAGCATTCCTTTTTGCGTTGAAATGTAACACTTTCTGTAGCGATCAAGAGATGCCACCGTCATGTCACATACTTAAGATAACAGTTCTGTTTCTTCCTATATACATAAGAATGGAAGGCTGTCATCGTGCAGCCCCCATTGGAGGATTTGTAGTGCTGCATCAGTTACATGGGGTGGAAAGGAGAAGCTCTATGGGGAGGATAGCAGGGAGGTTGTTGAATGGAGCAAACAGGGACATAGCCCCTAATCAAAGAAAATGCCCCCAGTCCCCAAATCACTTGCTACCAGATTTTCATAGACCTCTATAGTAAGACTTGGCAGACCAACACTGTGTTACAAAGATGTCTGCAAATGTGGCATGAAGCCTGGCTACTTCAACCCTGCCATGTGGAATCCTTTGCAGACGACCTCAGTGCATGGAGACAGACAGTCAAGTTGTATAGCCATGGCAGGGACCAGAGGAGAAATGACATACACCAGTATACGCCACTCTGGGCAGCTTCCAACAAAATATTAAAATACAATAGTCTGTCAAACATTAAGGGCTTCCCTAAACAAGGCTGCCTTCAGATGTCTTCTAAAAGTCTGGTAGTTGTTCTTCTCTTTGACATCTGGTGAGAGGGCGTTCCACAGGGCGAGTGCCACTACCGAGAAGGCCCTCTGCCTGGTTCTCTGTAACCTCACTTTTCACAGTGAGGGAACTGCCAGAAGGCCCTCGGCACTGGACCTCAGTGTCCGAGCTGAGCGATGGGGGTGGAGACACTCCTTCAGGTATACTGGGCCAAGGCTGTTTAGGGCTTTAAAGGTCAGCACCAACACTTTGAATTGTGCTCAGAAACGCACTGGGAGCCAATGCAGGTCTCTCAGGACCAGTTTTATATGGTCCCAGCGGCCACTCCCAGTCACCAGTCTAGCTGCCACATTCTGGATTAATCTTTCTTTGAGCCTGATAGTCTACATTGCAGGTTACAAAGGTATACTGGACCGGGGCCATTTAGGGCTTTAAAGGTCAGCACCAAAACTTTGAATTGTGCTTGGAAATGTTTGCCTTCTCATAAATTAAAGAAGTTCCATAGACAGCAAATCCCCTTCCCATTTATCTTCTTCTGCTTGATTGTATGTTGGTGTTGGCCTGGTAAACCCCACTCTGCTAAATGGCTGTTTTCTGTGGTGAGCTGAACCACTTGACTGAGCTTTGTACATGCTCATTTTAGTACATGCACCCAGCAACCCCAACAAGAGATAGGTTGTGCATGCGCATAGCTACCTTACACTGAGTCAGATCTCTGGTCCATCTTCCACAAGACAGTCTACACTGAAAGGCAACAACTCTCCAGGATATTAGATGGGGGTCTCTCCCAGACCAACCTGGAAATGTGGAGATTGAACCTGAGACCTTCTGCCTGCAAATCAGATGCTCTACCACTGATCTACAGCTTCACAAAGGTGTTCTGGGAAGCAGCCCCAGTTTTCTCAAAGAATTATGGGAGCTGTAATTTGCTAAGCGTGCTATGAGTTGTTAGCGGAAACCTATTCCCCTTCCAGAGCTACAGTTCCCCAGAGTTCCCTGTTAAGAGGGATTGTTTGCTCAAGTTCTCTGGAAATTGTAGTGCTTTGAGGGGAACAAGAGTCTCCTAACAACTTTCAGCACCCTTAACAAACTACAGCTATCATAGTACTTTAAATGTGTTGTGTGAATGTGGCCTAAGTCTATTTCTAGTTCAGGTCACTTTCACATGTGTCCACCAATAAGTCTATTCCATCTGCTCCTTCCTCTTTCTGCCTTAACCTGTGATTTATTTAGCAATTTTTTTCAATAGAAAAAAGCATCATAGATGGTCACATTTAAATGAATCTTTACGATGCAGTTCCTCTCCCAAATGTGCATTTCTAGACATCTTGTCCCCCCCCAAATGCATGTAGGTTTCTATTTATATTTCCCCCTTCCAGTAAACAATTAAAAATGTATCTTGATCTTTTCCTGAGCAGAGATCTGCACTGGAACATTTGGGAAAGGCAAAAGCTAGTGGATCACTAAGTTCTGATCCTCACTAAAGTTCTGGTCTGTGAGGTGCAGACCAGTTTGGTTCATATCAGAAATTTCAAAGATAGAAATCTCCAAGCATTCCCAGCCTAAAGGAAGGTTCAGCAGGCTATCATATAGAACAACAATATCTCCTACTGAAATTAGGATGTTGATTTGTAAGTGAAGGCATTGGAACACCCATGACCCCCCACGGCTGGCACCTCAGTGTTGTATCTCTTCATGAGTTACCATCTGGTATCTCAGAGTGTTTTTTAGACGATGCCACATTTTTTTTCATAAGAAGAGCTTTTTTTCTGGGTCAAGGCACATCTTCAATGTATGGAAACAGACATAAGTGACTGACTTAAATAGTAATGTACAAAGGGGAAAGTGTTAATAGATATGACAAGTGTTATGATTAAAATTAATTTATAGCTCCACGCATAGAAAAGGGACAACCTCTCTTTCTCTTCCCCACCAATCTCCCCCTACTTCTGCCACATGGCATCTGCACTTGTAGCTACCCAGTTTCCTTCTTGAATGATGGTGTCACTGTTCTTGGTTGGGAATTAATTTCATAATGACATTTTCTTCCATGCTCAGACCAAAGATCTATCCAGTCCAGCAAGGTGCTTAGTTAATGGCCCACCAGATGCCTGTGGAAAGCTCATAGGCAAGACATATCACATGTTGGCCTTAAACACCTGGGTATCAGAGATCAACTGACTCTAAACATGCAGATTCCATGCAGTTTCCATAGCTAACAATTATTTATACAGGGATAGTCAACAGAATGCCATCCAGATGTCGTGCAGTACATCTCCCCATTAACTCCAAGCAGCCTGGTCAATGGGATGATGGGAGTCATGGAATACAGTGGTACCTCTGGTTAAGGAATTAATTCATTCTGGAGGTCTGTTCTTAACCTGAAACTGTTCTTAACCTGAAGCACCACTTTAGCTAATGAGGCCTCCCGCTGCTGCTGCGCTGCCTCTGCACGATTTCTGTTCTCATCTTGAAGCAAAGTTCTTAACCTGAGGTACTATTTCTAGGTTAGCGGAGTCTGTAACCTGAAGCGTATGTAACCTGAAGTGTATTTAACCCGAGGTACCACAATAATAATAATAATAATAATAATAATAATAATAATAATATATTTAAACTAAATAGATCCAATACAAAAGAGACACAATAACTTCAAAATAAACAACTTATATCAAATAAAGCAACAATCCATTAGAATATAATAGTAACCAGTAAAATTAAATATCAGCAAATAATAATTAAACAATTTACACTTATCGGCTACAATAAAGTATTACTAAACTATAATCAATAAAAATAACAGCAAGACACAATGCATGAACACCACAAAACATACAAAAGCATGTGATGGGGTGTAATACTTTTATTACAAATCCTGAAACTGTTAAACCCTGCTTTCCCCGCTTCCCTTCTGACATTTCAATATCCCCTTTTCTCACACATTTCACCCAATGCCTCTTCCATTACCAACATCTCTGCCTGTCTTTGTCCTCTTCTCCCAACTCTCTGCAAAGAATCCAGGAGCTGGAGCTGTTGCTAATGCTTAAGTGACCTTCTGCACCAGTAGTTCCATCGATGGAATCACAACATAGATTCCCCCCCCCCCTTCATTTTAGCTTGCAAAGATCAATGAGAAAGCATTCTTCATCATCCTGTTGCTTGGTACATGAGCAGCAGAGAGGGAGAGAAGAGAGAGATTTAAGGGTATCTTAAAGTGGCAATATTTGGTGCATTAGCACAAAAAAAGGGAAATGCCAAGACGGAAACAGATCGCCTTTGACCTTTAGCAAGAAAGTCATCGATTCCAGTAGGGTGTATAGACACTCTCACAGCCTCTTGACTGCTGAGCTGTATAGAAGACATTTGCTCAGTCTCTTGGGTCCAGAACTGCATAGTCAGTATAGAATAAATGGAGATCTGCAGTCCAAGAAACTGCTTGTTGTGTTAGGTCAGTATGGCAGCTGAGTGCCATTGCCATTGTAAGAGAACAAGGGAGGTGTTCATGGTGAAAGAAAGAAGATTCCACCTAAACATTAGGAAGAACTTCCTGACAGTAAGAGCTGTTCGACAGTGGAATTTGCTGCCAAGGAGTGTGGTGGAGTCTCTTCTTTGGAGGTCTTTAAGCAGAGGCTTGACAACCATATGTCAGGAGTGCTCTGAGGTGTTTCCTGCTTGGCAGGGGGTTGGACTCGATGGCCCTTGTGGTCTCTTCCAACTCTATGATTCTATGATTCTATGTGAATGAATTCTTCAACATGAACTTCGTTGGACTGGTCATATTGTGCAGATGCCTGATTATCGGCTTCCAAAGCTACTACTCTATTCCGAACTTAAAAATGGAAAGCGTAATGCTGGTGGTCAACAAAAGAGGTTCAAAGGCAAATTTTAAAAAATGTAGTATAAACACCAACAACTGGGAAACACTTGCCTGCGAGTGCTCCAGTTGGAGAACAGCCTTTACCAAAGGTGTCATGGGCTTTGAAGACACTCAAACTCAGGACACGAGGGAGAAATGTGCTAAGAGGAAGGCATGCTTGGCAAATCCACACCATGATCAACTCCCACCCAGAAAGCAATGCCCCCACTGTGGAAGGACGTGTGGATCCAGAATTGGCCTCCACCGTCACTTACAGACTAATTGTTAAAACCGTGTTTATGGAAGACAATCTTACTCAGCTACGAGTGATCCCTCCCCCGCCAAAAGAAAAAAGAGTCCCGACACCTCTTTTTCTAGAAAAATAGTACTGAGTATGTGGTTCCATTGGCCTGATCCAGCAGAATCATAGATACAGTATACTTCTCTGGACCTGCTGTGAAGTTTGAACTCCACCCAGATTGACTTTTCCCCTTCCCTCAAACCAGCTGCACTGATCCTCAGCATCCCGCCTTTTCTCTCAGCAATGGGAGTGTTCATGAGCATTCTGTGACATCACAGCAGCTCAGCCAATGGCTGGGCGAAGAGGTAACTTTGCAGAAAGGCAACAAGTTCAGTGTAGTGAAATATCAGCAATCTTGGTTCACATGACCACATAAATGAATCAAGTCTAATTGGAAATGACTTGTGGAAGCATTCCCATGTGAGAAAGTGATCTGCTGAGAAGGTTCCTTCACAGTTACTTTGAGAGAGATGTGAATGTGTGTGTGTGTGCGCGCGCGCTTTGTATATACCAACATGCCCTTAAAATATTGATTATTTGTCCAAATACAGCAAAGCATAAAATGGAAAGTGTGTCTGAGATATTCTCCTGTTTGAATTTACTGGCAAAAACATCAGATTTAAATTCTGTTCTGAAGTAAAACCATTGATGACCACCATCTTACAACTGAATTTGACTCAAGATTTTCCTGGGGGGGGGGAGAGGAAACACCCATTAAATTTGTGTAAAGGGAAAAGCCACCCTCCTCTGAAAGATCACAACATGTCAGAAAGCCAAGAATATTGCCATTCTACTAGGAAACAGCTGGGTGCTATCTCACATATTGCCTCATAACATGTTTTGTCCTTAGCTGCCTTTTGCTGTGATAAACCTTCTAGAAAAAAACAAAAGAAATGGAACAAATCCCAGAGTTGTTCAACCACCAATTCCTCTTCCCAGGAAACTCTGGGAACTATAGCTTTGTGAGAGCAATAGGGTTCTCTCAGCACTCTTTTAGAGCAGAAGATCAAGGCACCATCATGACCAGTGATGTCGCCACTCCCAGATCTCAGCACTCTTAAAAAACTACACTACCCAGGATGCTTTGGGGAAAGTCATGGCTGTTTAAATGTGGCATGGCATTGCTGTAAATGTATAGTGCAGAGGAGGCCTGGTCTTCAGCTAAACGTTACTAAGAGAAAACCCACTGAAATCAGTGAACCTAACTTAGTCATGTCCAAAAATTTCAGTGGGTCTACCACAGAGGTAGGCAACAGTGGCGTAGCGTGGGTTGTCAGAACCCGGGGCAAGGCAAGTAATTTGCGCCCCCTAACCCGTGAGCCAGGTAGGGGCAGAGAGCTGCAAGTGCGAGCGCCCCCCCCCAGATGTTGCACCCAGTGCGGCCGGCCCCCCTGCACCCCCCACGCTACACCACTGGTAGGCAACCTAAGCCCGGAGACCAGATGTGGCCCAATTGCCTTCTCAATCCGGCCCACAGACGGTCCAGGAATCAGCGTGTATTTACATGAGTAGAATGTGTCCTTTTATTTAAAATGCATTTCTGGGTTATTTGTGGGGCATAGGAATTCGTTCATTTTTATTTTTATTTTCAAAATATAGTCCGGCACACCACATGATCTGAGGGACGGTGTGCTCACGGCTGAAAAAAGTTGCTGACCCCTGGTCTACCTAGTTGAATACCACCCAAAATAAATTCCTCTTCTTTCCCTAGGATTTAAACATCAGGAATAACTTTCTGACAGTAGGAGCTGTTCGACAGTGGAATGGTCTCCCTCAGGAGGTTGCAGACTCTCCTTTATTGGAGCTTTTTAAGCAGAGTTTGGATGACCATCTGTCACGGATGCTATAGTGGAGATTCTTGCATTGCAGGCCGGTTGGACTAGATGACCCTTGGGGTCCATTCCAATTCTATGATTCTCTGAGGGTGGGGGGATACATCTCACAGCTTCTCACAATGAAGCACCATGCAAAATAATAAAAATGATAGCCTCTCAAGATAAAACTTGATGCCCGTTCTCAGTGTCATTTCATTCATTCTGCTTTGCTTAAAGTAATTGTGGTGTTTGCCCGTTTGTTTGAAAATGTCTGTACAGGGGGAGAGAAAGGGTTAATATGTAGACCAATAGGAAAGGCGGAGGCGGAGCCTACCTGTTTGTAAAAGGGCTTAGCCCAAGGTTTGGGTGTGGGTAGTTGGTTGGTTTTAGTGGGTTGGTTGGTTGGGAAAGGCGGTTGGCAGGCAGTTGGAAACAGAGAGACAGTGCAGTTGGTTCTTGTGTGAGGGGAGGTAGAAGAGTTAGAGACAGGATAAAATAAGACTAAGAAGGTAAAGAGTAACAACGTTTGGAATACAGTGGTACCTCGGGTTAAGTACTTAATTCGTTCTGGAGGTCCGTACTTAACCTGAAACTGTTCTTAACCTGAAGCACCACTTTAGCTAATGGGGCCTCCCACCGTCGCTGCACCACTGCTGCGCAATTTCTGTTCTCATGCTCGAGGTAATATTTCTCATTACCCGAGGTAATATTTCTGGGTTAAAGTCTGTAACCTGAAGCGTATGTAACCTGAAGCGTATGTAACCCGAGGTACCACTGTACAGTTAAAGTTTGTTTGTGTCTGCAATAAACTACACTCTTCTTTGTTAACTTGAGAACCTGACTGAGACTAAGTGATTTACTGAGGAGAATCTGGTTGGTGGCAGCAGATCAGTGGTGTATGGGTCAATAGTCCGTGAGACGGCCGGGGGCTCCGTACGAACGCCACAGTGGTTTTCGTTCTTTTGCATCTAAGGCTTGCAACGTAAAGGAAAGGCATTCTTTATTCTTTTAAACCCTTTCACCGTAGCTTGGAAGTATTTTATGCACCTGCACATGTTCCAGGTTTAGAACCCTCTTTTGCAAACAAAATGAGGTGATGCTTTGTCATATTCTGGGCTGGGAGGGAAGACTGCCATGGAGGGATCTCTTGGTCAGCTCTGTGTAAAAGACCAGCCTTTGCCATCTGCAAACAGTCTGGGTTTACTGCGGTGTGCAATCAGCAGAGGGCTCTCTCGTCTCTGCCAGCCGTGCACACATCCAGCATTCTCCCCACCTTCTCCCCAGCACACCGTCCAGCTTAGCAAAGCTGTCATTTCCCATTGTTTTCCAAATCAACATTAATATCGGCTGATAATAAAGCACAAGGACATCGAGAGATTCAGACCCGTTCTATAGGACTGAGGCATCGGTGTCAAGGTATTAATATTTTCCCCTGAATTATCTGTATCGTTTTGCACTCATCACTTTCCCAAGCAGCAGAAATATTTTCATTTTATATATATATAAAAAACTAGAAGCAGTTACATTTCCTGGAGCCCTGATAAATCAGGGCATGCTGGATAATATTTCTTGGCTGATTTTTATTTGTGACGCCCCACCCATATCATCCTTGGGCAGAAGTGGTGGGTGGGGAGGGGCCATTCTGAGGATCTGGTCTCCTGGCACTAGCATCTCTGCCACATACACAGGGTTGGCATACATCTGGAATTTCCTGGACATCCCAAGCAGTGTCTGGGCAGAAATCAGCTAAATGTCCGGGAAAATCTGGACATATGGCTGCCAATGTCAGCAGTGTCATTTTTGCCAACTTTCCTCAAAAATCGCTCAAAAAGTCCAATTTCGTTGCGATTTTTCAAAAAGGCTGAAGAACTTTTTTAAAAACAAAATTTATTTATCATTTTAAATTTTATACATACCAATCATTTTACAAACATTTCAAAACTCAACTTCTGTTTCCCTCTTCCTGCGGTTGCTTAAATTTATTTATTTATTATATTTTCTGCATATTCCAAATTAACTTAACGTAAACATTTATCCATCTGCTTTAAATGTATACTCTTATAAAACTGCAGGTTGTTACAATAAGCATTTCCATTTTTTTTATAAAAAAGTTTGTTATCTTGATTTCTCATTTTTCTGGTATGTTTCACCATTTCTGCGTATTGCATCAGTTTTTGTATCCATTCTAGCTCAACAACTCTTCTGTCTGGATTTTCACTTTTTGAAAATATGACAATCATAACATACAAATGGAAAAGGTGGAGGAAGGCAGGGCTGAGGTCAAGAAACACTGGTGGGAGTTCTGGGTTGACTGTGCTACGGCACCTGCCCTACCCTGACTTCACTGCCACTCTCTTCCACGCATACACACACCCCTAGCCTGCAACAGTGACACTTCTGGACAAATGCAAGGCTCTACATTTAGGCAGGAATAACTAGCTGCAAAAATATAAGATGGGGGACACTTGACTTACCAGTAGTACTTAGGAAAGTGTGTTCTCCTTCATGGAGAGCATGTATTGCGGTGGGGGCCGACAAGACACTCCAACGTTGTGGGGTGGGCTAATTGATCATTGGTCACTGTTGTGATTGGGCTTCCCTTGTTGTTGGGAAGAAGTTAATGTTGCCATTTTATGACTGACAACTAGAAAGGATAAAACTCCCAGCACGAAGTGTAGAGCTTCCTCTTTTCGCCTCGTGCATCGGATTGCCCGTCCCCCCAGTGGCGTAGCGTGGGGGGTGCAGGGGGGGCTGGCCGCACCGGGCGCAACATCTGGGGGTTAGGGTTAGGGGGCGCAAATCCACGGGTTAGGGGGCGCAAATTACATGCCTTGCCCCGGGTGCTGACAACCCACGCTACGCCACTGCGTTCCCCCCCTATATTTAGGGTTGTTCACGTTGGCCTTGCTATGCCTGTCATGGGGTCGTCTGCTCTTGGGGCAGGGGCCCAGTAGGAATTTTGTTCATCTGGATGATTGGCTGGTAACATTTGGTTTTTGCCTACTGCGTAGCAAATTGTCACAACTTGTAAGGGTGCGGTTAGGCATTGGGTTTTTTGGTTTGGTTGGTTGAGGGGCATGGATTGGCTGTGCCTGCCCCTCTAATGCTGCTGCTGCAAGGATATTCCATTAAAGGAATCCAGGGGCTCACCATGCTCTTGTCCAAACCCCTGTCAAGGGGCTAGGGCCACGCAAGAGCCCCTGGTTGCATTTGGGGAGGGCTGAGGGCAGGTACCCTGCTCCGTTGCTATCCCCAAAATGTTTTCCCCTTTTCTGACTTTCACAGGCTTGCGAAATGTCAGTCTGTCCCCACCGGGGGCAGATAATCACAACCAATGCCTAAGCAACCACTCACATTTTTTGTATTTTAATAAAGTTGTGGCCAAAATTATGCCCAAAACCTTAAACAAAAATTCTGTGTGATGTGTGAGTTATTTGGGTGGCTTGGGGACCTTGACACGCAAGAGGACCTAGGGGTCTTAGCAGACCACAAGCTTAACCTGAGTCAACAAAATGAGCAGCAGAAAAAAACTGTCCAGGGCAGTTCTTAGCTACAGAATCATAGATCCTCTAGTCTGATCTGCTGCACGGCAGAATCTTTTTGTCCCTGAGATTAAGGGTCTCATGTTGGGATTTTTGACTACGTGCAATTCTGTGCAGCTTCACACAATTAGGGGTCAATTAGGGGTTGGCCGAAGGCCAAGAAGACTGAGCAGAGGAGTTATCTGCCTAGAGTTATGAAGTCCTGGAAACAGGTTTACCATTGGTTAAGGTCTCACACAGGCATGATGATTTATGACCTTAATGACTGGAATATGTTGTTGGTCAGTGTGCTGTTCTGAGAGTCGTTTGGAGTTTGTGAAGAGAGAGCTAGTTAAGATCCGTGTATCTGTTCTTGTATATAGTAACTTGTAGAGTCTGCTGTAAATAAGAAACACATCAAAGTAATCAAGTTACTAGTAGCAGCATTTTGTTCCTGCTTCGTCCATCCTGCCTGCAACTGATTGTTTTCTGGAACTCTGCATATACTCTGCTAAGGTCTGGGTAAGCTCCTGCAACAGGTCAAAGTTGCAAAACACCAATATATCATCCTCTACCAACTGAAGTACCAACAGGAAGAAGCAGCTGCACAAATATAAGATTGGGGAACACCTGGACTGCCAATAGTGCATGTCAAAAGGATCTAGGGGTCCTGGTGGACCACACACTCAAAAGAGCCAGCAGTGTGATGCAGCAGCACAAAAAGCTAATGCTGTTCTAGGCTGCAACAGAAGTATCCTGTCCAGGTCATAGAATCATAGAATCAGAGTTGGAAGAGACCACAAGGGCCATCGAGTCCAACCCCCTGCCAAGCAGGAAAAGGGGGTCAAGGGAAGTAACAATACAGTGGTACCTCGGGTTAAGAACTTAATTTGTTCTGGAGATCCATTCTTAACCTGAAACTGTTCTTAACCTGAAGCACCACTTTAGCTAATGGGGCCTTCTGCTGCTGCCGCACCGCCGGAACACGATTTCTGTACTCATCCTGAAGCAAAGTTCTTAACCTGAAGCACTATTTCTGGGTTAGTGGAGTCTGTAACCTGAAGCGTATGTAACCTGAAGCGTATGTAACCCGAGGTACCACTGTACTACTGTATACTGCCATTGTCTTCAGATCTGAAGTTGAAAAACCACCACTCAGCACTGGATTTAGGGTCTTGAGAGCACTTCCCCACTGCAGGGCAGAGAACCAAGTGGCTAATAATAATAATGATAATAATAGTAGTAGTAGTAGTAGTAGTAGTAGTAGTAGTAAAGGGCCCCTGGATGGATAAGTCCAGTCAAAGGCGATTATGGTGTTGCGGCGCTCATCTCACTTCAGGCTGAAGGAGCCTGCTTTCTGGGTCATGTGGCCAGCAGGACTAAACTGCTTCTGGTGCAACAGAAACCAGAGCGCACAGAAACGTCATTTACCTTCCCGCTGTAGTGGTGCCTATATATCTACTTGCACTGGTCTGCTTTCAAACTCCTAGGTTGGCAGGAGCTGGGACTGAGCAATGGGAGCTCACCCCGTCATGCGGATTCAAACCACCGACCTTCTGATCAGCAAGACCAAGAGGCTCAGTGGTTTAGACCACAGCACCACCCACATCCCAATAATATGACCTACTGAGATCTGTAAATAAGCAACTGTAACAAAATAAAATATTATGAAAATATTTTTGAGGAGGCAAATTTTTCCTTTGCTCATGGTGCCACATTACCCAAGTCTGCCACTGCTCCGCTGTCTAAAGCCCCTTTCAGCGGCTTTCTTTTCTTGAATCTCACATTGCAACTTTGAGAGTAAACTTTTAAGGTGAGAAGGAGGAGATGTCGGGAAGGTGCATGATGTCCCGGTACTGTAAAAAAGGAGATGAGAGGCGGAGGTCATAAACTGTAATGGAATGCAGATGAGAAGTCCAAAGGGCTTGCTCAAAATACCTGCATTTTACAATTGTTTTAAATTTAATTTACTCACTGCTAGCAAAGGAGCACCGGTGTTAAAAACTTTTGCCCTTGAACGGAGGTGAGAAAATCAAATGCAGAGGAAAGAAAGTTTATATATGTCCATCCAGACTTCCAGAGTGACTGTGACTTTTACATCGCCTTTATTCTTGGGGGAGAAGAACCGACCAATAGGCAGTGAGGGAAGGAGTGGAATTCTGGGCTGCTGAAAGTTAGTGGAACTTCTCACTGACTACAGTGAAGGAGGGATTGTTATTGCCATTTGGACGGTATGAAATAACTCAGTTTTTAGCCATTAAATACCCGTGAGGAAGGAAACACGTGTCAGTGACCCTCACACCATTTTGGTATAACCAGGTGAGTCCTTTGGAGTTCTGAAGCCCAGCAAATGGGTCCAGCGCAGTTAACAGCAGCAGAGAAAATGTTTCCTATTTGATTTTTATTAACTGATTGACATGAATTAATGCATTAGGATATTTGATTGTGTCATAAAATGTGTATATGAACATCATGATTCAATTTAATGTACCCATTACTGCTTGATGTGCCATTATATTAGACTAAATTAAAAGAATTTTATGGAAAAAAATTACAATTAAAGACTCAAAATTGATTACATTCATAACTTAGTAGTAGAGATTCACTCCTATTAATATTTGGGAGAAGGGCCATCAAAGTGCTAGCAAACAACATGGGCTATTTGTAAGTGAGAAAAAGGCAGGGTGGTGGGTAAACAGGAAATCAGTAATTAGGATGCACTAACTACCTTGTACGCAATGGAATCAAAAGATACTTGAGACCGGAGAAGCAACACAACTGATTCTCAGAAGTGGATGGTGCCCATGGGACTTGTAGGGTAGAAGGCAAGGAGACCAACGGTATATTGACTCAGAGCCAATGACAGGCAGAATGGCCATGAACAAATCTGCTCCTCCACTATATCCCATCATAATCTTGAAGATCAACCCAAGTGCATTCTAAATCCCTTCTATGTTGTGTGTTTGGGTAGGTAGAGAAGCATTCCCAATGTGGGAATGAGTTCCAGAATTCCCAGCTCCAGTGGAGGCTGGGCAAAAGGGCATCCCACCATAGCAATGGATATCACAGACACATGGTGGGCAGCCTCACCTGTGGGTGAGTACTTTGAACTCATGGGGGCAGGACTTTATATACATAAAATATGCATTTCGGCACATTAAGAATGCCCATCCAAGTCTTGTCGTTCATCTTGCAGATGCTCTACTATGCTAATTATAGTAAGTCCATGCACTACCCATTCTTCTAAGACCTATGAAGGACCTGGAACAACAAAACAACTTGTACATTCCCCCAATTCCTCCTCAACAATAGCTGTTATTGTTAATCAATATCAATGGTTTCCATCTTATAATAATATAGAATAATTCATTATTTATACCCCACCCATCCAGCTGGGTTTCCCCAGCCACTCTGGGCAGCTCCCAATCGAATATTAAAAACACAATACAGCATTAAACATTAAAAACTTCCCTAAACAGGGCTGCCTTCAGATGTCTGTTACAAGTAGGATCTTTGCTTATTTCCTGGACATCTGAAGGGAGGGCATTCCATAGGACAGGCCCCACTACCAAGAAGGTCCTCTGCCTGGTTCCCTGTAACCTCACTTCTCGCAGTGAGGGAACTTCCAGAAGGCCCTCGGTGCTGAATCTCAGTGTCTGGGCTGAACGATGGGGGTGGAGATGCTCCTTCAGGTATACAGGACTGTTTAGGGCTTTAAAGGTCAGCACCAACACTTTGAATTGTGCTTGGAAATGTACTGGGAGCCAATGGAGGTCTCTCAGGACCAGTGTTATATGGTCCTGGCAACCACTCCTAGTCACCAGTCTAGATGCCACATTCTGGATTAATCTTTCTTTGAGCCTGATAGTCTACATTGCAGGTTACAAAAGTATACTGCTTTCCTTTCCTTTCCTTTTTTTGCAAAAGAAACGTATAAACAAGATAGAGCAGAAAACCTAGCAATATGGGGTCCTCTGTCACTGAGACACGAAGTTTATCATAATCTCCTAGCTTCCGAGATGACCTTTGCACTGCTTAATGCATTCAAAACACCAGAGGCTCCCAAACACTTTGGAGATGTGTTGGTTACAGTACATTAATAAGAGTCTTTGCTATCAAGGTGCATTGGGACCATCTGCGTGACTGATTGCAACCCACTTACCTGCCCCATCAGTGCATTCTAGAGAAAGCCAGCATTTATAGGAGCAAGTGAGTGACACTATTCCAAAAAGTGGGAGTTGAGAAGGAGGTCCTGCATTCTCCAAGCCTCTTTTCAGCTCAGTTATCAAGCTATTTCACAGTCCATAAGGTATTTTGTGTCCCCTCTCCCCTTGTGCAAGTATCTATCAGCTGTTTAAATTCAGCACTTTAGATAGCACAAACGTTATCATTTGTTACACCATGTAGTTAGGTACGAAATGGTAGAACTGCGTCTTTGCATGGCTGCTTTATCACAGAAAACAAGAAAAAAGGAGCACAATAACTCAATAGCTACCCTATATAACCCTACCTCTACGAGATTATAACCTTTTGAGTATCAGATATGTGAACAAACCGTAGAATCATACTGTTGTTGTTTAGTCGTTTAGTCGTGTCTGACTCTTCGTGACTCCATGGACCAGAGCACGCCAGGCACTCCTGTCTTCCAATGCCTCCCACAGTTTGGTCAAACTCATGCTGGTAGCTTCAGGAACACTGTCCAACCATCTCGTCCTCTGTCGTCCCCTTCTCCTTGTGCCCTCAATCTTTCCCAACACCAGGATCTTTTTCAGGGAGTCTTCTCTTCTCATAAGTCTTGGAGCCTCAGCTTCAGGATCTGTTCTTCCAGTGAGCACTCAGGGCTGATTTCCTTCAGAATGGAAAGATTTGATCTTCTTGCAGTTCATGGGACTCTCAAGAGTCTCCTCCAGCACCATAATTCAAAAGCATCAATTCTTTGGCAATCAGCCTTCTTTATGATCCAGCTCTCACTTCCATACATCACTACTGGGAAAACCATAGCTTTAACTATATAAACTTTCCCTCCACAACTCAACAATTCTAAATCAAGAAAAAACTTACCATAGACCTATTTGTTTGTTCTCCTAGGTATCAAAGCTGATATTGCTGAAAAGGAAGAAAAGGAAGACAGGTTTTCAAAAGATCCCATGACATTGCCTTGCAATTAAAGTAGTCCGTGTAAGGCACAAAACAGAAAATAAGTAAATATTGTAAGGTATATAATCCAAGAGGGAGTGTTAATCAAAACAAAATTACTTTACATTATCCAAGCTGCCAATATTAATTTTAATCTCATTTGCAGCTAGCGCAAATCTTGTAACAGCATAAATATTATATTGCGACTTATTTGCTAATAAGAATTGTGATTGTTCAGATACAAGTAAATGAGATAAATTAAAACTTGAAAGAAGGGGGTTGATTTAAACCAGGCTTTTGTGAATAAATAGGGGGCATTGGAAAGGTAATTGGAAATTTCTTCTGCTTCTTCAAAAAAGGCAACAAGGCAAAGGGGTGTGCTATGTATTGTATGATGAAAGTGGGGAGAGAGGAGTTTTCCCCCTTTCTCATAGCATTAGGGTCCAAAGTCATCTAATGATGCTGAAGGGTGGGATATTCAGAACAGCAAAAGGCATTCATGCAGACAGCTCTTTGTTAAACTATGGAATTCAATCCCAGAAGATGAAGCAACATTCATCACTTTGGGTCGCTTTAAAAGGGCATGAAGCCAATTCATGGCATATGAAGCTGTCAACGGCCACTAGACATCACAGCTATATTGCCACCAGGATCAGAAGTGGTATGTTTCTGAATACCAGTTGCTAGAGAACATGAGTGTGAGAGCACAGTTGCACTCGTGCCCTGCTTGCAGTCTTCCTTTAGAGCTCTGGTTGGCCGTGGTGGTAGTAACTGAATGTTGGACTAGATATGTCCTTCATCTGATCCAACAGGACCCTTCTTATGGTCATGTTCAGCAATATCATCATCCCATGGTAGGACCCAGAATCCAGACCAGGGGTGCCAACTTGAATAAAATAGAGGAGGGGGTGGGCAAGACCACAGGACATGACACACATCATTTGAATGACAATGCCCATAAACTTTGGGGATCCCCTGCCCCTCAAATATTTTATTGAGGAGGCAGAAGGGACCTTGGTCCCTATGAGTTGGTCCCTATGGTCCAGGCTCACATACTGCCTCCAGCATGAAAGAAGGGAGAATGCATCCCATCATCTCCTTTGACTGTCCTGGAGGTTCTGAGGTACACTCTCAGTGCTTGGATGGCCCACAGTCCCCCATACCAAGGGTGGTCAAAAACCCTTGAGCACTCTGCATGCAACATCACATCACAACAAACTTCTCTTTTGAAGCATCTAATGAATGTGTCTTTCTAAGTTATTAATGAAGTCTTTGTTCTATAACTGGCTTTTGTCTTGAGAAAGAAAGTTGCCATCGGTATACATGCAAGTACGTGATGCATTTACCCAGAGGCTCCACTGAAGGGGGGGGCGTCCTTCTTTGCTTACAAGAAGTAATTTAAATGTTCTTGAGAGAGGCTCTGACTTTATCATTAATTTACCTGCCTGCCTTCTTGATCATTCAGGTCTGATGTTGTCACCGCTCTTCTTCCCAGTGCTGTGAGTTCTGAGCTGTCAGTGTGTAAACATCTACCCGTGATTCAAATGGACCAGCTTTGATAAGCTATCACACATTACATATTTAATGTGGTTTTTTAAAAAAACAATTTTCCCTGCAGGCTTATGGAAGTATTCTTTCAGATCTCTCTATAGCTATATTCTTTCTGTCATATTCTGAGTGGGGAATTGCTGCATAGCTAAGGTCAGGAAGAGGAATTGAGGAAAATTCCGGCCTCATAAAAGTATCATCCTTCTCAAACAACGTTGGGTGTTTGGGTGCATAAGATACCCATGAGTTTGGCTACCACCCCACAAACACCAATTTCATGCGTGAACCATCCCTCGATTGTCCTCGGTTTCCACTAATGGCCTTCAATAATCCTCAGTGATCCCAGAAAACTACAGAGACCACACAATGGAATACAACAGAACAAGATGGTGCTGGACTTGACTCCCATCATCCCTGACAACTGACCCTGCTGCCTAGGATAGATGGGGATGTGAGTCCAACAACATCTGAAAGGCACCCTGAGTACCCTGCAATAAAGGTAAAGGGACCCCTGACCATTAGGTCCAGTCGTGACCGACTCTGGGTTGCGGCGCTCATCTCGCTTTATTGGCCGAGGGAGCCGGCGTACAGCTTCCAGGTCATGTGGCCAGCATGACTAAGCCGCTTCTGGCGAACCAGAGCAGCGCACGGAAACACTGTTTACCTTCCCGCTGGAGCAGTACCTATTTATCTACTTGCACTTTGATATGCTTTCGAACTGCTAGGTTGGCAGGAGCAGGGACTGAGCAAAGGGAGCTCACCCCGTTGCAGGGACTCGAACCGCTGACCTTCTGATTGGCAGGTTCTAGGCTCTGTGGTTTAACCCACAGCCCCACCTGTGTCCCTCTTATCCTGCAATAGAAGACACGTATAAGAGCACTACAGCCATTGCATGCTGTTCAGACGCTGTTTTTCGGAGGCGTAACAGGGATGGAGGATGATGTGCAAGGGGCAAATGGTGGGCAGGAGGGAGGCTGCTTAAGTCCTTCATCATCTTTTCTCTGCAACACACAAACACACCCATGCCAGCACCACAACTGAACACAGATTACAATCCATTGTTTTCATATCACAAGGGATGGTGCCCAGAACTACAGTTTGTGTTCAGAATGTCACCAGAATTCAGTGCAGACTAGAGCTGAAGTTAAATCCGGAGGAGAATGCAATCCAATTCCCCTAGCTCAAACTGGCCTAGAAAAACTTTGCATTTTGCAATTGCCTGGTTTAATTATTGTCAACTCTACCTACTAGTCCTCATTCCAAAATGAAAAAGGCACAGAATAATTAAATTTAGTCACTCACAATCTGTTTTAAATAAACATCCCTCCCCTTTTGCCCCTGAAGAAAGTGAGTCACCGAAATGAACTGAACATACCCAGCAAATCTTTCCATTTTGAGCACTATTTTCTCCCTTCCAATTTTTTGAACCAGTCATCTTCCCACCTACTCACCAAGAGTCTATATTAGGGCTAGGCAACTGGTGTCCTAGGGGTTCCATACAGATTCCATCTGCACACACACACACACACACACACACACACACACACACACCATGTTTGAGAAACTTGACTAGCAGTTCCTCCATTTTATTCCAAGGGAAGCTGAATCTTGACAAGCTGGCTTTGGGTGCTGTGTTGCGTTGTGGTTTTGTTTGTTTGTTTTGCTATGGTTTAGTGGAGAATGGCCCATTTGGACTAATGGAGCACTGCTCCACTAACCTCCATCTGCCATCAGCCAGCTCCCACCTGCCTTTCCTTCTTACTTACAACCAGTCCAGGGATTAGCCCTGTCCAGTGGCATAGAGTGTGATACCACCACCCATGGTGTGCACATGCATGGTGATTCTCTAGTCCTTCAAAATCCATTGATCTGAAGACAGTTCGGAACTTCAACTGGTGCAGAATTCAGTGGCCAGGTTGCTCACCAGAGCAAGATGGTTTGAACATATTACACCAATACTGGTCCCACTGCACTGGCTACCAATTAGTTTCTGGGCCCAATTCAAGGTGCTGGTTTTGACCTATAAAACCTTAAACAGCTCAGGACCACAATACCTCAAGGACCGCCTCTTTCCATATGAACCTGTGCAGACCCTGAGAACATCTTCCAAGGCCCTTCTTCAGGTGCCTCCTCCTCGAGAAGTCCGGATGGTGGCAACATGAGAGCTGCAGTGGCTCCCCCTCTGTGGAATGCTCTCCCCAGGGAAGTTCACCTGGCTCCTTCATCATACACCTTTAGGTGCCAGGCAAAAATGTTCCTTTTTAAGCAGGCCTTTGGATGATTTGATTGACACCCAATGCCCTTTTAAAAATATGGTGGGATTTTTTTGGGGGGGGGGGTTATTGGGTTGTTGTTTTAATTTTGATTATATATTTTGTGGTTTTATGTTTTGATTTTGTTCTGTGAATGGCCCTGAGACCTCCAGGTACAGTGGTACCTCAGGTTAAGAACTTAATTTGTTCTGTAGGTCTGTTCTTAACCTGAAACGGCTCTTAACCTGAGGTACCACTTTAACTAATGGGGCCTCCCACTGCCGCTACCTGCGATTTCTGTTCTCATCCTGAAGAAAAGTTCTTAACCCGAGGTACTATTTCTAGGCTAGCGGAGTCCGTAACCTGAAGCATATGTAACCTGAAGCGTCTGTAACCCAAGGTACGACTGTATATAAATTCAATAAATTAATAATAACGATGAAATGTGGGTCCCTCCTAAAACTAGCTGCTGATGAAGGATTCCACTCTTTTTTGAAAAGTGAAGGGTCTGAATGTGGCCCTCCAAGTCTTTCTGTCTGGCCCTCGAGACTCTCCCCATGCTTCACCTCATCCACAGTGACACCCTCTTTGTGTGTGTTTTGCCTGGCTGCAATATGTCCTTGAACTCTGATCGTGCCTCCTGCTTCCTTGGGTGAACGATAAAGAAAGGAATGTGAGTGCATGGAAACTAGCCTCACAGGAAGCATGGGCCTTGCCCCACCCACTTTTGCCTCTGGCCCCGCCCACCACTGTCATGGGACTCCTGGAAGGTTGCACAGTCCAGAAGGCACCTACGTCTTGCTAAACAGCCTGCTGTGTGCCTCCAGGAAACAAGTTAAAGCAATATTGCTCCCATCCGAAATGACTTTATTTTTAAAGCCCATTATTTTTGCATTCCCACATGCCTCCCATTGCTGCAGGAAGTGACAAGAGGAAGTCAAACCAGGGCAGGTGGGAGGTGCTTTAGTGATCATCAGAGCAAACCATTATAATGAGATAATTGCCTGTGAGAGGCAGATAGAAGTCGATGGGAAAGTACAATGGAGGTTTTTTTATCAAAGCAACCATTTATAGTCTGTGCAGTGCATCCCTTGACAGAACTTTATGGTTATTGCTGTTATCAATGGAGGTGAATGAAGCTAAGTTTAACTTTGAAATCACAGAGCAAACCATTTTGACATGATGCTTATTATTGTCTCTGCAAATCAGATTATGCCAAAGGAGAGCAATTGCTCTCTGAGGACAGAGGTTGTTGTTCTCTGATGGATATGTTATACTTGCATTCCAGGACTTATCTGAAAACCTTCTAGCAATCTAAGCCCTTAGAAAGTCACCGCATAGGCAACATAGCATCTGATTTCCTAGGTGGTCCCATCTAGAGGTAGGCAAACCTCTACATTTGGGCACGATCCATAATTTGGCTTAGTCAGTACTAATTTTCTAGAAAAAAGAGGTGCCAGAACTCACCATGAATGACTCCCTTGTTCTCTTATAATGGCACCCACCTGAGAGGTGTCGGAACTGAGTTCTGTCAAGTTCCAGTTGAAAACAAGCCCTGGGTTTAGTGAACCAAGCAGTTTCATTCTGGGGAAAAAGAATAAAATATTGGCTCCCAGTACGTTTCCGAGTGTTGATGCTGACCTTTAAAGCCCTAAACAGCCTCGGTCCAGTATATCTGAAGGAGCGTCTCCACCCCCATCATTCTACCCAGACGCTGAGGTCCAGCACCGAGGGCCTTTTGGTGGTTTCCTCACTGCGAGAAGCCAAGTTACAGGGAACCAGGCGGAGTGGCACCCGCCCTGTGGAATGCCCTCACACCAGACGTCAAAGAGAACAACAACTACTAGACTTTTAGAAGACATCTGAAGGCAGCCCTCTTTAGGGAAGCTTTTAACGTTTGATGCATTACTGTATTTTAATAGTTTGTTGGAAGCCACCCAGAGTGGCTGGGGAAGCCCTGCAAGATGGGTGGGGTATAAATAATAATAAGATGATGATGATGATGATGATTTCTCTCAAAATTAGAGATACAGTTGAGCTCCTAATGATATCAGCAAGAGTGTGGTGGAAGTTTTGACACTCCCTGCAAGGCTCCAGACATGATCCATGCTAGTGTCTCTCTCTCCCCTCCTCAATTTATCACTCACCTTGCCAGATGGCATTGACAACAGTTACAACAGAAGCAGCAAAGAAAAGAGAGACCTGAGAGGGCCTTCTTCCACCCTTCTCCCCACATTGACAATATCAGCATCACAGGGACATGGGAGTTGGGAAATGAAATGTTCCCAGGACACCCAAATAGGACTTGTCCACTCTGGGAAATGCAGTTTCCCAGGGTTGTTAGTGTACAGATTGCCTATGTTCTAGTTATTATTCTTATATTTATTTATATCCAGCCTTTCTCCCTTGCAGGAGAAACAGCTAAAATAGAAATGGCTAAAAACACAGGGGGAAAAGCAATAATTAAAAAACAATTAAACACAAACACACAGTATCTATTAAAACAGAGATCGTTACAATAAAAAGCATCACAGCACCAGCCCTTTCCTTCAAAACAGTCTGTTTCCAAAAGCCTGACAGCTGAAGGACAACTAGGAGGGAGCCTGTTTAATTTTTCTTGGAAGTGAGCTCCAAAGTCTGGGAGCAGCCACTGAGAAGATTCTGCCCCGTGTTCCTGCCTGTGAAGGTGGTAGGACTGAGAGAAGGGCCTTTGAAGATCTCAGGGCCCAGGCAGGATTGTATGAGGGAATGTGATCTTTCAGATAGCCTGCCAGGAAAAGGAAGGAAGGAAGGGAGGGAGGGAGGGAGGGAGGGAGGGAGGGAGGGAGGGAGGGAGGGAGGGAAAAGAGAGAATATTGGTTTAAACAAAGGCACTTAAGGCCCATCTCCCATCAAGTTCAGTAAGATTTAATAAGCCAAATGTTATAAACCCTAGAAAAGATAAACGAAGTGTGTGTGAGAGAGGGGGGGGCGAAAGGGAGGGAGGGAGGGAGGGAGAGAGAGAGAGAGAGAGAGAGAGAGAGAGAGAGAGAGAGAGAGAGAGAGAGAGAGAGAGAGACCAGCCCAGGTCAGGTGGAATATCCTTTTCAAGGCATGCAACTGTATAAACAGCTTCAACAAAAAGGCACCAGGCATGTCAGATTTTTAATTACACGTCTTTGTCCCCAACAAAGGAGTGCAATTAAAGCTAATCATTTCTATTATATTATACAATCCCTCCATTACTAATGGAATTAGGAAGGCATGAAAGAAAAACACCTCAGTACACAAACACTCATTTTTCCCCGGTCCCAGTGAATATTTTGCACTCTAAACACACTTCAGATTTAGCGGTGCTTAATTATGCATTGCATAACTCAGTCAAATGCCTGTAGAGAGTGCAAGAAGCTGGCTTTTAAAATCCACTCCCTCCCTGTTGATGCTCCATCTCCTGATTGCTCTGAAAGCAATCAGGGTATCTTTCAGCTTTGGTCTTTGACAGCTGTCACCTCCAAACACTTTTTTTGCATCAATGGAAGAGGCTCACCACCCAGCACCACGGCCAGCAGCCATCAGATCTACAGGTGTTGTAGTATGTTGCCCAAATGACAAACCGTATGAACAACAGGAATGATCAGAGCTTTGAATATAATTTATACAACGCAGTACAAAGCAACACTGTGTTTGCAAGCTTTAAAGAGGCACATCCTGGTCCCCTCGTGTGTTCATTACTCCATTTCAGCTGACAGGACCCCCAGCTGAAGGGAGGGAGGGAGGGAGTCAGTCTGGCTGTACCCACCTGCCAGAGACTTCAGCAGATGCCTCGACTCTACTAGCGGCGTCCAAGTGGGCCATCAGAAGGTCCACTTTCACCAACTGCCAGGACCAAACAGTGGGCAGAGGAAGGGAGGAAGAGAACTACTGCCTCTGCCCATCTGCCAGAGGCTTCTGCAGAAGAAACATATTATGTGCATTATAACACATTGTTTCATGCAAGCTACTTTGAGTCTCTGTGCAAAAGCAGGATCAAAATGCTTCAAGCTCCCACATACTGAAGAAGAAGAGTTTGGATTTGATATCCCGCCTTTCACTCCCTTTAAGGAGTCTCAAAGCGGCTAACAATCTCCTTTCCCTTCTTCCCCCACAACAAACACTCTGTGAGGTGAGTGGGGCTGAGAGACTTCAAGGAAGTGTGACTGGCCCAAGGTCACACAGCAGCTGCATGTGGAGGAGCGGAGATGCGAACCCGGTTCCCCAGATTACGAGACTACCGCTCTCAACCACTACACCACACTGGCTCTCAACCACTACACTACACTGGATGCAAACAAATCTCTTTGAGACGGACAGCCAGAGAAGCAACCCTGTGATTGCATCATGGCTTGGTGGACTCTGTAGTGGTCACATAGCTGCGGATGCTAAACCAAGAGCCACATACAGCACGGTTTTGCTGGAAGTTGTCTTGCGTCAAGTCGGGTTATTTGTCCATCAAGCAGGTAGGTTCTCTCTCAGTGCTGTCATCCCTGAATGGCCACAACTCTCTGTGGTCTGAGAAAGAGGCCTAGAATCACAGAATGATAGAGGGGACTTGGTTGATGATCTGGTACAGAGATGGCTGACTCACGGCCAGAGAAAAGTTGTCTGCCAGCCCCAGTTTAAAGATTGGTCTCTAACAGAATGTGTGTGTGTGTGTGTGTGTGTTGGGGGGTTAATAAACATGATTGATGCTATACAGTCATACCTCATGTTACGTTTGCTTCAGGTTGCGCGTTTTCAAGTTGCATCCCACGGCGACCCGGAAGTACCGGAAACGGTTACTTCCGGGTTTCGCCCTCGCACATGCGCAGACGTGCAAAATGATGTCACGCGCATGCACAGAAGCGGTGAGTCATGAGCCACGTGTGTGCAGACGCACAGATGTGGATCACGTTCTTTTCAGCTTGCGAACGGGCCTCCGGAACGGATTCCATTCACAACCAGAGGTACCACTGTACCAATAAGTATACCAAGTTTTCTCAATTGATTTGTATATCACAAAAATAGCATATTGAATGTGGAGTAATATTTACAACATACAGCTCATTATTAATGGTCAATGTATAAGTTCTTTGTTCATGAATTGGTTTAAACAATTAGGAAGAAAAGAGGGGGAAGAGGGGGAGGGTGGAATAATAAGTGGGGTGGGGTCAGGTGGTTATGCTTCTATTCTTCTACTTAGTGTATTTTATCCAGAGATAAAATCTCTCTAGCTGCTCTTTAGAGATCCTCCCTAAAGAGCAGGCAGGAGGATCTTCAATATTGGTGTGATGCACACAGAACTAAGAATCATAGAACTGTAGCACTGGAAGGGACCATAAGGGCCATCTAGTCCAACCCCCTGCAATGCAGGAATCTCAACTAAGACATCCGCAAGAAATGGTCATCCAGCTTCTGCTCAAAAACCTCCATTGAAGGAGAGTCCGCAACCTCCCGAGGGAGTCCCTTCCATTGTCGAAGACCTCTTACTATGATGTTGTTTAGTGGTTTAGTCGTGTCCGACTCTTCGTGACCCCATGGACCAGAGCACGCCAGGCACTCCTGTCTTCCACTGCCTCCCGCAGTTTGGTCAAACTCATGCTGGTAGCTTCGAGAACACTGTCCAACCATCTCATCCTCTGTCGTCCCCTTCTCCTTGTGCCCTCCATCTTTCCGAACATCAGGGTCTTTTCCAGGGAGTCTTCTCTTCTCGTGAGGTGGCCAAAGTATTGGAGCCTCAGCTTCAGGATCTGTCCTTCCAGTGAGCACTCAGGGCTGATTTACTTCAGAATGGATAGGTTTGATCTTCTTGCAGTCCATGGGACTCTCAAGAGTCTCTTCCAGCACCAGAATTCAAAAGCATCAATTCTTTGGTGATCAGCCTTCTTTATGGTCCAGCTCTCACTTCCATACATCACTAACCTCTTACTATATTGGAGCTTATATTGGGGATATCCCTATATTGGATAACTTATATTGGAGATAAGCCGTCTGCTGCCCTTTAAAGGCAAAAGGTAGGTGGAAATGCTGCTTTTTAGTTTGCATATATCCTTCCCTTCAAAGTAAAAGAGAGAGGGAAGAATTCAACATCACACTAATATGATCATCTGCTTGCTCTGATGGAACAATCTCCTTAGTGCAACATTGAATTCCACCCTGCTTTTAAATGCCACTCTAAGGCCGTGCCCTCCTTTATAAAGCCTCTGTTTGAAGGGCTATCAGTCATCTGTTTGAAGGAGTGTCTGGTTTAAAGGGTTTTAAAAACACAAAAACACAACCTTAAGAAAGTATTGCAGAGGGCACAAAGGTGCCCATCTATAGTTCACAGCTTGAAGGCAGACTGAGCAGGCACAGAAGCCAACAGTTTATAGTTTGTATCCCACTATGGTGAGATTTGTCATCTTTCTGTTCAGCCGTGGAGCAAGCCGATCAGGCATCTGGGGTGGCACACATGCCCTGTGCCCAGGGGTGGGGCCAGCTGCCCGTGGGGGTGGGGCCAGCCACCTGCATGGTGTGGCGAGCTAGGGCAGGGTGCTCTGTGGGGCCTCGGGAGTCTGCCTGAGTCCTACCACTCAGCCACCCTACAGCTGAGAGGGAAACAGCAGGCGGACCATTTGGGGCAGTGTGGAACCTGTGTGCCACCGCGTCACTCCCAGGAAAGACAGGTGGCTCAGGTGCACTGCAGGCCCCACGGTGAGTGCCGCCCTGCATTTTGTCAAACCCGCCCCCCCTCAGTTGTGACACCCGGGGCGAACTGCCCCTACCGCACCCCCTTCTTCCGCCCCTGTTTCTGTTTAGGTTACGGACATTATTTCTGCAGTTACTGCCGTACATATGCATTAGCATATGCAGATTTTATGCAACGCTTGTTGTTGTTTTTTTTTTTGGGTGATTCCTGCCTTCTTTTTTGGTGCAGCCCTAGCCTGAGATTTGATAGCTGGTGGATTTGACATGGCTTGGTAGGCCACAAGTCATGCAGGCCTGATCTTGTGCATGAGATCAGGCACCATGAACCACTCACCAGCGAATCACAGCAGCTTTTAGCACAGATGCAAAGACCCTCTTGAGATTGCCTCTCCCACCCCAGCGCAGCCATTTGAAAACCATTTTTTTCTGAGCAGTGTCTCCTTGTTTTCTTCTCCTTGTCTGAGTCCTTCCCACACTGCCCCCTAAGTGCATTTTACAATGCTTTAAGTGGCCCCCTTGGGTGAGACATGCAACCAGCTCATTGGATGGGTTTTTAAGTGTTCCTAATGGCAGTTGGAAAGCTGACTTTATTAACCCCATAGCCTTCGCTGGAAGCCCTTAATGCACCTCCACCGTTCTCGACATGGGAAGCAAACTGAACTAAATGGGCTGTTCTTCGCCAATGTGTCCTCCTTAATCACAAAGAGCTCAGGAAGGCAGGAACATCTGTTAAGAATCAGAAAACATGGGTGGCGCTTCCATGGTGCTGCTGGAATGATGAAGCTGATGGAAGCTGCGTACGCTTTGGCCTCCACCACAAATCCCAAAGGACTTAATTAAGTTTGCCAGTGACAAAATTACTACTGCTTATTGGGGGAGAAATGTAAGAAACATAAAGGCCTAATGATGCTTTTCTTTCAGCCATGCAACAATGCAATACAGACTCTGAGGTCAAAAGAAATCTAAATCCCACATCCAGATAACTTGAAAGCCTGGGCTTAGAATAAATGATGTAAATTGGGGTGGGGAACCTTTGGCCCTCCAGATGTTGCTGAACTCCTACTAACTCTGATGGTTTGCCATGCTTGCTGGACCTGATGGGAGCTGAAATTCAGCATCTTCTGGATGGTCAAATGTTCCCCACACCTGACGTAAATTCATTGTCAGGAAGGTGCATTTGGCAGTTCTGCTGAAAAGCTACACCTGGTGGGCTGGGTCTCCATCCCAGGATCCATGAGAGCAGTTGCTGGAGCTGGAACTGTGGTCTTAAGACCTGAAATGATGTGTGGTAGTAAGCACCTAGCATTGATACCAGTGCTCATCAATCCACATGTTCCATGCTCCCTGCCAACCAACTATAGTTGTTGATGTTGCACACACCTTCTCCCTTTTAATGAGGTTTCAGGACACAATTATTTCATATATGTACATTGGGGAGGCCCATGTGGAGAGAGTCTCTTCCTTTAAATTGCTAGGAGTTTATCTCAGTGAAGACCTTACTTGGAAAATGAATACAACCCAGGTGGTTAAGAAAGCCCAACAGAGACTCCATCTCCTCATAGTATTGCGGAAGAATGATGTCAGTCAACATCTGATAATCTCCTTCTACCAGTCAACAATAGAAAGTGACCTTTCATACTGCATCACGGTGTGGTACGCTGGTTTGGCATCATCTGATAGGAAGTGCCTACAGAGGGTAGTGAACACAGCACAAGATATTATGGTCTGTCCCGTGAATCCGCTGGATGACATTGCAGAAGAACGTTGCCTCAGGAGAGTGAGGAAGCTTCTCAGGGATGATTCACACCCTGGCCGGCACTTTCTTGATCTCCTGCCCTCAGGCAGAAGATATAGAAGCATGATTAGTCGCACCAACAAGGTAAAGAACAGCTTCTATCCATGGGCTGTTAGGCTGCTGAATGAAAAAATAACAACAGGGCAACTGACTCGGGTTTGGTGTGCGTGCGTCTGTAAACGAGGGGAATTAAGACTAAGAGAGCTGAGTGGGGGGGTGCTCGTGTAATCTCCCTGTATACAAGTTGTACAAGTGACAATAAAGTATTTCAATTTCAATATATTATTTCATATATTATTTCATATAATGAACTAATTAGCTTTAGCCTGCTAAGCTAGGTCATCATGTAAAACCATCAGAGTCTTGATTCAAGTTCCAGAGTTCCTCCTTCCCTGCGGAAGGAGCAGTCACTGTGATATGATGAAGAAGACATCACAGGAGGACATGTCCATGCTTG
The DNA here is from genome assembly GCF_964234715.1 of Podarcis melisellensis. Classification (NCBI taxonomy): domain Eukaryota; kingdom Metazoa; phylum Chordata; class Lepidosauria; order Squamata; family Lacertidae; genus Podarcis; species Podarcis melisellensis. Next base: position 11,484,864 of record NC_138541.1, on the reverse strand, counting down.
GAGTCACAATAGATCCACCATTGCCCTCATCCTCCACAGTATCTTCCTTCCTTCAGTTTACAAGTTGTGGTTCAGAAACTTAAAAGTGGCTATGAGAGACCCACCATTACCAATTCTCATTCCCAATGGGCAATAGCAGAGTACTGTGTACATTCTAAGACTCAGTCTGAGTTCCTATGGTGAGGCCCAGACAGTGACCCTTTGAGTAGGATGTGTGTCTTAGAACATAACCTAGAATTCTTTGAAACACACTGACCTTCCTTTCTAAGGCATGATCTATGATGGAGCTAAGTAAATTTGGGCCTGCTCAGCTGGGATTATACAGGAAGTCCTCCTCTTCATCTTCCTGTCCATGAGGAGCCAATGGCCAGCCTGAGTGGTGTCAGTCCGGAAGGTTCTTCACTGCAAAATTCTAGTTCCACACCTTGCCACATGGGTTTGTAGTTATTGATGCTCTCTTGGCCTAAAGTGTGAGGGCAGTGTGAGGACTGGATGTGGTCATTTTACACCAATCATAGCTTTGTAAGTGGCCAGGCAACTGGCAGCCATTACAGATAGGGAAATGCTGTAAAGGGTGTGAGTGGACTGTGTGTATGTGAAAACAAAAAAAATTCTTTCCAGTAGCACCTTAAAGACCAGCTAAGTTAGTTCTTGGTATGAGAGTTCGTGTGCATGCACACTTCTTCAGATACACTGAAGAAGTACTTCAGATATACTTCAGTGTATCTCAAGAAGTGTGCATGCACACGAAAGCTCATACCAAGAACTAACTTAGTTGGTCTTTAAGGTGCTACTGGAAAGAATTTTTTTTGTTTTGGCTATGGCAGAACAACACGGCTACCTATCTGTGTGTATGTGTTAAGCTTTGAATTTCCACACGAGCAGTTCCAAATGTTTTCTAATCAGCCACATAACTGGCTGAGAAACAATTAAGGGAGATAATTTAATGAATGTGTTTTGTGTAGTGCAAGTTCAAAGTATGAGAGTTTTGAAATGCAGGAAATAAAATTGGTGACATAGCACATTTGCTTGAAATTTTGAGATTAAGCTGGTTCTAATTGTTATCTGACCAGTCACAGTGCTGGGATGGGCGCCAGTCCAATAACTTTCCATTGTCTCTTCCCTTGAATCTAAGGTTTCCTAATAGAGCAAACCAGAAAGTAGTACTTAGTCTCATTTTAAGCAATTACAAAAGTTGCTTTTCTTCAATCAAAGAGAGGTATTAGAGAAATGAATGGTAGCAATTACATCTCATTTAGACATGCAAATGAGTTTAATTAAAAGAAACCCACTCTTTAATAACTTCGGGGGGAAATGCTGTTCCTTGCGGAGTTTGAAATTTAGTTAAGCTAACAAGACACAGTAGCTGAACTGATGAGCCTATGATGTTGCAATCTCCTTATGCAAATAGCTGTGTGTATCATATTTAGGCCAATTCTTTTGGTAGGAGAAAGCAAACAACAAAGGGGAGCATTGCCATGTTCATAAACTAGAGCAAGCAGTTGTGGGTTCCCCACCTTCGACTTCTCCAAAATAGAAAATGGCTGTCCTAGTATATCAAAGGATGGATAATGCCCAACCCAACCTCCCAGGGTTGTTGTGAGAGTGAGATTGTCTTCTATGAAGACAGTCTTAACAGTGAGTCTGTGACTGTGGAGGCAATTCTGGATCCACACATCCTTCCACAGTGGGGACATAGGTTTCCAAGTGGGAGTTGATCACAGTGAGGATTTGACAGACGTGTCTTCCTCTTTGCCCCTTTTGTCCTGAATTTGTGCTTCTTCAAAGTCCATGATGCCTTTAGTAGAGGCTGTTCTCCAATTGGAGCACTCTCTGGCTAGTGATTCCCAATTATCGGTGCTTATGCTGCATTTTTTAGATATGGCTTGAGAGCGTCTTTAAGTCTCTTTTGTTGTCCACCAGGATTTCACTTTCCATTTTCAGTTGGGAATTGAGTACAGTGGTACCTCGGGTTACATATGCTTCAGGTTACATACGCTTCAGGTTACAGACTCCACTAACCCAGAAATAGTAGCTTGGGTTAAGAACTTTGCTTCCGGATGAGAACAGAAATCGTGCTCCTGCGGCGCAGCAGCAGCAGGAGGCCCCATTAGCTAAAGTGGTGCTTCAGGTTAAGAACAGTTTCAGGTTAAGAACGGATCTCCGGAACACATTAAGTACTTAACCTGAGGTACCACTGTAGTTGCTTTGGAACACAATAATCAGGCATCCAAACAACATGACCAGTCCACCAAAGCTGGTGTTGAAGAATCACTGCTTCAACACTGGTGATCTTTGCTTCTTCCAGTACACTGACATTAATTTACCTGTCTTCCCAAGCAATATTAAAAAATTTCCAAAGACACCATTGATGGAACCTTTTGAGAAGCTGGAGATGGCGTTTGTAGGTGGTCCGTGTTTCACAAGCATACAGTAAAGTTGGTAGTAAAAAAGCTACCAACAAGCATTTTGGTTTCTCTGCCAATGTTCCAATCCTCAAACACTCTACACTTCATTCAGGAGAAGCTGTACTTGCAGAACTCAGACGATGCTAGATTTCGGCATCTTGCAGAAAGATAACTGCCCAGGTAAGAAAAGTGACTGACATTTCCCACCATTACACCATTAAATTGGAATTGCAGCACTGCAGAGGGATTGGTTTGTGCTTGTTGGTGCAGCACTTTGGGGGGTGTTTGGATATTGAGCGAAATTGTAATAAATAAATAAAATAGAATAAATAATGTGGTTAGGGAGTTGTCTCTATACAAGTATGAAAAATAAAGAATTAGAAAACCCATTTAAGCAACTTTCATAAAAGGAGCCAAACTGCACAGGAAATTCTAGCGGGGCTTAAAAGCTCTGATCTAATTGTAGCCTTAATTATCAAATGCTTTTTTTCTGTTAAGAGGGGGAAATAGTGCTGTTTAAAATGTTTGATAATCTGACAAGGCCATAAGGCTTAATGAAATCAATGATTACACCCAGATGGATGGTTAACTCTTGAGGTTTAATGTGTGTGGTTTTTTTAAAAAAACGCATATAACCATGCTGGATTGCAACTTCATAAAATCACATTGTCCATATGGAATAGAGCTATACCCTGACTGTACCCAGAATTATAGAACAGGTGGTGAAACTTTGGCTGGGCTGTTTGGCATGCACAAAAGCGGTCTGAACTTGTAACTGCCAGGGAAAATAAAGGAGCCTTTCAAATTGTGTTAACTTTTCAGATCTGAGAATTTCACATGACAATGTTTTATTTTTTTATTTTTTGTAAAAGTGATCCCTGGGGCCACTTGTTTTTCAGTACAATGCAAGTATCTCTTGCTTCTCAAATACACCGTTTCCTTATTAACTCGTTATGGTACGTTGTGCTGTGTTAAAGTTTATTTCTGTGCTGCCATTCGGTCAGAAAAGGCCCCCAAGAATGCCCACACAGGATGCCCACAAATACAAAATTCAAGCAAAAAAAAGGAACTTGTAAAAACATAGGGCAACAAAAACTTAGTATTTCCAACAACCACAAAAAAGACTAAAAGCCAAATATAGTCATATTCCTGCAGACATAGTTCTAACTACCTGAGGGGACGTTTAGTGTTCTTGAAGGGGCTGGTAGTGTAAGACAATAGCCATCCTAGAAATAATTGGTCTGTCCAGGGTCAGGTTTAAAGTGCGTAGTTAAAAACGATATTAAATATCTCTGTAAAAAGTGTCTGCTTTTTATATATATATATGCATACATACATATATATATATATGTATGTATGCAAATACATTTTCCAAATACCACATAACATCTTATACAATATTTTTAGGACTTCCCTCAGCTACGCCTAATGATCTTTATTCTTCATCACTTACTCTTGCATTTCATTATTTTCACTATTACTTTTTAAAAATCCATAACTAATAGTCCTTTTCATAAATTTTATCTGCAAAATTTCGTATAGTCCTCCTTACAAAACTTCTTGCAGTCCTACTAGTGTATTCAATTGATTACAGTTGTTTTTCAAATAGTTCGTATATTTACTCCAATCTTCTAAGAACCTCTGATCCCGGCGGTTTTGAATTCTTCCTGTCATTTTATCTAATTCTGCATAGTCCGTTAATTTCATCTGCCACTCTTCTTTCATCGGTAATTCTTCTTGCTTCCATTTCTGTGCCAATAGTGCTCTTGCCGCCGTTATTGCATATAAAAACAATTTATTATCTTGTCTGCTAATATCTTCTCCTACCATACCAAGTAAATATGCTTCTGGTTGTTGTTTTTTTACAAATGTATATTTCAACATCTTTTTCATATCATTATATATCATTTCCCAGAAGCTTTTTACTTCCCAGAAGTGTTGTCTTTCCAAAGCAGCAACTAAGCTATAACCTCATCGAGTGTAAACAATTTTATTTTATTTTTCCTGAAAGTGCCTCATCCTCATTGAGTTGCTTATGGTAAGCTCAAAGGTTTCCCTTCACCTGATTATAGCACCTTGCTATACCTTGAACGCGGGTGGCACTGTAGGTTAAACCAGTGTTTTTCAACCTCTGTTCCGCGGCACACTAGTGTGCCGCGAGATGTTGCCTGGTGTTCCATGGGAAAAAATTGAAAAATTCAAAAGATTTAAAAATAAAGTATTTTATAATTTTTCATATTTCTGTTTACGTACTACTTCATAATAAAGTAATTATAAAATACTTTCTTTGTGTTTATTTGATTCCTATTCAAGAGAATTACTTTACATATAGTCAATATAGGCACAGAGTTAATTTTTTTAACATTTTCTAATGGTGGTGTGCCTCGTGATTTTTTTCATGAAACAAGTGTGCCTTTGCCCAAAAAAGGTTGAAAAACACTGGGTTAAACCACAGAGCCTAGGACTTGCCAATCAGAAGGTTGGCGGTTCGAATCCCCGCAACGGGGTGAGCTCCCTTTGTTCGGTCCCTGCTCCTGCCAACCTAGCAGTTCGAAAGCACGTCAAAGTGCAAGTAGATAAATAGGTACTGCTCCGGCGGGAAGGTAAACAGCGTTTCTGTGTGCTGCTGTGGTTCACCAGAAGCAGCTTAGTCATGCTGGCCACATGACCCGGAAGCTGTACACCAGCTCCCTCGGCCAATAAAGCGAGATGAGTGCCGCAATCCCAGAGTCGGCCACGACTGGCCCTAACGGTCAGGGGTCCCTTTACCTTTACTGCTGAGGGAATATAGGGAGAGATTATCTAATAACACACCTATAATTGCAGTCGCATTACCCAGGACCTTTCTTTAAGTGAGGGTGTCTGTCACAGCTACATCTTGAAGGTTGAAGTGAATGGGGTTTGCTGTAGTCTATAGGAATTCCATTTCTCTCACCAGGTTTCCTGATTGCTTGAGTAGGGACATACAATGTCTGTACCTGACATTGGGCAATGGGGACAGATGGGAGATTCTGCTGGTTTGCTCCCCGCCTTGCTGCTCAGTAGTCCCCCTGCCTGAGCAGACAGAGGTGGCCTGAGGGGTGGTGTGAAGCAGTCACATTTTAAGAGTCCTTTAAAATTCCTCATCCCTTTTGCTGAAGGAAGAAGGAGACACTAAATTCAGCAGCACCCCTCCAAAGAATGTTAAAATCCACCCTTGGGCATCTTGCTAGCCTTAGACGATTTAATGCACTTATCCCGTTTTTGCTTTGAGCAAATGTAATGGACAATTCTATTATTATTTCAGAAACTTCACTGTGATAACATCCTGGCTTTTTCATCTGCTAACGTTTCTCACCTAATTCCTTGAGCTGTTTCCCTCACAGTGACAACCCATCCTTAATTCAAGCCACGCTAACTTGGAACCCAGTCCCATTCATGAACCCTGCAAATCACAACTTTTAGAAAGGATTTGACAGTCTGGCAAAGAGCATTATATCCACAATCATTCACAGGAAGGCACAGCTTTGAGTTTGAGGATGCTCTCCAAAGTGCTGAAAAGCCATGTGATCAGTCAAAGGGTGGGGCCACACCTCCACTTGTCCCGTGCCTAGAAAGCACAGATCTGAGCAGTTTTCCTCTTGCCATGCTCCTTTTTCAGGGAAAACCCACTCTTTAGCTTTCAATTGGAACAAACGGCAACCCGCAAAAAACTCAATTGCTGTTTGCTCCGATTGAGCAGTAAAGAGCGGTTTTCCCTGGCCAAAAGCAGTAAGACAAGAACAAGTGTGGATAAGCCCTAAAGACATTGCAGCTCTCAGCTGACTTGCATGATCTCCCTCTTCCTTTTTGCGACACCTCTGGAGGAGTCACCTTACTTCAGGAGTGGCTGGTACGGAAGCAGCGTTGTTGTCGTTTACCAGGATGGTGCAAGGTGGTGGTGAGATCAGAGCAGGTTGTGCACACTACGCAAAGCACTGTGTTAGTTCCACCAGCACAGCCACACCACCCAGAACTTGCAAGAACCATTGCCCCACCACAGCCACAGTCATGCTGCTTCCGGGAGGCCAGATTTGTGGCATTGCCCTCCAGCTGCCTCTGCCTTATTTCCATGTTTCTTCACCATTTTTCAGGCAGTGGAGAAAGCTGTGAGAAACTGGACTTTTCTTCGTTTTCCTGAGGAAGTTTGGCAAGTTTCCCAAGACAGCCTACTGACCGGCTGTGTTCTCCAAGTCAATAAAAAGACGAAAACAAACACATTCTTCATGCTGGCTGACCCAGAAGAGCAGGGGTTGGGGAACCTTTCTGGTCTGGTGAATCAGATTTCTGTCCCTCCCACCCCAGTGAGCCAACTTTGACAGGTGGATGAGACCACTCCCCTGTCATTCATCTGTGACCAGATTTACATCAGGTGATAGGTGGGTCACCCCATCCTTCTGTCAGCGTCTGGTTACCAAAACGAGGGAAGAACCTGCACAAATCTGGTTTGAACACCTTGATTATAACGTGATATGCACGGGGGTGGGGGTCCAATCCTATGTTTGTGCCAGATTCAGGCAGGTCAGTCACTTCCCAGTGGTGACCGACTGGTGTACCCAACCCAACTAGAATTGTAATCCTGCAAGGTTTTCTAATTATAGGGAAAACTCAGCTGGTAGCCCATGAATGTTGTTGAATCTGAAGACGTAGGCAGGTAGATATGTTCAAGGCTGGATGAACACCAAAGCTTTAGGCATTCTGTTACTGCTTGGATACATGACCATTCAATCCATGGCCCATGTTTTATGGAACCCTTTTCAGCCTCTGACAACCCTAGAGATGATTCTAGGGCAGAGCCTAGGACTTGCCAATCAGAAGGTTCGAATCCCCGTGATGGGGTGAGCTCCCGTTGCTCAGTCCCTGCTCCTGCCAACCTAGCAGTTTGAAAGCACGTCAAAGTGCAAGTAGATAAACAGGTACTGCTCCGGCGGGAGGTAAACGGCGTTTGTGTGCGCTGCTCTGGTTCACTAGAAGCAGCTTAGTCATACAGGCCACATGACCCAGAAGCTGTACGCCGGCTCCCTCGGCCAATAAAGCGAGATGAGCGCCGCAACCCCAGAGTCGGTCACGAGTGGACCTAATGGTCAAGGGTCCCTTTACCTTTATTTATGGGTGTATACTGTATTTAAAAATGGGGTATCAGAGTTTTTAGGGGGCTAACCAGGTTAGGATGGCTGGGATAGCAGGCTTGTTGGTTTTGAATGTCTTATGTAGATTATTTCAATTTCCTTGTTGTGTATGGGACAATGACAATACAGATTATCGTAATCGTAATGATCAATGGTGAGAGATTATGGGAGTGGCAATCGCACAACATCAGAATGGCCACTGGTTTCACATCCTTGTGCCATGGGCCATCGTCTTACTTGGGCAGACACACTAACACACACACCCCAATCCCAATAATTATGTTTACCATCATCAAATAGTGAGAATCCAGAGAAAGTAGGTTAGCTGAAGAGGGCTTATATGTCAAGGACTCTGCTGCCCTGCAAGCTAGTTGAACCAAAATATGGCTTTTGGGTTCCATCTGAGGGACAACTCCAGCTCCTCTTGACTCCTGCCACTTTGTGAATGCAGAAACAAATAAATATCACAGTTTGTTCTGAATATCACAGTTCGTTCTGATTAAAATGGCTGTCTGAATCTAGCCTACAGGAGTGACTCATTTGTTTTCCAGTATTCAGCAACAGAAATGGCAGTAATCGGCAATGTGGCTACCCCCAAATGGAACGAACATAGGGTGCTCTCCAATTAAATGTGTACTTCTTCGGAGCTGCCATTAAGATGACTTTTTTTTTTGTTTCCAATTAATTAGATTTCAGCTTCTTCTTCTCTCCCTTTTTTTGGCATTACTTTTACCTCCTGTTCAGTCTATCTGGACAGTCTAGGCCTGTCTTGGCACAGATCAAGCTCTGCAAATTCTGGATCAGAAAACACTGCTAAGCCTGGGCTTCTGGTTCCTGTCAGTCTGGATCGCAAAGTATCATCATGCATTCACACGCTCTCCCATAAAAACAATAAATTCCATCAGGAGCAGCATTGTTGGAACCAGACCGAGGTCCCTAACCTTAGGGCCTCACAGCTTGCCTGCCAACGTTTTCGTTTAAAGATCTATGGGTAGGCATTTGTTCATTTGGTGGTTTAATTGCAGATAATAATAATACTTGGGAACTGCCTAGCATCTAGGGGAAGGGGGCCATAGCTCAATGGCAGAGCATCTGCTTTGTGTGCAGAAGGTCCCGGGTTCGATCCCTGCCATCTCCACATACGGCTGGGAGAGACTCTTGTCTGACATTCTGGAGAGCTTCTGCCAGTACCAAGCAAGGTGAGCCAATGGTCTGACTCCGTATTAGTCAGCTTCCTGTGTTCCTTAAGTCTGCAAAGCGATTCCTAGGTACTAAGACAAGTCAATCATTTCACCTGGTAAAATAGCAGCCGTGCATCCCCTCCACTCCTAAAATTTGCATTCCCTTTGCATAGAAGCATAGAACTGTAGGGACCCCGAGGGTCATTTAGTCCAACCCCCTGCAATGCAAGAATCTCAGCTAAAGCATCCATGACAGATGGCCATCCAACCTCTACTTAGAAACCTCCAGGAAAGGAGATCCCACAACCTCCCAAACAGCTCTTACTTTCAGAAAGCCACTTTCGCCCTTTGGAGGAGGTGGAGTTGCGGAACCCAGCCCCCGCACGATTGGGGGGATTCCCGGCCGCGTCACCTCCTGGCCAGCCAATCGGCTGGCTCTGGGGGTGTGGCATGCCCAATTTAAACCAGGACGCAGCTGGGGATCTCCCTCTTTGCCGCCAGCCAGCTGTTCCTGCTTTCCCACCCTCCCGCCCTATAAGGTTTTCGTTCCTTGACCTTGCTATTGACCTTGGTTGGGTCACCATTGAGGGGCCTGGTAGGAATTTTTCCACTTGGTAAATTGGCACCAGCCACTTGGTTTTCGCCTACCTCGTAGCAAATCGTCACAACATTCTTGGTATTGGCAGTTAGGCATTGGTTTTGTTCTGTAGATGGAAGAGGGGAGGTAGCGCCATCACCTGCCCCACATATTGAAGGGTAGTCTGATAAAGGATTCCGGGGGGCATGGCCCTGTCTGAAGCCTATGGAGGTTAGGACCTAAGGCACAGCCACAATCGGTGACCCCGGGGGAGTTCCTAGTTGATGTGCATCAGCAGGACTCCCCCTACTGGTGGTTAACCCTTCCCGGACTTCAAGCAGACGGGCTGGAGTTGGATATAGCCAGTTTAGGACCAATGCCTAAGCCAATACCCCTCATCACCTGTAGCCAATAAAGTTGTGGCCTTATTTAGCCCATTAACCTTAATAATTGTCTCATGTGTCATTATTTCCACTGGGGGGGGGACTTGTCAAGCAAGGTTTCCCCCCCCCCCCGTATGTTTAGTCGGAATCCCTTTTCTTGGAACCGGAAGCCATTGGTTCGAGTCCTACCCTCCAGAGCAGGAGAAAACAAGCTTATTCCCTCTTCCATGTGACAGCCCTTGGCATATTTGAAGATGGCTATCCTATCTCCTCTCAGTCTCCTCTAAGCATACCCTGCTCCTTCAACCGCTCCTTATAAGGCTTGGCTTCCAGACATTTGATCATCTTGGTTGCCCTCCTCTGCACATGTTCCGGTTTGTCAACATCCTTCTTCAGTTGTGGTGCCCAGAACTGGATACAGTATTGAAATGCAGTATGAGAGTTTGGCCAACATATCCCAGAATCCTCTGCAACAGACATGGGCTCTCTGGCAGATGAGCAGGTGTTCCTCAGTAGACTAATCAATGTGAAAAGACTTCCTTGAAGGCAGAAAGTTAAGAAGCACTGAGCTAGATATATTCTTGTGCAAATTTTTATTACAGAGAGAATCTTCTCTCCCCCTCTCCCTTCCTCCCGAAGTTTAAGACCAGTGTGGTGTGTCTGGCAATTAAGCAGACAAAGTGATGTTACAGTATATTACAAATCTTAAGCAGTCATATCCAAGGTAATGGCTTTGCCCATAATGATTTGTCATGCAATTTTAGCTTCAAAGCTTGGCATTAATTACAAACAAGAAACAAATCACGCTGTTAAAACATACATTACAGACAAATTATGCTCTCAAAATAGGTAATTTACAGCTAGGGAACAGTAATGGATAAACCCTAAAGTGTTTCTAGACGTTATTTTTTAAAGGCAGAACTGAATCTCAGGATAACTTAAGGCCACTTTACGCAATCACTCTGCCCATGGCTTGGTGGGGTGTATATTTTCCCCCATCCCCTACCATCTCAGCCCTTGTTGCTCCATCCATGTGGGTGACTCACCTGAACTTTTTATCCCAACCACAGACCATCAATTTGTTCCTCAGCTTCCAATGGAAAATTTGCAGCGATGTGTCCATCCACATAGGAAATACCTCTGAATTATGTCTTAGGGTACCAGTTGCTGCAAATCGCAGGTGGGCAGAGTGCTGTTGCCCTCATGTCCAGCTTGCGGGCTTCCCATAGGGTCACCCACTTTGAGAATAGGACGTTGGACTAGATGGACCATTGGCCAGTTCCATCAGGCTTATCTTATGTCCTTATGTTCCATAATGTATGTCCCACACACCAGGGGCAGCATTAGGATTGATCTTTCCATATAATCCTGCCCCTCTCACATGGTTTCTACATTCTTCGTTCCTCTTCACACCCATATGGGACCACTTGGGAGCTGTGCAGAGGGGCAGTGTCAGATTTTAAAGTGTGGGAGTACTATGCCCCATAGCCACATAGCCAAGAAGTATCCATGGCCATGCCATCAAACAGAGTCAAAAAAGCTATTTTGATTATTATGTGCACACACATGCACGTGCACTCTCCCCCCCCCCAAGAACAGCATTAGAACATAGCATAGTTCACAATTTATTAGGATAAGTATTGCTGCATAGTTCCTGGGAGTAAGCTCCACTTAACTTCCTTCTGCCTGTGTTGTTTCAGCTTGCACAGTACAATGAGCTTTAAGAAAATATCCTCAGCCTTCTGAAATGCAAGGTTGAGAGGTAGCTGGGTACAGCCCAAGCAGAGCCGTCTTTCCCATTGGTCTTAATGGTTCGTTGCGCCAGGGCACCGACAGCCTTCCCTTCCCCTGCATGCCCGCCAGCTGCGCCCTGCCAACTATATGGCTGGCAGGCGGGCAGCTTCCTTCCCAAGCCTCCTCAGGAGGAAAGCGATTCCTGTGGAGGCTTAGCCTCTGCATCTGCTAAAGATGGCCCTGTTCCTGGTCATTGTTCTCCGACTGCTTCCTGGTGAAAGATGGCGCACAGCCTTCCTGGGCTGCCTTCTTGGGTGCCCTGACACCAGAGAACATGTCCGCCAGCACATGATCCTGTTTAATCACTGACACAACTCTGGGGATCGGGGCGGTGGGGGAGGCAGAGGACATTTTCCACCGCCCCCTCCCTTGTTTTGGAGTTGCCGGGGGAGGGCGCCAGAGGGATCTTTGCACCACAGAGCCGGATATGCTTAAGACGGCCCTGAGCCCAAGGCTTCTGCTTCTTCCTAGATCCAACAAAGAATGTGAGCAGAGGAAAATAGAAAGCTGCCTTCTACTGAGTTAGACCAATTATCCACCTAGCTTGGTATTGTCTACATTGACATAAAAATCTCACCAGTTGTTTGGCTCTGCCTCTAATGTTCATTGGGACACGAGTCCCTTATCAATGTCACAACTTGATTTGGGGCTATGTATGTGCTCCCGCTGCTCGGTCCCAGCGCCTGCCAACCTAGCAGTTCGAAAGCACCTCCGGGTGCAAGTAGACAAATAGGGACCGCTTACCAGCGGGAAGGTAAACGGCGTTTCCGTGTGCGGCTCTGGCTCGCCAGAGCAGCGATGTCATGCTGGCCACGTGACCCGGAAGTGTCTCCGGACAGCGCTGGCCCCTGGCCTCTTAAGTGAGATGGGCGCACAACCCCAGAGTCTGTCAAGACTGGCCCGTACGGGCAGGGGTACCTTTACCTTTTACCTTTTATGTGACGTGGGGAGGAATTAAAGAACCTTTCAATGAGGGTGAAAGAGGAGAGCGCAAAATATGGTCTGAAGCTCAACATCAAAAAAACAAAGATCACGGCCACTGGGCCCCTCACCTCCTGGCAAATAAAAGGGGAAGAAATGGAGGCAGGGAGAGATTTTACTTTCTTGGGCTCCATGATCACTGCAGATGGTGACAGCAGTCACGAAATTAAAAGACGCCTGCTTCTTGGGAGAAAAGCAATGACAAACCTAGACAGCATCTTAAAAAGCAGAGACATCACTTTGCCAACAAAGGTCCGTATAGTTAAAGCTATGGTTTTCCAGTAGTGATGTATGGAAGTGAGAGGTGGACCATAAAGAAGGCTGATCGCCGAAGAATTGATGCTTTTGAATTATGGTGCTGGAGGAGACTCTTGAGAGTCCCATGGACTGCAAGAAGATCAAACCTCTCCATTCTGAAGGAAATCAGCCCTGAGTGGTCACTAGAAGGACAGATCCTGAAGCTGAGACTCCAATACTTTGGCCACCTCATAAGATGAGAAGACTCCCTGGAAAAGACCCTGATGTTGGGAAAGATGGAGGGCAAAGGGAGAAGGGGATGACAGAGGATGAGATGGTTGGACAGTGTTCTTGAAGCTACCAGCATGAGTTTGACCAAACTGTGGGAGGCAGTGGAAGACAGGAGTGCCTGGCGTGCTCTGGTCCAGGGGGTCACAAAGAATCGGACATGACTAAACGACTAAACAACAACAATGTGACGTGTGTAATATATACCATATGTGTGCATCATGCCTACTCTATTATGCTATCTGGCTATTTCTTTGGTTTGGTGAAATATACTCCCAGGTCCCAGAGTGACCACTACTAGGACGATGAAGTGGCCTCTGAAATGACAGCTGTTGGTCTTTCTTGATCTATATAAACCAGTTTGTGTCCTCGCTATCAGTGCTGAATGGGATGCAGACAAGATGTGCGCATGTGATTTTAGTGGCAGAACAGAATCTCTCTCTCTCTCTCCCTCTCTCTCTCTCTCTCTGTGTGTGTGTGACCCACTTCTCAGCTGAAAAAGATATCCAGAGGGGCTTGCACTTCATTTAAAACAAAAACCATCAGGCTTACAATTTAAAAGGCATGACACAAAAGGAAAAGGTATTAGGAGGGAGGAAGAAAAAAGCAAACTCAACCACTAGTTTTTAGCTTTCTGGCTGGTACATGGAGTTAAGCGGGTCTCCCCCTTGTCTTTAGGCTGTTGCTGAGAGACTTGGCATGCAGTTTCCCAGTGGCCCTTCTCTACTGATTTATGTAGGTGCTTTTACCTTATGCTGGATTGTGGCTATAAAAAGGATTCTTCTTCAGTGGCCCTTGGTTTCCTGTTCCATAGCAGAGGCCAGAGGATGCTGCCATTCAGCTCTGCAGTTCCAGGGCAGGATATATAATACGATGTAAAAGGGCTGGTGGCGAAGAGAATAATGAAATCCAGGCACAACAAAATCCTAACATCAATACAGTGCATTTTAATTACAGTGAGAGTCATAATTATATCTGTGTATAACTACAGAAAAGCTGAGAGGTCCTAACCGATGGGGGTAAAAACATCTGTTTGCTCTAAAAATCATTCAATTAGAGGTTTAGGAAAACGTCGGCTCTATAAGCCGGCAACAGATTTAGTTCTTGTGTTGAGATGGGAATTAGAGGTTAAAGCCAAACATATTCTACCCTGACACAAATACTTCATGAATAGAATATATTAAAAAACAACAACACAATACAGGGATGGGGAATGTGTGGGCCTCCAGATGTTAACATAAGAATACCTTTGCTGATTCAGGCCCAAGGCCCATCTAGTAGAAAATATATTCGGAGTTGAGTGTGGATTTCATGCTCTTTATTCAGCTCATAGTAGTGAGGAGGAATGAAAGTTTCCCCAAAATATCTGCTTTATATGCATTATTTACACAATGGGCCGCACGTGATTGGCTAATTCCGGGATTCTCCTGTAGGCCAATCAGGTTGCGGATTCACTTCCGCCTGGAGCTGGATTGGGTGGCTCCTGCAGACCAATCATACTGCTGCATTGTTCTAGGACCAATCAAACTGCTGCATTCTGAATCCTATTGTTCTAGGACCAATCAGACTGCTGCTTTTTGGATCCTATTCAACTCAGTACATAACACTAGTCTAGCATCCTTTCCTGACAGTAAATTATTATTATTATTATTATTATTTATACCCCGCCCTCCCCGGCCAGAGCCAGGCTCAGGGCGGCTAACACCAGTAAAATTACAATAGAAACATAATAAGGGGGGACCCAATTTAAAATACAGGTTAAAATGCAATTTATAAGCAGCCTCATTTTAAAAGTAGCCCATAAATCAAAATCGTAAGGGGAGGGTGCCCATAGAGGTTTTGGGGTTCTCATAGGCACCTGATTGCAACAGCGTTCCCTCCATCTAGAATTCCCAATGACTGGTGAACTTCCATTGGAGGCAGCATAGCCATCATGGACTCAAACACCCATCACCCCCAGCCAACATGGCCAGTGGTCAAGGGTGATGAGAGTTGTATTCTAAGAATATCTGGAGGGGCACAGATTTCCCATCCTTGATTTAGAGGTCAGGCTGTGGGTGCTGGAGGAGTCAAGGATCTGAAAGACCAGAGACAAATGCTATGGTCCAGGTGGTCAGGTTCCAGAGCAGGAAGACCTGGATGCAAAGAAAGTGTAGCTCACTCCCCAAAAATGAGCACTCACACTTTACATTGTGGGTGCCCTTTGCGGGATCGTGCGTGGTGCTACAGTTCCCAGGGAGCTTACTGGCAAACAGGGGCTGGCTTACCTCTCAGTGTTAATTTTTGGAGGTTCACACCCAGCCTCTGTAATCACGTTTCTTGCTGGGAGGTGGGGCCAGCCCCATTTATAAATAGGGTGTGGAGCTGACAAGAGCCAGGCAGTCGGCTCTGGAGATTCACCCTCCCTTTGTTTAATGTTTCTTGTTTGCAGTTTAACTTTCTCTTCCTGTTTAACGGGCACAGCTATGGTCTTTGACTGGTTGCTGTTGAAGGACCGGGAAGAAATTTTCCTGCATTGGCAGGTTTTGTCTTCCCCATAGCAATTCGTCACAACTTTGATGGTTATGGCCTTGGGTTGAATGCTTTAGTTGTTTCTTCCCAATATGGGGGGGGGGGGAGTGAAGTGGTGACTCATTCCCCTGCGGTGGTGATTCCAGGACCCTCCTTTTAAAGGGGTTTTATATATATATGGGTGTCACTGGCCGTACACTGAATGGTCGTCAGTGAACTACCCTGCGTGTGGGGATATGGGCTTGGCTGCCTGCTACACTTACGTCTCGCAGAGCACCCCCCATATCCCATTTACCCTGATGAGCCCCAGTTCCCCCCGGCTGAGGGGCTGGGAGGGATACATGCCCATGTTCTAAGCCAAGGTCTTCCTACATTCAGAAGTTTAATACCTGAAGGAGTGTCTCCACCCCCATCGTTCAGCCCGGACACTGAAATCCAGCACCGAAGGCCTTCTGGCGGTTCCCTCATTGCAATAAGTGAGGTTACAGGGAAACAGGCAGAGGGCCTTCTCGGTAGTGGCGCCCTCCCTGTGGAACGCCCTCCCTTCAGATGTGAAGGAAATAAGTAGCTATCTTATCTTTAAAAGACATCTGAAGGCAGCCCTGTTTAGGGAAGTTTTTAATATTTAATGCTGTATTGTTTTTAACACTCAACTGGAAGCCACCCAGAGTGGCTGGGGAAACTCAGCCAGATGGGTGGGATATAAAAAAATAATAATAATAATCATTGTTGTTGTTGTTATTATTATTAAAGTTGTGGCCTGATTTTAATTCCATATAACATTGTCAGAGTCTTTATTCCTTCCTTATGATCCCTGGGGGCTGGGACTGTCACCACCTGGTCACGCAATGAGATTTTTTTGGGTTAAGGAGATAGTTCTGAAGCATGGTGGCCATGTGTCCAACTTTTTAGACCTGTATTTGAAGGCGTCCTCTATTTCAATTGTGGGAACCTTTGCTGGCTGGGGGACCAGATCCTCATCTCCCTACCCACCGGACAGCCAGATTTGAAGGTGAGCAGGGCAGCTCACATATTAATCGTCATCATCACAGTGATGGCAGTAGGCATGGCACTTTGAAGCCCTGGCTGTTGTAACTTGAAAGTGCAGCATGGGCTGTTTGCGAAAAGTCTTTCAAAAAGCTTTGTGTTGTGCTTTGGCTGCACGGACCTGCTCCCAGCAGCCAAACTGATAATGATAAAAACCATCACTCATCAGCTGATGAGCGGGAGGGCAAGGTTTGATTGCTGAACTCTTTAATCACCAGCTGATCTGAGGGTTCAGTGCAGCTATCTGCAGGAGACTCCAGTTAGACAGATAGCTGATCACCCAATGATCATCACCCAGTTGGTGGACAGGTGGCCATGGTTTGAGTGAAATAGCCTTACAGACCAACGTGGACTGCCTGGGAGCCAGGATTGCCTGGCAGGCTGGAGGTTCCCCAACCCTGCTCTGTTTGAAGGGCTGTTTGGCCCAAATCTCATTCAAAGATAGGAATGGACAGCAAGGACCTTCTTGAACATATCTCCCCATGGGAATCGTACGTTTAGCTTGGGTTATTGAAAAGTGCAGTGAAAACTATAGTATATGCACAGCACATGCCTTTATGCTGACCCAGAATGGGATTCACTGGTAGTTGTCAGCTTCTGCACAAGCAGTGATCTTCTGGATTAGGCCAGGCATCTTAAAGAGCAATGAAATTAGCTCTGTATATTTGTAAGCATTTGCTCTGTTTCTTATGAGACACAAATGTGAATATACAGTCTGCACATACAGACTCACAAAAACTTGAAATACAATACCCTCCCCAGAACATTTGCTCAGAACATGAAACCCAAATTTGAAATTCACACTTTGTGAGCTCGTGGGTATTTTTAGAACCAAATGCAAATTAGAAATTTGAGAAACAAAGTGAGAATCTTTCTCCACATTGTTTCAACTGTAAAATTACAATCATGTGAATTGTCTCTTTTAAAAACCCTTTAAATTTAAAACACTTTTCAAACCTTGTTATTTATTTTTTAAAATGGAATTATGGATGAGATTTAGATCAGTTTCATAAGGCACGCCCAGTTCCAGCTAGGTGGTGGACCACACTTACGACACAAGTTCCAAAGAGGACAGGCTTTGAGGAAGGGGATTAGTCGGCAATGGCTAGTAAGTTGTTAGCCGTATTTGGCTTAGGTCATCTGGGTACATATCAGAGAGCAGATTCAAAAGTGGGGTCTTCAGGACCAGGGATAGCTCTGAGGTGGCACAGATGTTGCTCCAATTGAGAGTTATGGCCAACTGAGACCTCATATCCAGGAGCAAACATTAAAGACTGCTCAAGTTCTACACCTCAACTAAGAATTGAAGTTACACAAAGTTGTAATTGCTGTTTGGAGCCTTGTACTGCAGTGATGTTCTCTGAACTTGTATATTCATCTACCATTACGATGGGGACTAGTGACCTGAAATATGCATCATTACAAAATCTGTTTTTAGGACATGGGAACATACACCATTTTTAGTGTGTTCTTATCACATGAATAGATATCAACTGTTTTAGATGTTTCATGTTGTTTCGACCATATTGACAGGTGTAAAAAAAAATGCAGAGGCCATTCTTCATGTGACTTGTGAAGGCCCCCATCCATGTTATTGGTCTCCACTCCTTAGTCCTTTCCCACCTTGTTCACCCAGCAGCTTCCTCCACAACAGACATCTTATCAAACGTGACTGATTGCTGTAATCTGCACTCTGGGCAGCCATTAAGCAAATTACCTGAATCATTGCAAGGATTAGTCTCATTAACACATGATTAGCATCAAATTAAAATAATGAGTGTTTAACTTCTGATGTCTTCCAGTTGTTTGAACAGCTTGATCAGCCACACCAGGCTGGCAGGGAGGTGGTGGGTGTCAAAGAGTCATCAGACAAAGGAGGGGAGGAAGCCCAGGCAGGTTGCACTGTACAAGAGAGGTGGGGGGCCTCTGAAATACATGGAAGAAGTCAAAGGACACCAGTGAAAAGTCTGCTCTGGTGACCTCCAAAGACTATGGATCTCTGGGTCAAAAAAATAAATGAAATGAGCTGAGTTGATTATTTGCTGAGTGGTTTGCTTCCATTGTTCATTGTCATAGGAACACTGGAAGCGAGGCCATTGGTTCATCTAGCTCAGTATTGTCAACACTGATTGGTAGAGGTTCTCCAGGGTTTCAGGCAAGAGTCTCTCCCAGCTCCCAGTGGGGATATTGGTCCTAAGATCTTCTGCATGAACACAGATGTTCTACCACTGAGCTTCAGCCCTTCCCTAAGCATGTATATGCTTAGTGTGGTGTAGTGTGGTGTAGCCAGTGTAGTGTAGTGGTTAAGAGTCACGTAATCTGGTGAACCGGGTTCACGTCTCCGCTCCTCCACATGCAGCTGCTGGGTGACCTTGGGACAGTCACACTTCTCTGAAGTCTCTCAGCCCCACTCACCTCACAGAGTGTTTGTTGTGGGGGAGGAAGGGAAAGGAGATTGTTAGCCGCTTTGAGACTCCTGAAGGGGAGTGAAAGGCGGGATATCAATTCCAAACTCTTCTTCTTCTCTTCTTCTACTGTATATCTGAAGGAGCGTCCCCATCTCCATCGTTCTGCCCGGACACTGAGGTCCAGTGCCGAGGGCCTTCTGGAGGTTCCCTCACTGCGAGAAGCCAAGTTACAAGGAACCAGGCAGAGGGCCTTCTTGGCAGTGGTGCCCGCCCTGTGGAACACCCTCCGACCAGATGTCAAAGAGAACAACTACCAGACTTTTAGAAGACATCTGAAGGCAGCCCTGTTTAGGGAAGCTTTTAATGTTTGATGTATTACAGTATTTTAATATTTTTTTTGGAAGCCGCCCCGAGTTGCTGGGGAAGCCCAGCCAGATGGGCGGGGTATACATAATAAAGTATTATTATTATTATTATTATTATTATTATTATTATTATTATTATTATTATTACTGAACCATGGATTCTCTTCCTCCAGGACTTGGACCCTTCCACCCCTTAGCTTCCACTAATTATCTCCATGACTTATCCCCAGGATGTATGCACTACCCTAGTGAGACTTGGCACTTCCTATAACTGTATGAACTAAGGCAGCCTTCCCTAACACGGATGCCAACAGGACTGGCTGGGTCTGTATGTTGTATGTGGATTGGGGCCCCTGCATCCCTCCCCTTCTCTCTGTCTCCCCCCTCCACAATCTATTGGGAAGAACTGCTGCTTATCTGCATATATTAATTTAGCTTAGCCTACCTCACAGGGCAGTTGCAAATATAAAACAAGGGGGAAGCAGACAAGGTTAATGTACACAACCTTGAGCTCCCAGGAGGGACAACAAGATGCACACATTTAATGTCATTCACAGAACATGCAGAGAAAAAGAAAGATGCACAAAGCCAGATTGGCAGAAGTTGTGATATTTTTAGCAGAAAGAAAAGAGTTTCTACTAATTCTCAGTCTGGCCTACCTAACGGGCTGTTGTGAAGTTAAAAAGGGGGAAGGGGAATGTATATGACTCAGGTGGCTCAACTGAACATGAGACTCTTAGGATTGTGAGTTCGAGCCCCACATTGGGCAAAAGATTATTGCATTACAGGCACGTGGATTGATGACCCTCATGGTCCCAACTCTATGATTCTATGATCTCCTGGGAGGAAAAGCAAGATATGATGGGAGAACCCCTCCTAAGTCTCAGGGGGGAGGGATGAGCATTCCTTCCTCTGATTGCTTAGCAACATGGTTAAGTGATTAGGTGTCCTTAGCAATAGGAGCTTCTCTGTTCTAGAACATTGCCTCAACATTTTGCTTTCTAACTTTACAGATGTCCGATGACTTGCCTTTTAACAAATGAAAATTAAGAATCTTTTTTTTTTAAATAAATTTTTATTCATTTTCCAAACACATAATAAAAAACAAACAAAACACAAAACAAAAACATACAAACATTTAAACATGTATAATTTCATAATCTTATTTTCCCCTTCTTTCCCCTGACTTCCCCATACCTCCCTTTCGCTGCATCCTTGTTTTACATTTCTTTAGCAACTCCTCCAGTCAATGAACTATTTAATTCCCTTTCATTAAATTTTCTTTAACTTATTAGTTACAGCTGTAATTCTCTATTTCTTATTCCTTGACATCTTAACACTCCTCAACTTTACAACAATTTTTAAGATATATTTTAAATTTCTTCCAATCCTCTTCCACTGTCTCTTTCCCCTGGTCACGGATTCTGCCGGTCATCTCTGCCAGTCCCATGAAGTCGATCACCTTTGTCTGCCATTCTTCCAGAGTAGGTAGTTCTTGCGTCTTCCAATACTTTGCCAAAAGGATTCTTGCTGCTGTGGTAGCATACATAAAAAACGTCCTATCCTTCTTCAACACCAATTGGCCAACCATGCCCAGGAGAAAAGCCTCAAGTTTCTTAACAAATGAAAATTAAGAATCTGTGCCCCGTGCTAAAAGAAAATGGTTGTCTAACCCATTCCTGAGGACACCATGTGGATTCATTCATTCATTTTATCTGTATGCCATTTTTCCACAAAAGAAATCATGCTGGAAGCAGTTTGCAACAAAAAAACAAACAAACAGGGATGCATTTCAAACAAACACTACAAAAACAATTTCCTAATGACACAACCGAACAATAGCATAATCACAACTTCATAATAACATAGCAAAATGCATACAACGAAATCATATTTCAATACTACATAAGAAGGTTACTTAGACTACCCAATAGCAAAAATAACAAGGAAGCTTCACAGTTTCACCTTAGTCCCAGAAACCCTCCTTCCATGATGTTGCTCACAGTCCCTCTCTTGCAGCAACTTCTGATAAGGCTTCCAAGGGCAAAGGTTGGCAGAGCTGGAAACAACCCTTCCATGATGTTGGGGATAGCATGTTAAGGCAGCGGGTATGCCTGCAGAAATCAGAACTTCCACCAATTAGCTTCCACTAATTACTTCCATGACTTATGCACAAGCTGATAGTAACTTGTGCCTGACCTTCCTGAGTATTGACTCACGCAAGCAACCCAGTGGAAATTATTAGCAATGGAGTTTGCGTCTCATTGAACAGCAAGCTCTCTGGTACCTTGGGGAGATAAAAACAGGACCCACCTTGGTCAATATTCATTTTTGGGAGAGGTCACTGAATACCAGTGCTGACCTCAGCCACAAAAGATTCAATATGATCATGTCACTTACATCTGTCAAGCCCACTGTTAGAAATATAGGACATGTACAGTGGGGTAAGAACTTAATTCGTTCTGAAGGTCTGTTCTTAACCTGAAACTGTTCTTAACATGAGACACCACCTTAGCTAATGGGGCCTCCCGCTGCCACTGTGCTGCTAAATCGCGATTTCTGTTCTCATCCTGAAGCAAAGTTCTTAACCCGAGGTACTATTTGTGGGTTAGCGGAGTCTGTAACCTGAAGCATCTATAACCTGAAGTGTCTGTAACCCAAGGTACCACTGTATAATAATATGCATATTACAGAAGTATTTAAAATCAAAACCACTGTCTATGCTTAAGAGTCAGAGATGCTTGCCCAAAGCAGTGTAGGTGAGCAGAAAGGACCTTACCCTCAGCAACTATGTTCTTTGACAGGAGATTAATAACTGACCAGATAAGAGGAAAACATATTGGAATAAGGGTTGGCACCAACAAGGAGAATTGCCAAGGACAAGTCTGGGAGGGAAGGGTAATGGAATGTGTAAGCAAAAAACCTGCTGGAAAAGAATGGTTAAGGATGGCACCTTGATAAGATAACTGGAGTTTTTAAGTGGAAAACAACTCCAAATGTGGGATGTCCAATTAGAACATCAGGTAGAGTGTCCATGAGCTGTTCATGCATTGCTGTAGCCAACAATGTTTTTCAACATCGACTTTGTTGAACTGGTCATGTCGTGTGGATGCCTGATTATCGTCTTCCAAAGCAGCTACTCTATTCTGAACTTAAAAATGGAAAGCGTAATGCTAGTAGTTAACAAAAGAGGTGACTCTCTCAAGGGAAATCTAAAAAAATGTAGTATAAGCACCAACAACTGGGAAACACTGGCTTGCAAACACTCCAGTTGGAGAACAGCCTTTATCAAAGGTGTCGTGGGCCTTGAAAGCACTCAAACTAAGAGGAAAGCACGCTTGGCAAATCCACACCATGATTAACTCCTGCCCAAAAACCTAGGTGGAAGGACGTGTGGATCCAAAATTGGCCTCCACAATCACTTACAGACTCACTGTTAAAACCGTGTCACTCGGCTACAAGTGATTGATTTTGTTTTTATGTGTTGGAAGCCAACTGGAGTGGCTGGAGTAACCCAGCCAGATGGTTTCTCTGTCTTGTGATTCCAGTAGGAGAACACTTCAATCTCCCAGGACATTCTATACAAGATCTCAAAGTAGCTGTTTTACTACAAAGGAATTTCAGAAATAGACTGGAAAGAGAAGCTGCTGAATTGCAACTTATTACCAAACTTAAAACCATGGAGAGACCTGGTCTGAACAAAGACATTGGATTCTTATCTCATTATACATGACAAAGCCATTTTTCACCTTCTCACCCCTTGCTTTTTCCTGTAAGACCTATTGCAGTCGTTAAGAGTCGTCAACAGGCTCATCACAGCTATCTGCCAATCACCCATTCCCACCACCCTTCTGAGTAATACCCCTCCCCACCTTCTCATTATATAGAAGGGTCTGGTAACTTCTGTTTCAGTGTATCTGAAGAAGTGTGCATGCACACGAAAGCTCATACCAAGAACTAACTTAGTTGGTCTTTAAGGTGCTACTGGAAGGAATTTTTTTTGTTTATGCTTAAAATCGCTCTTCAAAACTGAATGGCACTAGGAATGTGATAATCTGTTGGTTTTCGTTCTCTCGGTTTCTCATTTTTCTAATCTAAAATTCAGTTCCGAACATTTTGCAGCAATCTGTGGTTTTTAAAAAAATCCTCATGGAAATGTTAGTGTGAATTTCTCCTAATAAACACATTTTTATGTGCACTTTTACGTAAGGTACACATTTTAAGAAGCCATTTTTCCTAATATGCATTTTTGTATGGTATTTTCATTAACTGAATCACAAAATTCAGATAAATGTGAATTTCAAAGGATAGCTACATTTTGGTTTACGTATTGTTTCAGATAGTGTGGATTTTATTTGTTCAGCTTAAAATGTGTACTGAATTTAATTTCTTCTCCATCCCACTTTTGTACAGTTTTTAATGGTGTTGTATGTTTTAACATGGTGCACCATACTGATGCTTTAGCTTGCAGCAATATATACTTTTGTAAATAAAATAAAATAGCCTTTGGCACAGCCTTCCAATCCCCTAGGTATGGAAGATAAAATTCATTCTGTTCACTTTTTAATTTGTACTTCCAGAAACAATACACAAACTGAAACAATTTATTTTAAATTCATAACTTTAATTTTACAATGCAGCTCTCCAACTGAAAAATGTCTATACTAGGGGAAAGTGTGCACATAAATACATATCTTTATGATACACAAAAACATATTTACCATGTTAGGTAGATTTGTTTGCAAAAATGTGCATGCTAACTGAAATTGTATACAAAAAAAGTGTATATTTGTGAGGGAAGGAAGCTTTCTAAAGTTGTGATGAATTTTCATGAGGACTTTACGAAAATAGTAACTTCAAACTGATTCAGCAATAGGAGCAGAACCTGAGAGTGAGAGAAAAGAGAAACTAACGTACTTGGGGTTCTAAACGATATGGGGAGTTGTCCTTTTTTTACAAGAACAAGAGACTCCCCCTCTTCAGAGGCTCCTGAAGAGATCTTCTGTGTGGTTCCTCTCTTGGAATTCTTCAGGTGTCAATCCTTCCATTGGAAGATAAGAAGAAGAATTTGGATATGATATCCCACTTTATCACTACTGTAAGGAGTCTCAAAGCAGCTAACAATCTCCTTTCCCTTCCTCCCCCACAACAAACACTCTGTGGGGTGAGTGGGGCTGAGAGACTTCAGAGAAGTGTGACTGGCCCAAGGTCACCCAGCAGCTGCATGTGGAGGAGCAGGAAATCGAACCCAGCTCACCAGATTACGTGTCCACCACTCTTAACCACTACACCACAAGGTCTCAAGTGCCTTTTAATCTTTCCAATACTTATTTTTTGTTTGGTTTTTTACCTGAAGCTTTCCTAACCCAATGCCCAAGCTGGCTGGAGCTGATGGGTATTTCAGCTTAGAACATCTGGAGGGCACCAAGTTGAGGAAGGCTGAAGGAGCATCTCCACCCCCATCATTCAGCCCGGACACTGAGGTCCAGCCTTCTGGTGGTTCCCTCACCGCGGGAAGTGAGGTTACAGGGAACCAGGCAGAGGGCCTTTTTGGTAGTGGCACCCGCCCTGTGGAACGCCCTCCCATCAGATGGCAAGGATATAAACAAATATTTTGCTTTTAGAAGACAGGGAAGTTTTTAATGTTTGAGGGTTTTTGTGT
This sequence comes from Podarcis melisellensis, assembly GCF_964234715.1. NCBI lineage: Eukaryota > Metazoa > Chordata > Lepidosauria > Squamata > Lacertidae > Podarcis > Podarcis melisellensis. The sequence goes on along the minus strand of NC_138541.1, from coordinate 11,459,875 downwards.
TTTGATATTTTGTTGGAAGCTGCCCAGAGTGGCTGTGACAACTCAGCCAGATGGGTTGCCAATAATAATAATAATAATAATAATAATATATAATAAATATAAATAAATAAATTCTGTGGTTCCACTATGACTCTATGACAAAGAGGCCCTTTAACAGGGCCGGGCCCATCCATGAGGCAGAATGAACCAGCTGCCTCACGTGGCAGAATCCAAGGGGCACCTCCAGAGAGGCAAAGAGATGCGGCTCCTGCAGCTTTCAGGATTTGGCAAGATTTTGCGAAAGCCCTGTGAGATTACGTAGAGACCTCTGGAGCTCTTGTGAGATCTCACTGGAACCCGCAGCTGTGCGACCCCAGTCAGCGAGGCTTTGGCAGCGGCAGTGAGGGGACACAGCATATACAGAGGGCGGCACCTTCACATTCGCCTCAGGTGGCCAAATGAGATGGGCCAGCCTTGCCATTTAATCACTGTGTGCTTGCTCCATAGCCCTGTTCCAATCAAGAGGTAGATGGAGAATGCCAAATTCTAGCAACAAAAACAAAACCCAGAGAATTGCAGGGCTGAAAATGCTTCTGTGATTTGATGAAGCAATTGACAGCTTATCTATGTGCCGCAGCCAATGTTTAAACCCCAACATCTTGGATATTTATTCGTTTTCAAATGCCGCGAACCATAAGTGAATGTTATAGACAAACCACTTGTCAAAACTCTACTATTTTGCCCCGTTTTTTATTTATTAGTGTTCCTTGAAAGTGCAAAGAAGCAACTTAAACAGATAACATTATTTTCACACTCGCATCAAATGAAAATAGCCAAGCCCTCAAATTTGGCAAAGGATTTACTGAACAACTGAAACAACTCCCAAGCAAAGATATCTCGGCTTGCCAACTTCTGATGACAGTTGAGATGTGGATATTATCATATATGGATACACAGATTCCTAGTGGAAAGTATTAGTGGACATTTTAGAGGGTGAGGGAACTAGACAGCTGTGCATACAATCGTACAACAAAACCCTGGAAACTTTCAAGGGAGAGAGAAAAACAAACTTTTTCTCAGTGGATTAATTTTCCACAATAGATTCATGTTATTTGTTTATTTATTCATTACATTTATAGGCAGAGTGGTGGATTTTGCCAGGACCCGAATCCAAAATTGGGTCTGTTCAGAGGAATTTGGGGATCATCCAAATCAGATTGAGACAGCCACGGATTGGATAAAATAGGTTGGATGAACTAGTGATCTGTGGCTGTTAGGGGGCAGGGCATCACACAGGAAGGAAAGGCAGGAATCAGGCAGGAAAACCGCACAAAATATTAGAATCATAGGGTTGGAAGGGACCATGGGGGTCATCTAGTCTAACCCTCTGAAATTCAGGAATCTTTTGCGCAACATGAGGCTTGAACCCATGGCGCTAAGATTAAGAGTCTTATTCTCTACCAACTGAGCTATGTATGTCTTGAGACCTACCTAATGAAATTTGTGGTGCAATTCTCGAATAAATAAATGAGTTCCCTCCAAAATGCTTCTACAGTGGTACCTCAGGTTACATACGCTTCAGGTTACATACGCTTCAAGTTACAGACTCTGCTAACCCAGAAATAGTGCTTCAAGTTAAGAACTTTGCTTCAGGATAAGAACAGAAATCGTGCTCTGGTGGTGCAGCGGCAGCAGGAGGCCCCATTAGCTAAAGTGGTGCTTTAGGTTAAGAACAGTTTCAGGTTAAGAACGGACTTCCGGAACGAATTAAGTACTTAACCCGAGGTCCCACTGTATTTGTGAAAAGTACAGTGGTACCTTGGTTTAAGAACAGCCCTGTTTGTGAACTACTCTGTTTATGAACTACGCAAAACTGGAAGCAGTGTCCCGCTTTGCTAACTTTACCTCGGTCTAAGAATGGAATCCGAATGGTGGAAGGGCACCGGCGACAGGAGGTCTCATTAAGGAAAGCGCGCCTCAGATTAAGAATGGTTTTGGTTTAAAAACAGACTTCCGGAATGGATTAAGTTCGTAAACCGAGGTACCACTGTAAATGCAAAAATAGGTACATTTGTGAAAATAAATAGCAGAAACAGGCCTTTGGAACCCAACCAAGGTGGGAAAGTGGTATTGCTGCTTCAGCAACCTATTAACCGGATGTACAGTGGTACCTCAGGTTACAGACGCTTTAGGTTACGGACACTTCAGGTTAAGAACTTTGCTTCAGGATGAGAAGAAAAATTGTGCGGTGGCAATGGGAGGCCCCATTAGCTAAAATGGTACCTCAGGTTAAGAACAGTTTCAGGTTAAGAACAGACCTCCAGAACGAATTAAGTACTTAACCTGAGGTACCACTGTAACTACAGAAACAGGGAATGGTGATTAATGATAGTTAGATGTTTATTCATTAACCAAGGTACATGACACTTTTTATTTAGATATTTAAAAGCAAAAGGTGTGGGGCAGAGGTCAGGTCCCTTAAACCCCAGGAATTTAAAATCTGAATGTCCTTATAGAAAGGAGATGGCAAAGAAAAAGGAGAATCAGATTTTTTTTTATTAAAAAAAAAAGAAAGGAAGGAGAACTAGACATAAGAACAGCGAAATATTCCCAGTTCTGGTGCACACTGTGATGGCAAACCAAGATTGCTACCAAGTGCCCAATCAACAGGGAGCTCACAAAAGTATAGTCTCCAGATCAAGGGAAGTAATAGTACCACTCTATTCTGCTTTGGTCAGATAACACATGGAGTACTATGTGCAGTTCAGGGTGCCTCAATTTAAGAAAGATATTGACGAGCTGGAATGTGTGACCATGATTATCACATTTCTGGAAACCAAGCCTTTTGAGGAATGGTTGAGGGAGCTGGATGTGTTTAGCTTGGGAATCAGGAGAGGAGATATGGTAGCCACCTTCAAATATCTAAATGGCTGTAACATGGAAGATGGAGCAAATTTGTTTTCTCGTGCTCTGGAGGGTGGGACTCAAATGGCTTCAAGGTACAAGAAAGAAGATTCCAACCAAACATCGGGGGGGGGGGGATTCTGACAGTAAGAGCTGTGTGGTGTAGTGGTTAGGAGCGGTAGTCTTGTAATCTGGGGAACCGGGTTCGCGTCTCCGTTCCTCCACATGCAGCTGCTGGGTGACCTTGGGCCAGTCACACTTCTCTGAAGTCTCTCAGCCCCACTCACCTCACAGAGTGTTTGTTGTGGGGAAGGAAGGGAAAGGAGAATGTTAGCCGCTTTGAGACTCCTGAAAGGGAGTGAAAGGCGGGATATCAAATCCAAACTCTTCTTCGACAGTGGAATGGTCTCCTTTGGGAGGTGGTGGACTCTCCTTCCTTGGAGGTTTCTAAGCAGAGGTTGGATGGCCGTCTGTCATGGATGCTTTAGCTGAGATTCCTGCATTGCAGCGGGTTGGACTAGATGACACTGGGAGTCCCTTCCAACTTATGGTTCTATTATTCTAATCCTGACTCTCTTGAAATGAATTATCTAGAAATCCAGCTATGGAAAGCAGACTCCATAACAAAATATAAACTTGGTATAATTCCTATGGGGTTATCAAGGAACACTTGCAGTCATTCTGGCTCCATTAGCTATGAGTGGCTCACTGATGGGGACAAAGCCACAGCAATAGCCTCCCAGCAGTGGAGTCATGGCTGCATATTGGGGGGGGGGGCAAGGAAATGGCGATGAATTATAGTGCTGCAGGAGACTCTTGAGAATCCCATGGACTGCAAGAAGATCAAACCTATCCATTCTGAAGGAAATCAGCCCTGAGTGCTCACTGGAAGGACAGATCCTGAAGCTGAAGCTCCAATACTATGGCGACCTCATGAGAAGAGAAGACTCCCTGGAAAAGACCCTGATGTTGGGAAAGATGGAGGGCACAAGGAGACGGGGACGACAGAGGACGGGATGGTTGGATAGTGTTCTCGAAGCTACCAGCATGAGTTTGACCAAACTGCGGGAGGCAGTAGAAGACAGGAGTGCCTGGCGTGCTCTGGTCCATGGGGTCACGAAGAGTCGGACATGACTAAATGACTAAACAAAACAAGGCGATGGCAATGTTGGGATTTCACAGATGTACTGGCAAAGACTGTCCAGCACTCCTGCCACTGTCTCTGCCACTTTAGCCACACATCACTGGCATCACCACCACCTCTGCCCTCACCCTCCCACTAAGTGATTCCACTTCTGGGAGGCTATTGCTGCAGCCCCATCTCACTGAGCAAGCTCTGCCATGAGATCTCTTCTAACCAAAACCCGGTGACAAACCAGCATCATGCTAATGAATCCATACTCCATACTGAAATTCTAACCCATCACTTGGTAGAAAGCCCCATGGCTTTCAATGGAATTTGCTAGTGGCTTGGATTTGTGCGTGGGAGTCCTCAATTTTCTTCCAATGCAACCCAAACTTCTCGCTCCAAAACAGACTCCAGAGGTTTCTCTAGTGTGGCTTTGAAGGAGATGGGGAGGAGGGCACAGAGAACTGAGATCATCACAGCTAAGAAGTGCCTTCCATTCATGCAACAGGACCTCTGCAATCAAAGGTTTCAAACAGAAATTTCAAACAGATTTCAAGAGTTCACTTTGTAAGTCTACCCCACCGTGATTCCCTTATTTCACTCCCTTTTCAACTCTTTCCCCAGCTGCTCCCCCCCCTTTTCCTTCTGAATTTCCTTTTCTTCCCAAGGTCACTTTATTTTCGGTTGTTTATTCCCTGCTCCGCCGTGTTTGTGATGTGTCTTTCTCTTAATCTTAGGGTTGCTTTCTTCAACTTGAAATGAGTTTTGCAGCAAAGAAATGCTTGTACCTCTCCGGGGAGGGGGAAAGAGGCATTGTTTTTAATACACTTGTATCAAATGCTGGCGGTCCTTGGGGAGGTTCAAAGGACCTCAAAGGCACTAGTCCTCTGCCCGGGAGCAAAGAAGCCATTACAGCTTGTACTCGAAGATTTAATAGGTGTCATAATTTATCATGTAAACCGAAAAGTGTTTCTTAATTAAGTGCGTACGTTAATGAATTTTTTAATTTGATCCCTGTAAGTACCTTGCTATACTAATTGCAATATTCTACACATTAGTCATCCGCTGTTGCCCTTGGCTATTTTCTACTCTGAGAGGGAGAGGCAGAGCTTTTCAGTTAAAGTTCATTTAACTCTTTCCACCCAACAAATTAGGTCCTCCTTTGACTTCTGCCAGAGAGTGACAGCCATATTTCACTCCCACCGCATATGAAAAATGTTTTCTGTGTACACGGGCTGGAGTGGCTCGAGTCTACCATGGAACAGAGACCAAAAGAATAAGAAGGAAACATGCCCATCTGCCAGATCCTCAGCACACCTGCAGTATCATGTCCAGTTCTGCTCACCACGTTTTAAGGAGGATATTGACAAACTAGAACATGGCCAGAGAAGGGGTTTCTGTCAACCAAGTCCTATGAAAGTGTCAGGGAACTGACATCGGAGCCAGACGTGGAGGCAGGGCTCCCAAGCGATGCCGGAGAAGGGCCAAGCAGGGAGAGAAGGAACTCATCAGCTGGGGAAGGAAATCAGCGTAACACCAGGGATAAAGGGGGGCGGATGGGGGAATCAGTGAGGGGGCTCCAGGACTCTTCGCTGGAGACCAGCAGGGAGAGCACAGGTCCTCCGCTACCCACACCCACCCTGCGCAGAAGACTTCTGCGCAGGGAAAGTAGGCGTAGACTTGGCGTCAAAGAACTTCTTTGCTGGAAGAAGTTCAAGAAACGCCCACTGACGGATTCTGCTAGCGACTGAACAGCCACGAAGTGACTGAACAGCCACGAAGCACCTGAACAGCCACGAAGTGAAGGGCTGTCCAGCCCAGGAAAGGTTTAACCAGGCTACCTAGCCAGGAGTGGCGGCAACGTACGCACGAGCAACCCCATATAACCATTACAGACAGGTATTGTTAACCTTCCCCATGTTGCTGGGCTCCAACTCCCATCAGCAACAGCCAGTGTGGTCAATGGTCAGGGGTGATGGGAGATAGAGTTTGAAAACATCTGGAAGGCCACAGGTTACCCATCCCCATTGAGGAATGGATGAAAGGACTGGATATGTTTCACCTGGAGACTTAAGTTTAAGGCCTGACAGATGTATTCATATAATCTGCAGCATAATAACAAATAATATTAACATAGGTGAGAGAGACACCGTGCTCCTTCTGAAGTAGTTTGTCCATCTTTGGTCTCCACCCTACACTTAGCTCTCACCCATGGCTCCTAGAAGCTGTCAGCATGCGATAGCTTCCATACCACAGGAATGGCAGAAAGGTCAGCTGGCCTTCTAAACCAGGTGAGGTTAGTTGATGAGTCTCAAACCCTTGGTAAGTTAGGGACTTACCTGCATGCAAAGACAGGCTCTGACAGATTGAGCGAGACAAGAACAATAGTTAGTTCCACAGTCAAGAGGGCGGTTTATGCATGTGCTGTACAGAGAAGTGAGAGGCAGATGGGACTCGTCCACCTGGGAAGGGAGCCCTGAGAAGGAAAACTCTGGTCCCACACCTCTTCTGCCCTGTGGGACATATTCAGGAGAAGAAAAGGCTAAGGAGTAAACCGTACATAAATCCAGAGTGGAGTCCCTAAGACAGTTGGATGGTGCCTTGTAATCTCCCTTCTGTCAACTTCTGCAGCCAAGCTGGTGCTGAACACATTATTCCTCTTATTCTTTGGACCACATTAACAAGATCAAGAGGGGGTCCTGTTGACTGGGCAGCCCAAGACCTCCATGCACAATGCCCAGGCTTGCACCCAGGGAGGTTACTTGGGTGGATCAGAGTGGGAGAGGTCCTTCTCAATGGTTGCTCCCAGATATTGGAACTCTCTCTCTCTGGAGAAGCTAGACTGGCTCCCTCTTTCTTGGTCTAACAGGCTGACTGCTTTTAATGGGTAATTACCTGTATGGTTTTAATAGATCATATACTGTGTGTGTGTGAGAGAGAGAGGGGGGGGGGAAAGAATTTACAGCTTTAATTCTATCAATGTTTAATTGATTTTTATTGATAGGTTTTTGTTTTGTTTTTTAGCACTTTTTATTTTTATCTGTAATCCGCCTTGAGTATAAAGGCAGGGTATAAATAAATGTATAATTATTATTATTATGGTTTACAAATCTTTATTGATTAGTTTTATTTTATTTATGCTGAAAGACACTTTGGTACATGCCGTGAAAGTGTGGATTCAATCCATCAAATAAATAAATAATAAATCAGAAGCCAGATCATGGACACATATAGTTAGAAAATGACCAAATGAACAGAGAGACAATTGACATCTGTGTTTTGGAGGCCACCAGTCTTTCCAGGTGTGTTCCAACCCAGGGTATTGGAACTACCTGGTCATTAAGTTACAGGTTGAGGTGGGAAGGAGTTCAGGATGGTGCGCCACAGGCCCTATACAGCTTAGGTCCAGGCTATCTGAAGAACTGCGTTATAATAATTATAATAATTTATTATTTCTACCGCGCCCATCTGGCTGGGTTTCCCCAGCCACTCTGGGCAGCTTCCAACAAAAGATTAAAAATACATTAAAACATCAGTCTTCCCTAAACAGGACTGCCTTCAGATGTCTTCTAAAAGTCAGAAAGTTGTTTATTTCCTCGACATCTGATGGGAGGGCATTCCACACGGTGAGTGCCACTACTGAGAAGGCCCTCTGCCTGGTTCCCTGTAACTTCACTTCTCACAGTGAGGGAACTGCCAGAAGGCCCTTGGAGCTGGACCTCAGTGTCCTGGCAGAATGATGGGGGTGGAGATGCTCCTTCAGGTATACTTGACTGAGGGCTTTAAAGGTCAGCACCAACACTTTGAATCGTGCTCGGAAATGTACTGAGAGTCAATGTAGGTCTTTCAGGACTGGTGTTATGTGGTCTCAGCAGCTGCTCCCAGTCACCAGTCTGGCTGCCACATTCTTGATTAATTGCAGTTTATGGGTCACATTCAAAGGTAGCCCCACGTAGAGTGTGTTGCAGTAGTCCAAGTGGGAGATAACAAGAGCATGCGTTCCCTCATACAAACCTGTCCAGGTTCTAAGGCCCTTCTCTCAGTCCGACCACCCTCACAGCCACACTTGGTAGGGATGCAGGAGAAGGCCTTCTCTCATCACTCTTGCAAGCTGGCCCCTCTGGGCCCTAACTGTTTCCCCATAAAAAATTTTACCACGCACCAGTGAGGTTGTGTATCCCCAGTAGTGACCAGAGGAAGAATGACCGCTAGGAGAAAAGAAATGTCATGGTGCATTTGCAGCAGCACAACTAGACACCTTCATTTGCCCCAGCTCCAGGTCCCGGGGGGAAGGTTACTGCTACCGTAGTCAAGGTTCAGTCCTGAGTCACTAGCCTGGAAATAGTCCACAGGATGAGAGGCGAGGTCCGAAACAGGGAGCCTGGCGGGGACAGGAACACTGGAGGAACAGGACTGGGTGCTGGCCGATACAGCTCTTCAATGACGACGTTGCTCCCGCAACCTGGGACCGGGCTGACTGGCCTTTATCTTCTCTGAGGCCAGGGGCGGTCCCGGCCCCCAGGAGCCCCGCCTCCCTTGGCCTTAAGGCGAGCACTCCTCCTGGAAGAAACCAGTTCCCTTCGCCTCTCTGCCCTAAGCCTCTGCAGTTCAGGAGAGGCTGAAGGGTTGCTGGGCCCAGGGGGAGACTCACCTGCAGGCACTGAGTCCTCAACCACCTCTGGGGCCAGAATGGATTCACCTGGTGCCTGCTCCTGAGGATCCGGCCCAGGTGCAGGCTCCTCAGAATCAAGGCCCTACCTCAGTTCAGCCGGCCCTGGGGGCGGGGACTCCTGTGCCAGCTGGGATTCCTCCGGTTCACTCTCAGACTCGGAATCCCAGGCCATCACAATGTCTCTCCTGTATCACTCTCTACAGCCACAGCAGGCGCTGTGACTTCCCAACTTTTTGACTTTACACTTTCCCAGTCTTTCCCAAGACACTTCACCCCATCCTGTCTCTCCCCTCTTTGTTTTTCATAAATGCATACATACACCAGAATATCTGGTAAACCTGACAGGAATTACTAGAGCAAAGCACATTTTAAAACAGTAATTTTTCATCCGCTTATGAGATATTCACTGTCTTCCTTTTGTATCTCTCCCTAAGTTTAAATGACATTAATGTGAGCAAGTCAGCTGTTCAAGTCTATTACATCACCGAAGAGAACCAGGCTTAATTGCTTTGCTGCTACTAGCACATATAGCTTAAAACAAACTGTTTTCTATATTGCAAATTAGGAAATATGTGTGGTCATTTGCTCGGAGCTCCTGTTGGGGAGAAGAGGACTTAACCTCAGGCAAAACCCAGACTTGAGAGGATTGCAGGCTTTGCAACACAAGTGTCTACTTAGAATTACCGTATTTTTCACTCTATAAGACGCACCAGACCACAAGACGCACCTAATTTTTGGAGGAGGAAAACAAGAGAAAAAAAAATTCTGAATCTCAGAAGCCAGAACAGCAAGAGGGATCGTTGCGCAGTGAAAGCAGCAATCCCTCTTGCTGTTCTAGCTTCTGGGATAACTGTGCAGCCTGCATTCGCTCCATAAGATGCACACAAATTTCCCTTACTTTTTAGGAGGAAAAAAGTGAGTCTTATAGAGCAAAAAATACAGTAACTAATACTTGTCTGCAATTCTGTGCACACTTATAACAGGGAGTAAGCCTCACTGAACTCAACAGGCCTTAGTTTTGTGTAGACACAGTATAGGATTGCAGCCTTGATTGCTTTAACTAGTTGGCTTATTATTGGCTGGATGATTATCTGCTTGGGATAACACAGAGGCGGATTCTAAATCAATGTTACTGTCTTCTTCCTTTTCATTGACCTCTGCACCACACCACAGTCTATGCTACCTTGAGCTCCTTTGAAAGGAAAGGTGGGATATAAATTGATTGATTGATTGAATGAATAAGGTTCTTTTCACCTGTTCTTTTCTATTTCTTTGAATCACTTTGAAAATGTATGGGATTAAACTTTTTCCCCCAGTGATCTTGTTGCTGCTGTTCTATTTAGCAAACCCTATCAGAGTTTTCAGGAGGAAAAGCAACTGTGATATCGCAAGGGCCGAATAATTGACACAATATAATGGAAACTACTTTAACTGGTGTATCCTGATCTTATTCCTGAAAAGAAGGCTGTGGACAACCAAAATAGTATGTGTGCAGTGGTATGGCAGCCTTGGCCCAGTATACCTGAAGGAGCTTCTTCACCCCCATCGTTCAGCACCGAAAACACTGAGGTCCAGCACAGAAGGCCTCACCGCAAGAAGCGAGGTTACAGGGAACCAGGCAGAGGGCCTTCTTGGTAGTGGCGCCTGCCCTGTGGAACACCCTCCCATCAGATGTCAAGGAAATAAACAACCATCTGACTTTTAGAAGACATCTGAAGGCAGCCCTGTTTAGGGAAGTTTTTAATGTTTAATGTTTTAAATATTTTGTTGGAAGCTGCCCAGAGTGGCTGAGGAAATAAATTATTATTATTATTATTATTATTATTATTATTATTATTATTCTCACTTTTAATCTCACCTTTCTATATTACTAAACACAAGGCGGTTTACCAGCTGAAGAAACAACAAAATAGACAGCAAAGATCACACACCTAATAACAATCTGATCCAATACACAGAAGTCATAATAAAAACGTAACTTTAAAATAAACAACTTCTATCAAATAAAGCAATATTCAATAGTCCATTAGAGGGCAACAGCAAACAGTAAAATTAAATATCAGCAAATAATTAAACAGTTTACACTTAATTACAAGAAAGAATTACTAAACTGTAATCAATTTTAAAAATGGCAAATTACAATGCATAAAATACCACAGCTCATGCAAACCATGTAAATGGATCAGATTGAGAAACAAGGACACAAAATGTATAACATTATTTAAAAAATATATATCCATGAACTCCTCAATGGAGTATGCACCCCATTGAATAGGGGGTCCCACTGGATTCTTTGGTATCTGCTATGGACCAGACCGGCAAGTTCAACACTGCCTACGCTATCATCAGCAACTGTGAGACTCCCAAGAGCAGGCGCTCAAGTTATTGACCTCATCATCAAACATGAATGTCTAATTCACCTCTGAACTAAAAAAGGCTGAAGACTACATCACTCAAGACTTACTTCTTTTAAAACAACCCCTTTCCGCCACTTTTGTGAATGCTGTATTGATTTGCTTCAGCTGCAAGCTCTTCTGACAAGCTTACACATACAATTAACTGAATTATAGGGAAGATGTTTAAATAGCCTAAGAACTTCTGAAGCCAAAAAGGCTTCTGCGGAGTAAGTCCTCCGAAAGCATTCACTCAAGAAGCTAGCTAGCCACCCACTCACATGTGGGGCTTGTGAAATTAATGGAGCCAGTGCAACCGATCACGCTTCTTTAGAGTGAGACTTCCTGATTTGGGTGGCTGTCACCTGCTTCTCAACGAATTTCAAACGGTTTTGCCTACAGCAGCCTGTTGTATTAGATCAAATGAGTCTTGACACCTTTCGTACTCTATTATGCCTGGCTGCTAAAATCTTGAGATGCAAACCTACGAAGAGATTCCTCCCTCTTTTAAATGGGGGGGGGGGGGATAAATAAATGCTGTCCAGTAAATTGCCAAGGGCTAGTTGTGCTGAGCTTTGAGGTTAGCAAGGAGGCTTTGCATGTGTGAAATTCCATCACACACATGGACCTTGGGGAATTTGTGTGTGTGCACACTGATATGCACATCCAAATTGCATAGGCCACAGTAAGACAACCACTATCATTGTCCATAGGAAACCGAAATTTTGTAAACATGTGGTCACTCTACATAGGGAACTGACTTCAGGAGTTGCATTTTGTAGCCGGATCAATTTAGTGCAACGTAAAGAATTTGCAGAAACAAAAAATAAGCCTAGTGAGTCCCAAATTTATGTTTTTATGACACTTTTATGTTGTATTTCTATATACTGTTTAGAGATTTTAAAATGTTAAGCAACTTAGAAATGCTTTCAAATAAATAAAATTAATATGGGTTGAGCATGATCCAGCTCTGTGTGCTCAAACGGACTTTTCGCTCATCTAAAATAAAACAGGTCATCCATGCAGAGTAAGAATAAGGAACCTATAGCCCGTCAGGTGTTTTTGGACTCCAACTCCCATCAGCCCCTACCAGCATAGCCAATGGCAACCATCTTCAAAAATCTTAAGAGCTGTCACATGGAAGATGCAGCCAGCTTGTTTACTCCCTGACCACTGGTCCTGTTAGCTAGGGATGATGGGAGTTGTAGTCCCAAAACATCTGGAGGGCCAAGTTTGCCTATGCCTGCTTTAAATGTATGGAGTGGAAGTGGCCTAGGTAAAGATGAGAACCAATTATCAGTCTTCCTTGGTGGTGGCACCACATCTCTCTAGTTGCCTCCTCCTGTCACCTGGTTTCACTCTGAATGATGCTTTATGCATTTGGGGTCACCAATGCCTTTATTCGTAGAGGCATTTAAAACATGGTGCTAATATTTGGCATTGAATCAGCAGTTCTTAAAGAGTTTTAAATGTTTTTAGTGCAGAGAAGCAGGACTAAGATGTGGAGATATGCTTCAGAGATCCAGACCGTGGGGAGCTCTGAGAAATTAATAAATATAAGTTGGACTATAATTTGATCTTTTTTATTTTAGTTTTTTTATTTTAATTGAAGTATTATGATTGGATATTTAACTGGATGTTTTTTATTGGAAAAATCAATAAAAATGATTATTTATTTATTTATTTATTAGTGCTTTACTAATGTTTTTAGTGCTTTACTTTTTTCCAATGTTCCCCCCGCCCCGCTTTTTAATTTATAAATCTTGTTTTTGAGGTGCTGGGGGTGGGGGTGTTGTAAGCATTTATCTTCTTATATTTCCTACCAGCCTCGCAAGGAATCGTGATAAGGCAGGCTGCTAATCCAGTTAAAATAATAACAATCACCCAACCTTTTAATATATATTTTAATGCTGCATTTTATGTTGACTTCTCTGCTGGTGTTGTCTTTCTTGTAATTGTCACCACCCCCAAACGGTTAGTATCATGGGAGGGAAAAGAGAATAAAATAAAGTCAAATCCCGTAGAATCTGGTAACTCCTTTACACCTGACTAATAAAGTCAGCATCCTTCTTCCCTGCTGCACTGAGGTGTATTGCAGCAATGTTTGTATCAAGACTGACAACTGCTTTAAGCATTACAAATGGCATGTTTTCGTGCCATGTAGGTGGTCTGTCTTATCTGGGAGAGGAATCCGCGGAACAGCTGAGCGATGCCTTGCCTCTTGATATCTCTCTCTCCCTCCCTCCTTCCCTCCTGTATCATTCATGTTAGGCTTTTCCACCTCAGCTTTATGTCTTCATCTGGAACAAACGCTGTACAGTGGTACCTCAGGTTACAGACGCTTCAGGTTACATATGCTTCAGGTTACAGACTCCGCTAACCCAGAAATAGTACCTCGGGTGCTTCAGGATGAGAACAGAAATTGCACGGCGGCAGCAGGAGGCCCCATTAGATAAAGTGGTACCTCAGGTTAAAAACAGTTTCAGGTTAAGAACAGACCTCCGGAAGGAATTAAGTTCTTAACCTGACGTACCACTGTATCTGATACACTCTGTATATCTCCCTTGCTAGCTAAATTTGGGTTGCGTTCCAGTCTAAATGGAGATTGTCGCTTTATGAAAAATTGAAGGGCCTGGGGCTTTCCCCACAAGAACTTATAGCCTCAGGTTTTGAAAAGGCTAAAAGGATAGTGAGCCAACGAATAGGAGATGTAGAGCTTCAGGACCATATGAGCAAGATAGATAAATATCCAGCTATCCAAGATTATGGAAAAGGGTTTAATCTAACACCATATTTGCTGGATCTACAAATCGCAAAATACAGGCGGGCGTTTACCCTTACCAGATTTGATGTACTGCCATCTGCCTTACTAAAGGGCAGATACGAGGGCACACCCTATGCTGAACGAGTTTGCCCATGTGGTCTGAAAGAGGTGGAAACGGCTTCACATGTGTTGTTACACTGCGACCTTTACGGGGATATTAGGTCACTGTTTATCTCCCCTATCGTTCAGAAATTTCCATGTCGATCTGAATCTCAGCGGCTGAAAATCCTACTAGGAGATAAAAACCCAGAAGTAACACTGAAAGTGGCCAAATTTTCTGCAGCTGCGATCAAGCGGAGGGCATTAGCTGTAAAAAAGTAAAAGACTTGACCCCTGGACAAGCCCCTTCATTTTTAAGCCTATACATATACTGTAGTGCATATATGTGTATATATGTGTGTGTGTGTGGGTGTGTGTGCATATGTGTATTGCTTTTATGCATAATTTTATAATTTTTAATTGACACCATTATTCCCTTTGTAAACTATTGTTGTTGTTTTTTTATGCTTTTCTGGTCTATGACCGTAATAAATTTATTCATTCATTCATTCATTCAAATTTGGGTTGCAATCAGGAATGGACAAATTTGTCAATTTCAGCTTATCTCCATCTCTCGTTTTTCCCAGGCTTAAATTCAGGTTGCTATATTTCCTTATCAGTTTGCCCCCCGCCCCCTTCTTCCCTACCTTATTTATGTATTTATTAACATTCCTATAATACATCAGTAAGCATTGTCATGTAAGGGACGCAGGTGGCGCTGTGGGTTAAAGCCTCAGCGCCTAGGACTTGCCGATCGAAAGGTCGGCGGTTCGAATCCCTGCGGCGGGGTGCGCTCCCGCTGCTCGGTCCCAGTGCCTGCCAACCTAGCAGTTCGAAAGCACCTCCGGGTGCAAGTAGATAAATAGGGACCGCTTACCAGCGGGAAGGTAAACGGCGTTTCCATGTGCGGCTCTGGCTTGCCAGAGCAGCGATGTCACGCTGGCCACGTGACCCGGAAGTGTCTTCGGACAGCGCTGGCCCCTGGCCTCTTGAGTGAGATGGGCGCACAACCCCAGAGTCTGTCAAGACTGGCCCGTACGGGCAGGGGTACCTTTACCTTTACCTTTAAGCATTGTCATATTACATTATAGGGCTTCTTATAATATGCTTTCCAACATGAATACAAAGATTATATACAAATTTTTTTTTGTACCTGAAAAGAAAGAAGAAGAAAAAGGAAAGGTAAAAGGAAAAATAAAGACAAAAATTCGCCGCCCCACTTCTTAAAGTGCTCACAAAATTTGACAGCATTTTAGTGTGCCTTTCTCCTACAATACACATTTTTACAAGCAATTTAATATCATAAATTTTTTTGGTAGGTTGTTTTCACTAGAATCTGCATTCCCCCCCCCCCACACACAAACACTTCCTCTTCTATAAGCCATCCAAGAGGGGTTATCAGGGGCCGATCACATCTAGGATGAGTTATGGGAGGAAGGGGGAAGTGTATGATTCCCTGCCCATCCCTCAAATTACTAGAATACAAAGCTGTAATGGGAATTGGGGTTGCTTGTGCGTAAATTCCAAACTGCTCCAAGCTGGTTGTATAGCTGAACCTTTCCCCGGTTTGACAGCCCTAACAGAGCGACTGTCTCAGTCACTGGCAGAATCCGTCAGTGGGCGTTTCCTGAACTTCTTCCAACATAAGAATTCCTTGACAGCAAGTCTCCGCCTCGCTTCTCTGCGCGGAAGCCTTCTGCGCAGAGTGGGCGTGCCAAGCGGTGGTCCTGCGCTCTCCCCACTGATCTCACTGGAAGAGTCTCGGAGCCTTCCCTCCGAAGTACTCTCAGCCTCTCCTTTCTTCCTGGTGTCACCTTGGTTTCCTTCCCCAGCGGAAGCTCTCTCTCTCTCCTTGCTAGTTCCCTCTCCGGCATCATTGGGGAGCCTTACCTCTCCACTCGGCTCTGATGGCAGTTCCCTGACAAAAGCCATTCCATGAAGCTGAGCATTAGAAGAATTGGAACACACGTAAGAAAATCCTTCTTGCCACGGTGCATCGTTAAACTATGGAACGCACTCCCTCAAGCAGCAGTAGTGGTCACCAACTTGGACAGCTTTAAAAGAGGTTTAGACAAACTCATGAAGATTCAGGTGGCAACCAGCCATGATGGCTAAGTATATACCACATCCATTGGCAGAGTTGGTGTGCCTCTGAATTCTCCAGTGTTGGGAATCACAGGTGGGGAGAGTGTGGCTGCATGCAGGTCATGTTTGTGGGCTTCCTGCGGGCCTCTGGTTGGCCACAATGAGAATGGGAGGCTGGACCAAGTGGGTCCTTTGGTTTGACCGAGCACAGGGTTGTCATAGGGTGGCCTTTGGTCTGGGCCCAGTCTGACCCCCTTCTTTCTATGGGACCCTGTATGTAAGTGGCCTCCTTGGCTCTTTCTATCGGCCCATATGGGACCAGCACGGGTGGTCAGGCCTCGTGAACTTTTAATTCCTTACCCCTATAGTTATGGTTTGTGGGTTCCCACTTAATTTTTATTTTTATTTTAAATGTGATTTCGAATTGTATTTTCATTTGATTTTGTGTTTTTACTGTTGTTGTTTTTACTGTTTTTACTGATTTTGTGTGTTTTACTATTGTTAGCCACTCCGAGCCCGGCTTCGGCTAGGGAGGGCGGGATATAAATAAAATTTTACTATTTTATTATTTATTATTTAATGTATTATATATTTGGTGTTAGCCACCCTGAGCCCAGTCTCGGCCAGGGAGGGCAGGGTATAAATAAAAATTATTATTATTATTATTATTATTATTATTATTATTATTATTTCAAAAAGCAAACCCAAATTGTTGAGCTGTTTCCCCTGCTTTTTCCATCGCGTTGCCATACATCCAAGTTTCGCCTTAAATTTTGCCACTTCAGCAAAATTCCCCTTGACACCAGAAAACTAGGACATGTCAGGGATTTTCCTGATGTATGGCAACCCTAACCCAGCAGGGTTTCTCTGAACATGGAGTGGGGGAAAGCGCCATCTTGCCTCGGGTAGCATAATGCTTTGCACTAGCCCTGGTTTCGACACACATTTGTGGTCCTGAAGACAAATTTCCCAGAATTTGTGTTTGAACCGCTCCCACAGCACAACATACTTAAAATGTTTTATCTGTCTTCACCCTTAATCATAACAAGAGCAGCATAGTCTGCGTCTGTCTGTCTGTCTGTCTGCCTGTCTGTTTGTCTCCATTACTTAAAATAGTCTATCCACTTTTTCAGTACAATAATTTAATAGCTTTATCTATTTCCAAGAAAACAAAATCTGGTGGTACAGCAGTGACACCAATGGCAATAGCAAAGAAGTGCATGGCCTCCCAAAATCATAATACTTTGTGATTTGGGGTGAGCCTAATTTTTATTTGTTTAACTGTGTGTGTTTTGCTCAAAGTCTGGGATTTCGGAGGGGGAGAGAAGACAGCCGAGTAATTTTCAAAAAACGCAACACACTCCTTTGAAATAGTTGTGTTGACATTTCTCTCCTGATTTGTTATGCCTCATTGCGTTTGATGACAACACAGAACTTACAATTCCTATCATGCTCCATCAATGTATCAAGAGAACTTCATGCTCATTCAATCATGACTCATTCTTCCTTCTCGTCATACAGAAGAGGCATTTTAATGTGTCTTCATTGTTCTTGGCCAATGGATGAAGAAGAGAGAAGAGAATGAGAGCTATTATGAGGAACAGCTTTCTGGCAGTAAGAGCTGTTTGACAGTGGAACAGGCTCCCATGAGAAGTGGTTGACTCTCCTTCCTTGGAGGTTTTTAAATAGAGGTTGGCTTGCTTTAGTTGAGATGATCTAGTTGAGATTCCTGCATTGCAGGGGGCTGGACAAGATAACCCTGGTGATTCCTTCAGCCCTACAATTCTATGATTGCACATCCAGGCACATGATGCCTGGGAGCCAGTGAGGGGCCAACCATAGAAATAAGACATAGGACATCAGTATTGAGTTTTAAAAGGCCAAAAAAAACAATGAAAAAAGAAAAGCCACCTCTATTGGTCTGTCACCCCCCCCCCAACTTTATTACCTGGGTTATGAAGGGGACCTAAAGACGTTAAAGCAAAAATTATGGGATAATACACACAGTGACTTGTGATCTCGATGAAACGCAGTCTGTAGTCCATTGGCAGTAGGAGTACAATATGGGCATGTCTTTAAGTTAACACCTTACATTAAAGACCTGACAGTACCAAATTATCGAAGGTTATTTACCAAAGCCAGGCTAAACGTCTTTCCTTCTGCAGTGTTGGATGGCAGGTTGAGAGGAGTTCCCTACCAGGACAGACTTTGCTCGTGTGCTCAAGACATCGATTCTATAAAACATATTTTGCTGCACTGTGCGAAATATGAGCAAGCTAGGGCTGAACTGATATTACACTTGATGGAACCTTTCCCTGGAAAATCAGAGGCTCACTATGTCAGGTTCCTATTGGAAGACTGGACAAACACTAGAACATTAGCAATGGTGAAGTTTTTATTGGTGGCTGCAAGAACAAATGATCCCTATCTTTAAGTCTGAACAAAATGCATGTTTAACCTGGAAGGCTGTCTGAATTGTGCATTGCTTTGTAACGATTTGTTGAGTCTCTGGACCATAATAAAGATTGATTGATTGAAAATCAATTATTACAGATGTAGGTAATACCAAGGCATTTGGTATGTATCCAAGTATCAATCAGGTTGGGGTATCTAAAATAAAGCTGTCAAAACCAACTACTTCTGATGACTAGGAAGGTACACACAGAGAGAGGAAGTTAGATCTCACAGGGTCTACAAGAAATCCACCCTGTGAGAGCCACTTCCGCTGTGTCCAGCCAGGTAAAGGGGTGCAACCTATATAAGCTGGTCACATCCTGCCCTCTCTCTTATCTCTTCTCTTTGATGCTTCATCAGTGACCGGGGATGTAAGACATGTGTTGAGTCTGAGTCACAGCTCAGACTCCAATCCTAATCTAAACTATAATAAATGTCCATAACTATATTTTAAGCCTGCCTCAAGACTGCTACTGAGAACCTGAGTGAGTAAATCTATCTTTACTTATAAGAAGACTGTTTTGTGTGTTTATTGGGGGGATGGATGAAAGGGGAAAATACCAGGAAAGCCAGTCTTCAGCATCCTGGTATCTGAAGAAGTGTGCATGCACACGAAAGCTCATACCAAGAACTAACTTAGTTGGTCTTTAAGGTGCTACTGGAAGGAAATTTGTTTTGTTTTGACTATGGCAGACCAACACGGCTACCTATCTGTAACTGTTCAGCATCCTGGATTACTGAAAGGCTAAAGTTAGTTTATCAATAGCTTTCTTATTTTTGCTGACAAGGGGATGTACTCTGCTGAACTCACAAACAGTTTCTATACACATCCCTACAAGCAGCCGGTCTACTGGTTGGTAAGTAGTGTTGCAGTCGGCCCTGATGGAGGATCACTCTCTAACATTCATCAGGCGATAGATCCTGCCAGGGTTGCCATTGGGAGGGATACTATGGCCCATCAGCCCCTGTGTGGACCCCCGGACAGAAACACCCTTTCCTGGCCTTTAGAAGGGTATCTGATCAGCTAGGGATCCAACCCAATGCCTTATCCACCAAAAGTTTGGGCATTTGTTGGTAGGTGAAAACTAGCAGTGTCCATTTTGTCTGCACTCTCGCACTGGTCCCAACATGGTTGTCAGCCACTTAAGCATCACACTTCAAAAATGTGTTGCTGGATACAGAAGTACGGAAACTTAAAAATGAGAAAGAGAAAGCAAACGTCTCTGAGCTTCTAGGGAAGCTGTTTCCTCTCCCCCAAGTTAAAATCTAAGAGCTCAGCATGCAAAGGCCACAGAGATCCCAACCAATCCTTAATCCATAAATATTTAAGCAGGACCCCTTCCCCTGAAGATGCCCCCCTCCCCTGGCAACATATGCCAGTGTCTCCTTCAGCTCATAAAAACTCAATTCCCCCCGCTGCTTCTAACCACCAGAAGTCTCTGAGTGGTGATTAGTAGATTACGTGCGTCGCAAGAGCTGCCTCCAATCACTTTCTCCCTGAAAATTGCACGAGCTTGATGCAGCGGCACAGTGCCGAATGGGGTCTCTCTCGCAGGGACCTAGTCTTCATTAAAGCCTGAAGGACTTCAGGAGTTTGTTTACATGGCAGGAGGCATCCTACGCCGCGGACAACTCATCATCTTCCCCCAGGGTTTCTGCTCTTTGAATACTTAAAGGTAATCAGCAGCAGCCGACTCTGCCCAGAGTGCATCTAAGCAATTTCGCCATGTCAACTGACAACAGCTTGAAGTAATATTAGCCCCTGTTAGAGGAAGACAAGTGCTCTTTCCAGGAAATGATGCCGGAGCCCAGTGCCACTCAATAAATCAAAGCAATGGTCTCGAAAGCTTGCTATCGGTTCTGAGCCATTATGTTTGGTTGTTTGGCAGGGTTGGCTTCCAGACAGGGACTTAATAGCCTGAAGGGTCATTTGGATATCACGAAGTTGTTGGAAAGGGGAGATCTGGATTAAGTAAGGTGGTGGTGGGGACACAGGCTAGCATTTTGATGCCAACGATGTTATGTGGAAGTTGCAAATAGAAAAAGGAGACATTGATGAGGAGCACCCATCACACAATAAACACCTGTCTGGGAGCACCTGGTATGTCAAGATCCTTGTGTTTAGAGCTCTTTATAATAATCTTCTCATTCTGAAATGGCGTGATGAAGCTCAAAGAACTTTCCTAATGCATGTTGTTTAGGTCATTGATAGAACCCATTAAATAAATCACACACCAGGAGGCCTCCTATTGGAAGATCAGTCACAACTCAATGCTCCTAGCAATGTACTTTCTGAATTAGTTTGGAATCAGGATTGCAAAGGAAGGCAAGCTCTGTAAATGTTACTATTGGAGAATGCTTCACTCATTCAACAAAGCAGAAGAGAGGGCAGCGGCAGCTAGTCAGGTGGGCGAGTCCATTCAATCGGGGATGACACCTTAAATAGCCTTATAGCAGAACAACCAGATTTGGCTGTGTGACGATGTCACTGAGAATGTCAGGGCAATTGAGAAGTAAGGGTGCTGTAAGTGAATAAGCAAACTTTGTTTTTGCAAATAATGCTGAAAGGGGAATGTTTTATCACAAAAAAAACTGGGTACTTTTGTCTCCGTTCTGTTTAGATTGTGCTTTCACACGCATCAACTCTACAGAAGCCTATGAGATTTTGTAAACAAAGTGGCAGGGAAACGGAGGTATGCAACAACAACAAAATCTCAACAGCAAAATCTCAGTTGCTTCCCCGCCCGACAGTCTCTCTCCTTTTTGTTATTGTTTATTAGCTGTTTCATGATGCACCGTACAGGACCTCTTTGCTTATGGGGAAAATCGATGGCAGATGGGCTCGGCAATCAGCCTGAGGGGACAACTGAGACACAACTTCACAACTCTGAAGTGCACCGAGTTCCTTCCCTTTCATCACACTGGCTAATGGACCCATGGGAAGCCCTTCGATCCTCCTGCAGGATCAGACGGGTGGCTGACACTGAAGAGGAGACCTGCTGCTTCCTAAAGAGGGAAAGAAGAGCTTTTCCTATGGTTTGGTGGCAGAAGTCTGGCACGAGCGAGGCGAAAGGGAATTGCAAACTTGTGGCACAGCCCTGCTTGAGCTGGATCCTGAATAATAATAATATCTGTGACTTTTTGTGCATTTTCTTACCTACTTCACTGTTATAAGAAAAAAAATGCTCCTTTATGGGTACCCAAGAGCCTGTATGAATTCCTTATGTAGGTTTTCTATCAGTAGGAGAAAATAACAGAGGCCAACCAGAGAATATCGAGAAGCAAAGCAGCTAGTAAGCATGATCTTTACTAAACTGTTGCAACAGGGTCCCCAACTTCCCCACGCAGGGAGGGAGGAGAGGAACCCAGACATTGGTATGCAAGCTCTTATATAGACTTTTGAAATTGCCTACCCTGTAGCTCAAGACCCCCCCCCCCAAAAAAAATCATACATACATCACAGAAAGAGGTGGTCCCCAGCAGAAATTTGAGCGTGTTGCTTCTCTCCTGTCTGTCTGCCAGGATACCTGATAATGCCTTATCTGATTGCCTTTTCTGGATAGCCTGGCCATTCCTTTGAGATGCTAAATACTTCAGTTCCTGAATCTCTTACAGATATTGATAGTTTGCTCAGCTTAACA
Organism: Podarcis melisellensis; assembly: GCF_964234715.1. Classification (NCBI taxonomy): domain Eukaryota; kingdom Metazoa; phylum Chordata; class Lepidosauria; order Squamata; family Lacertidae; genus Podarcis; species Podarcis melisellensis. The sequence goes on along the minus strand of NC_138541.1, from coordinate 11,437,755 downwards.
GATACTTGCCAGACTGTATTTACAGGGAGGTGTAACCCCCTATAGTCCAAAGACAATTGGAAAGCTTTTCTCATTTCCTTCCTCCTTGAAGATAAATATTTGAGGTCAGTTTGGAAGAGTCCAAATGACTTCAGGATTGTTCTCTTGTACTATTTCAGACATGTGGTTTACATACTTATGCATGTGTTTGCCTTGTACATTTATGAACATTTATTATATATATATATATAAGAATTCCTATAACATTCACATTTCCTCATTTGGATTGCAGCGCTGATCTTTGCGTCTCTTTGGAGAGGGTATTGTCAAGCTCAGGAACACAATGTAAGATGCCTCCAGAATCTGCACTGAGACAGCTGCTATTCATTTGGTCATGCCACAACTGCACCATACAGTCTAAGCACTATTATACCACTTTAACACTCATGGCACACACACCCCAGAAGCCTGGGAATGATAGTTTGTTGAGAGTGCTCAGGGTTGTTAGAAGACCCTTCTTCTTCTCTCCATGCTACAGCTCCCAGGGTGCTTTAGCAATCAATCTTAAAAAGCAATAGTCCATATAGTCAGACTATTAATCCTAGGGATGCTTGAGGAACATGAATGTTGGGAATCCTGAAATGAACTGGTCTAATCTGTAATCTGTAAATTATGGAATTCAGTCCATTTGGAGAGAGAGAAGATCACCATTTTGGACAGCTTCAGAGGAAAGGGTTTGTTGTTGTTTAGTCATTTAGTTGTGTCCGACTCTTCATGACCCCATGGGCCAGAGCACGCCAGGCACTCCTGTCTTCCACTGCCTCCCGCAGTTTGGTCAGACTCATGTTTGTGGCTTCGAGAACACTGTCCAACCATCTCATCCTCTGTCGTCCCCTTCTCCTTGTGCCCTCCATCTTTCCCAACGTCAGGGTCTTTTCCAGGGAGTCTTCTCTTCTCACGAGGTGGCCAAAGTATTGGAGCCTCAGCTTCAGGATCTGTCCTTCCAGTGAGCACTCGGGGCTGATTTCCTTCAGAATGGATAGGTTTGATCTTCTTGCAATTCATGGGACTCTCAAGAGTCTCCTCCAGCACCATATTTCAAAAGCATCAATTCTTTGGTGATCAGCCTTCTTTATGGTCCAGCTCTCACTTCCATACACATCACTACTGGGAAAACCATAGCTTTAACTATACTGACCTTTGTTGGCAAGGTGATGTCTCTGCTTTTTAAGATGCTGTCTAGGTTTGAAAAGGGTTATCAATAGCTATTAGCCATGAAGGCTATGTTCTGCCTCCACTCTTAGAATCCCAGTTGCTCAGGATCACAAAGGGGGAGTCTGCTCAGTGCTGGACGTGGGTACTATGGCATTCTGTGTGAGGCCAAAATTTGACAACACCACCCAACCATCACCCTGGCTTCACAACGGTGGGTAAGGAGGCACCCAGCTTTGAGAAGGAGATGCAGGGGCTCTGGGAAAGCCCTAACTATGCTTCGTGTTGAGGTAAGAGGACTCTAGGACCCCGTTAGAGCCTCATGCCTCCTTCCTAAAGCCCAATAAATAAACACACCAAGAACTCAGGCCAATGTAAGTTTCAATAGTGGGAGTGGTCCCTACTCCCAAATCAATAGTTAATAGTAACAAAAACTAATCCATTCAAAAGTATGCATTCTGACAAGGATTACAAACTCAAATAGAGATTACAAACTCAAACTATGTATAACACAATAATTTGTTTCAGAATTAGAGATAAGAGTTAATGAGTAGAGATACATTCATGTTAGTCCATAGTCAGATTCATCATGGAGGTCTTAGTTTCAATTACTGAGCAGAAGTCAGAAGTCAATTATGGATTAGAAACCTTCCTAAAGGCCAGCACCTCACTTACTGGGCTTTGAGACGGTGTCCTCTTGGCTCAGTGCCCAGTGCATGCATGTGGCTCACAGAGCTCTAAATCTGCCCCTGCTGTGCTGTTACATTCAGGTCCTGCTTGTGGGCTTCTCATATAGCCATCTGGTTGGCCCCTGTGAGAACAGGATACTGGGCTAGATAGTCCTTTGTCCTGATCCGGCAGATCTCTTCTTAGGTTTGCATGTGCCCCCTGGGCTAATCTGTGTGTCGGAATGTTGCAACACAATTCTCAACTAAAAATAAATAAAAATCCTATGAAGATACATTTAAAATGTGCATTTTAAGAGAAAATATATTAACAACTATGCATTTAATACAAATCTTCATGTAGATTCTTTTTTTCGAAAAATGCTAATTAATGCAGAAACAGACTGCTACAGACTTCGGAGTGAACACATGGAGAAGTGACATGGAAATAGAATGATTCATCCTTCCCTAGCGAAGTCTCATCTATAAAGTATTCCACTGCATTCCTTTATTTTTATTTATTTATTCATCGTATTCGTATTCTGCCCTATTTCCAAAAGTAAAAGAGAACATCTCTCTCTCTCTCTCTCTGTGTGTGTGTGTGTGTGTTTGTGTAGCAACATCATTACAAAAACTAGAATAAATATTTTCAGCTGCTGTTTAACTTTCCACGGCGGGAGCCAAATGACTATCCTCTAGGGCAAAGTTCTGCATATAGAGAATTTCCCCCCAAATTGCACTGCCTTGTATCACCATTCTTCTGGCTTTTACCACAGCCAGGACCACAAGCAGAGGATCCTCTGCTGACTTCTATATATATAGTCCAGGTGGTAGTAGTGAAGGTTTTTCCCCAAGCACTTTTGTCATTTAGGACCTTGTATGGTCTGAAGCTCAACATAAAAAAAAAATGAAGTTCATGGCCACTGGGCCCATCACCTCCTGGCAAATAGAAGGGGAAGAAATGGAGGCAGTGAGAGATTTTACTTTCTTGGGCTCCATGATCACTGCAGATGGTGACAGCAGTCACAAAATTAAAAGACGCCTGCTCCTTGGGAGAAAGGCGATGGCAAAGCTAGACAGCATCTTAAAAAGCAGAGACATCACCTTGCCAACAAAGGTCCGTATGGTTAAAGTCATGGTTTTCCCAGTAGTGATGTATGGAAGTGAGAGCTGGACCATAAAGAAGGCTGATCACCAAAGAATTGATGCTTTTGAATTATGGTGCTGGAGGAGACTCTTGAGAGTCCCATGGACTGCAAGAAGATCAAACCTATCCATTCTGAAGGAAATCACCCTGAGTGCTCACTGGAAGTACAGATCCTGAAGCTGAGGCTCCAATACTTTGGCCACCTCAAGAGAAGAGAAGACTCCCTGGAAAAGACCCTGATGTTGGGAAAGATGGAGGGCACAAGGAGAAGGGGACAACAGAGGATGAGATGGTTGGACAGTGTTCTTGAAGCTACAAACATGAGTCTGACCAAACTGCGGGAGGCAGTGGAAGACAGGAGTGCCTGGCGTGCTCTGGTCCATGGGATCACGAAGTGTCGGACACAAGTAACAACTAAACAACAACAACATGCTAACAGCAAAACATTGAATCAGGTCTGTTAGCTCACGGGTTTTCCTTCTTCTTATACCAATATGGCACTTTATGCCAGAGTTTAATAACCAGAGAACATTTGGTAGGCTACATTACAATGATGTAATCCTAAATATTGACATTTTAAAAACAAATGAAGAGATATTGTCAAATGCATTGCGTGTTTCTTACATTTAATCAATGCTCTTTTTCTAGAAAAAGAGATGCCGGAACTCACCTCGTTCATTTTCTTAGAATGGCAATGACACTCACCTGAGAGGTGCCGGAACTGAGTTCCTGTGAGTTCCCTCTGAAGAAAAGTCCTGCATATAATAAAAATGTAAGCGTGTCATCACGCAGTCTGCTTTAGAGGATTTGTAGTGGCACATCACAACCCTGGATTTGCATAAAGTCAGAGCTCAGTTCCCATTGGAGGATTTGTAGTGACATGTCACACTCCTAGATTTGCATTAATTTAGGTAGCGGTAGGGGAGCAAATGTGAAAGCAGAAAGCAGTGTCCCTGGCATGGGAGCAAGAAAGGAGGGATAATAAGCATTATTTTGGAAGCTATTTTGGTCCCTGCCCCCCATCCTGCCCTGCTGTTGCTGCCCAATGGCTACTTTTAAGGCAAAAAGCATACCTGGATGTAATGGTTCTAGGGGTTGCTCGTGCGTAAATCAACACCACACCTGGCTAGGTTACCTGGGTGAACCCTTTCTGTCTGGACAGCCTCTCACCCGTGGCTGTCTCAATCGCTGGAAGAATCCGTCAGTGGGCGTTTCTTGAACTTCTTCCAGCAAAGAAGCTCTTTGACGCCTAGTCGCCGTCTACTCTCCCTGCGCGGAAGCCTTCTGCGCAGGGAGGGTGTGGGCAGCAGAGGACCTGTGCTCTCCCCGCTGGTCTCTGGCAAGGAGTCATGGAGCCTCCTCGCCGATTCCCCCATCTGCCCCCCTTCTCCACTGGTGCTACGCTGAATTCCTTCCCCAGCAGATGGGCTGCTTCTCTCCCTCCCGGGACGCTCTCCGGAACCCCTCTGGAGCCCTCCCTCTCCCTCTGGCTCCGATGGCAGTTCTCTGACACTGGAGAATTTTGGCTCAGCCCCAACCAGTAATGGCCAAGAACACTCTAGTGACCATTCACTGGCATAAGAGATAACAGGACTCAATCGATCCTTGATCATGCTAAACCTTTCTCATGTAGTCAGCTTTGCCTACATGGGAATGCATCACACTCTTCAATCTTAGCTGTTTGCTAGAAACATAAAGCAATAACACAACATATTGACTTACTAAATTCAATACTTTGATATATAGTATTACACCGCCTGGTATCTTAACGTTCAACAGAAACCATAATTGGCAATGGTCATTAAGATAACAGAACAGGCTTGGGTTTTTAAAACCAAATTTCATTCCAGATCTAATATATTCTCTTGTTTCTCTCCAGATCCCACCCTGACTTCTTTTTCTCTTTCTTTTACTGTGCTAGCCTGCCAAGTCAAAATGCCACAAAAAAATCTGGATTAAAGGCAGAGTTGGGGGAGATCTTTCCTTCAGTTCATAGCTAGCAGCTAACGTCCCTAATTTGCATTTTCCAAAGCCAAACAAACTGAAATTTGTGCATCCTTTGAAATTTGCACTTGTGTGAATTTTGCAACACAGTTATCCAGCCACGTCATATGTTCAAAAATGCACATACCGGAGTGAATTGTGCACAAAGTGTGGATATTGGTGAATAAAACATGCCAAGGTTCATTATGCTAGGGAAAATTGCTTTGCATATTGCCTATGTTAGGCAAAATTGCATATAAAACTGTGTATATTAGGAGAAAATCACACTAAACTTCTGATGAATTTTCATGAGGACTCTTTTATATATAAAAAAAGAACTGCAGACTGATTTTGAAAGGTGAAGAACTGAACTTAACATGGGAAGAATGAGAAATTGAGAGAAAATGGAATTGACATATTCGCTCGTCCCTATTTGAAGGGCAAGGGACTCCGCAGATTCAGTGGCTTCCAGGTCTCCAAGTAGAGGAGCTCACAGATGTGGAAGCAAATGGCACAGCAAAGGCTTTCGAAGAAATATTGATTGTGTGTGTGTGTGTTCCGTAAGGGGACATAAGCGAGCACATCTTCTTCCCATGACTTTTGCTAAAGAAGCACACGGTGCGGATTGCCATGATAACTAAATTTATTATTAACTGTGTATTTCATGATGTTAGTGACAATATGTTAATGTGATTTTTCACGTCCTCCTGCAGCGAACAGATGGCTCCTTTTACTTTACTTTCCACATCAAGTGTGATTATTTCTTGGTGCCAAAAGCCGCCTGCCGCTCCTCGGTCTCCAGTCTAATTTTTTATGTTGGTAAAACACAGCAGGACTTGTTATCTGTTGGATGGCATCTTAATAAAAGGAGACATGCCAACATATTGACATCATGTTCAAGGGGAAATTTCATCCCTCCTGACCCTCACCCCTTCCTGCCTCTGCCCTCTTTACTTCCCAACATTCCCCCCCCCTCTCTCTCTCTCTCTCTCTCTCTCGAAATGAAAACAAAGAATGATTCCACCAGCTTCAAGAGCCTTGATTGCTGCATTTGGGCCTCATGCCAAATGGTCGATCCGGCCCCCTTTTGTTCTCATACCGCGCACCTCACTCAGGGCTCTGATCTCTCGTCCTGTGTAATGATAATTAGCCATAACACATTCAGAAGTCAAATGTAAGCAGGAATATATTAACACTGAGATCAGTGCTGGGGTAATTTTCATTGGGAAAATGACAAAGAAAATGACACACACACAAAATTAAAATATCAGTTGTGGAAGATTCACAGTATAACTTTCAATTCCATGAAGGGTACATTTATTTGTTTTTTCCAATCACGAGCAATAACATCTTACCACAAAGCTGCCATTTACAGGAAGTAAACAGCATGGATTCGATTGAATGTTGGCTAAATTTTGTGCCTTCACCTGGTACCAAAGAGATAACAGAGATGGTGCAACCCAGGTGGGCCTGCTTGGAGACAGGGTTTCAGGGATGAGGCACCAGAAATATTTGTCACATTTGTAACCCCTTCTCACCTTTATTCCAATGAGCTCAAAGCAGCACAAATTGGGTGTGTTGGCATGTTTCCTGTTCATTTTATCTTCACAGTACCTTTGTGGGGTAGGTGAAATCACTTGACCACTGTGGGCATCCTAAGCATGAAGCTTGTTTATTTAATATAATTTAAAGACTGCTTAATAATAATAATAAAAATCTCCATGCAGTTTAAATAAAACATAAGATGGACCTCTCTGAGTTAAATAAGATTTGTACATCACACACTGGCTTTTATGCCATCTATAGTTTGTGCATGGGGACACAGGTGGTGCTGTGGTCTAAACCACAGAGCCTAGGGCTTGCTAATCAGAAGGTCGGCGGTTCGAATCCCCGCGATGGGGTGAGCTCCCGTTGCTCGGTCCCTGCTCCTGCCAACCTAGCAGTTTGAAAGCACGTCAGAGTGCAACCTAGCAGTTCAAAAGCATGAAGTGCAAGTAGATAAATAAGTACCACTCCGGTGGGAAGGTAAATGGTTTTTCCTTGTGCTGCTCTGGTTCTCCAGAAGTGGCTTAGACATGCTGGCCACATGATCCGGAAGCTGTCTGTGGACAAACGCCGGCTCCCTCGGCCAGTAAAGCGAGATGAGCACCGCAACCCCAGAGTCGTCCGCGACTGAACTTAACGGTCAGGGGTACCTTTACTTTTATAGTTTGTGCATAGTAGTCCAAAACAGAGCTGAAAAGAATATTTGCAAATACTTGAACTTTGGACAAAATTCCACTGCTGACATTTTTGAATGCAAGGAAAGAAAGAAATTCGGCGGCTGAATCTGCATTTTGAATTTATGATTTCTCCCTAGTTAATCATGTCTCTGTGTTAAATCATGTGGTGCCTGGGAGGTCATAGTATTTTGCAGATCTTTTCCCCCCATGGGCAGAGAGGGAGATCCACCCCTGGGGATGAGGGGGTTGCTCTCAGAAGCCCTCTCCACCTGCAAGAGAAGGCTGTAGCCCATTGGAACACCATTTGTTTCGATGCATATAGAAACCTCCAAGCCAGGCTAGGCCTCTCTAATCTTGTAACAAGATTAGCCATGTTCCTATTGTTTCTTTGTAGTGCCTTATCTTGCAAATACACATTCCACCATGTCTGCATAAGAGAAGGGACACATGCTCTGTTCCATGTCCTAAACAGCCTCAAGGTAAACCCATATAAGGAATGGAATGCAAAGAGATTGCGTGCAGCAAGGTGCTGCTTAGAAAGTGTTCTTCGTGTGCTTGCTTAATTAATATGTACAAGGAAAGACCATATATGGTACTACTAGTAGTAGAAACTTTTGCAATAGTAGGGCATTGTAACTTTGGATTGGAGGAAGTTTATACATATGTATTGTTTTAACAGATAACATCTATGTACGTTAAGGAACTCCTCCCCTGGGGAGTTGCTCAGCCTTTGGAGACTAATCCTTCAGCCTCAAAAGTTGCTTTTTGCAACAGTTTCACATGCAGAGGGCTGGGAGAAAACCATGTCTGAAGTTCTGGAAAGCAGCTGCCCATCAGTGCAGATAAATGCTGAGCAGGACAGACCATTATAAAGCTTTGGAACTCAGGAATGATGGGGAAGAATGCCGCCACCCCTGGAGCTCACATATGTATTTCCCCTCCAGCTTCTCCCTACATCTTCCATCCTGGCTGATGTTAAGACTAGCAGGGCCTTGTATATGGCTGTCCTAAAGCTGCCCTCATTATATCGCTTGTTAGACTTGTTGTCATCTCTTGACTGTCTTGGCCCCACCAAAGGAGGGGTCTCATAAGCCACCGGTTTGCAAATATTAAATACTGTTGCATGTCACCTATCCAATATTAAATGCCAGCAATGTCCATCAAAGCTGAACTCTCACATTTCAGATACTGAGATTATATATCAAAGGATGTCAACAGATACAGAAATTGAAATAATATTTAACATCAAACGTTGCAGAGGAGAATTTAAGGAGCATGCTTAGCAGTAAATTAGTTGGAACATTAGTTCACTCTAAGCTTTGTCTTTTAAAAAAGGCAAAAATATTTTCTCCTGTTTGACATACTTTAGTCCTAAATTTGCCACTTCTTGGTGTGTGTGTGCTTTTTAAAATATATATATATATATTCTGACAACAGAATGGGTGGCCTTTCAAGCTGAACAGTGCAGCAAGCCCACGTAACCTTAATGACAGAATTAAACTCTTCATTAGGCGTCATTTTGGTGGCTGGAATGTAGTCTGTCTCCTGATAATGTCTGGTGTCATTTAAAGCAAATTAATTTCTCATTTCTTGCTGATGGTCATAATTCTCAGCGTGGGACACATTACCAATGACCTTAAGGATGGACAGACAACAAACACCATTAGCAGAGCAAGAGAATTAAAACACAGACACACATGCAAGCCATGGCTATATAGCAAAGGACTGTTCTCCGTCACTCTTCCTCTGGCTTTTGAAACCTCATTTTCATAATTTAATTTACTTGATATTGGTCAATTACAGACCTCTTTCCCCTTAGGCTCCTGGATAGCCTCTGTATACTCTATTATAAAATTGGTTAATTAATAATTCCTCTTGATTGCCACTAAGCAGACCTACACGGTTAAATTAAAAGGCTGTAGCTTCATTACACACACTTTCTGAGATGCTGAATCACGTGCTGGACTTCACAAGTAAGCGTGTGCACACGGGGAGGAGCCACAGACACATAGAGTGTACTCTCATAGCATTATAATTTCATTCCGAGCTGCTTATGAAGGTAGAGCATATTCCATAAGATCACAAGAAGAACCCTGATGAATTGGATGTGTCAAAGGCCTCTCTAGTCCAGCATCTTGTACTCACAGTGGCCAACCAGATGCCCATAGGAAGCCCATATGCAGAGCATGAGCATGACAGTGCTCTGCCCACCTGCAGAAATTCCAGCGACAGGAATTCAGAGGCAAAGGTAGGATAAAGGCATCATGGCTAGTAGCCATTCAAGGCCATATCCTTCACAAATTTTCTCTAATCCTATATTAGGTAAAGGGTAAAGGGGACCCCTGACCATTAGGTCCAGTCATGACCTACTCTGGGGTTGCGACGCTCATCTCACTTTGTTAGCCGAGGGAGCCAGCATAGAGCTTCCATGTCATGTGGCCAGCAGGACTAAGCTGCTTCTGGTGAACGAGAGCAGCACACGGAAACACCATTTACCTTCCCGCCGGAGCGGTACCTATTGATCTACTTGCGCTTTGACATGCTTTCGAACTGCTAGGTTGGCAGGAGCAGGGACCAAGCAACGGGAGCTCACCCCGTCACAGGGATTCGAACTGCCCACCTTCTGATCAGCAAGTCCTTGGCTCTGTGGTTTAACCCACAGCGCCACCCACGTCCCTAATCCTATATTAAAGTCCTCCATATTGGTAGTGAATTTTGCGGTAGTGAATTTCGTTTTAGCCACCCTGAATAATTAGGTATCATATAATCATATTATCATAGAGCTGAAAGGGATTCTGAGGATCATCTAGTCCAACCCCCTGTAAGGTAGGAAAAATGCAGTTGTCCCATATAGGGATCGAACCTGCAACCTAGTGAATTATCAGCATTACGCTCTGTAAGGGACCATGCTGAGGACGGATGCACTGAGGAGGATTGGTGGGAGCCACCTCATCCCCCCAATCTTGAATCTTCCCAAGAGCAGGAGGACAGTATAGATTTGGAACAGTGGTTTGCAGAGGGGCATAGTTCAGAAGGCAGAAGCTGGGAAATACTGGATGGGGAACAGCTAGCAGAAGAAACACTAGAAGAGAAAGAGTTAACAGATTCACAGTCTCTGGATAGCATCCAACTCCTTCTCCAAATTCACAGAGAGCTCGGAAAGTGCCAGAACAGAAAGCGCAGAGGGTACAAACTCAGATTACAAGAAGTAGGAGTGACGTAGATTAATAGAGATAGAGGGGGGAGTGTCCCTTAATTGGGAGCACCGCCATTTCTAGAAGATGTGTTCTTTGTTCTCTCGCTGTAATTATTAAAGTTTCTAACTGGTAAGATGTTCCTTTCATTCCTGCTTGTTTACTGCCATGGGGGAGGAAGCCAATTCACTGTGCCCGACATGCTCTAACCAACTCAGCTATGTGCAAACTTGCAATCCAACATGGAATTTCTCCTAACATGTACATTTTTGCATTAAAATGCATTTTTTGTATGTCATCATCAATAACATATGTATGTTTATGCACACTTTCTCCTAATATATAATGTTTGAACACATTGTTTGGTTGGATAACTGCACTGCAAAATTCAGAGACGTGCAAATTTCAAAGGATACAGTCATGGAACTGTAGAATTGAAAGGGACCCTGAGAACCATCTGTCCAACCCTCTGCAATGCAGGAATTTTGCCTACAGCCTCCTTGGATAGGCTTGAACCACTAACCTTCTGGTTAATAGCCAGACACACTGACCCATTACACCGAAGAGATTCAGTTTCAGTTTCTGTATTGGCTTGAGATGTGCAAATTAGGTTGCTTCTCATAAACAACACCATAACAGCATGTTGGGCAGAAGATGCCATAGTTGTTGTTGTTGTTTAGTCATTTAGTCATGTCCGACTCTTCGTGACCCCATGGACCAGAGCACACCAGGCACTCCTGTCTTCCACTGCCTCCTGCAATTTGGTCAAACTCATGTTGGTAGCTTCAAGAACTCTGTCCAATCATCTCGTCCTCTGTCATCCCCTTCTCCTTGTGCCCTCCATCTTTCCCAACATCAGGGTCTTTTCCAGGGAGTCTTCTCTTCTCATGAGGTGGCCAAAGTATTGGAGCCTCAGCTTCAGGATCTGTCCTTCCAGTGAGCACTCAGGGCTGATTTCCTTCAGGATGGAGAGGTTTGATCTTCTTGCAGTCAATGGGACTCTCAAGAGTCTCCTTCAGCACCATAATTCAAAAGCATCAATTCTTTGGTGATCAGCCTTCTTTATGGTCCAGCTCTCACTTCTATACATCACTACTGGGAAAACCATAACTTTAACTAGACAGACCTTTGTCGGCAAGGTGATGTCTCTGCTTTTTAAGGTTCTGTCTAGGTTTGACATTACCTCACCCCAATAGTACCCAAGGCACCACTTTTGTCTCTGGCTTAACCCATCTCTAGAATGTTGTGTCCACATGATTACCCAGAAGGGAATGTGGTTCTTAAGCTGAGAAAGGTTCCTCACCTCTGGTTTCACACATAAAATCATTTGAAAGAGGAGTACAGTACCTGGGATTGATACTCTATGGGTCCTATGTTTCTCCTAGTTTAATTTGTTTTTAAAAACCATCGGGTCCTTTGCTGCTTGAGTCTGAAAAATCCCTTTTATCACTTCAGTTATGTACTATATGTGAAAACCTTTCCACACATGGCTGCCATCCCTCTCCCACTCCCTACAGAACCAACAACTGTCAGTTTCTACTTTATTCACTATTTTGCTCTTCTTGCATGGCTGGAGATTTATGATATATAAAGATTTGAGGCACAATAGGACACAATCGAGCAACAGGCTCCAAGGAACTTGTTAGTCCTGACTAAGGTTCTGCTTTCAACGAGATTTGTTAAAAATAAATAAAATAAACAACATTTAAAACACAAGTCACAGCGACTGACACCATCAGATTTATTGGAATGCAAGGGCAGGAAACAAAGTTAAGCACTCATGCTGGGAAGTCAACATGTAACATTTTTGCATTAAAAAATTATGAATGACCGGCAGGCAGATCCCCATCTGCTTTGCAGAATAATTATGTGATCTGTACTGCACCAAGCATACTGAACGTGAACTTAAAAAGATTCTTCACAGGAATGACATTGTATCATGCCAAGCAAAGCAATAATGCTCTCTACACTTCACTTCAACAATTGCCAAAGAAGGTTTTTAAATGAGCACTTACGATTTCTGATGGTTGTTGGCTACTAGGTACTGAACATCCCCACCCTCACGGGTGGAGCTGGAAAATAATGGTTTGGGAAACAGACAGGTGCAATAACTGGCTTTTAAAAAATTCATCTGGTTGGCAAGAAGCAGGCAAGAATGTCTGCAAGAACTACATCTTGTTCGCTTTTGGAGGGACCAACTGATGTTGCTTTAGAGGCTAGGACTGTCTAGTTGCTCACCTGTTTCCCCTACTCAACTTATATAATTGCATGTAAGTCAGTCTTATAGCACCATAAGTCTCCAGTACTCTTTCAACATGGAAAATCAACCCACGAAAGGCTTTTGTTTGTGTCTCATCTCTCAGGAAAATAGGTGCTTGAACCAACATTAACAAGAGCTGCAGTAGAATAGTTACTGAACTAGTGGGAACATCAGCTGCCCAGTTTTTCTTTGGCAATGTGAACATTTTAAGGGATGCTTCCGATGGTCTCATCTGATCTTCTTCCTAGCTTTTAGAGTTCAGAATTACCTAGTTGTATTCCCTCCCCTTTGTAAATTATTTTTTATTTGCAAATTTAATTAATAAAAGGAAGGTGTAAGGTAAATAAAAGAAAATAAAGAAAAAATAATAATAGTAATACCTCTAATACTGCTAATAATAATAATAATAATAATAATAATAATAATAATAATAATTTAGAATTTATACACTGGCCATCTAACTGGGTTGTCCCAGCCACTCTGAGTGGCTTCTAACATAATATAAAAACACAGCAAAACATCAGACATTAAAAACATCCTGATACAGGGCTGCCTTCAAATGTCTTTGGAAAATCATGTAATTGTTTATCTCTTTGACATCTGATGGGAGGGTGTTCATACAAATAATACTAATAATAACACAAAAACACAAAAACAAACACACCACCAGTTCACATTCTGGATATAGTAACTATCTGCAAATGGCTTCACCTGGACAGGTGAGAGTTCACCTGGCTCCACCTGGACAGGACAAAGACAGTTCCAAGAGCACCCCTAAGCATCACCTGTTCTTTCAGAGGAACTGCAACCCTATCCATAAGATTTCCAGGACTAATATGTGAATCAGCATGCAGCAATCCTTCTGTTTTTATACTTCTCCGAAGGAGGTCAGCTGCAGAATGCACATTCAATGCAACAAAGTTAACAAAACAAAACAAAAATCAAAAGAAAACATTACTAAAGGAAATCAGATATAAATTACACATTTTCAAAAAGCATAATTAACAAGAGAATGAAATATTGTCATAAGCATAAAGCATATCTGCAGTTGTGGTTGCCATTCCTGCCAGTGGTGGTTCCTCGCAGGAGGTGGCTGTGGAAGTTGTGGACTTGATGACTTGGGTCTGCACTAAGAGATTGTCAAGATGGTCTTTGTATGGTTCTGCTGTATATGTCATGGCCCAAGTTCATAATTAGTTTATAAATCCCCCTAGTTAATATTCAGTTCAGGAGTAGTGGAAGGCAGGGCAGAACAAGCCCATTTAACAATAAATCGGGCAAATCCACTCATCTATACAGTTATGCTCCAACTCCAAAAGTAGGGTGAAAGTAGGCTTGTGCATGTTTTAAAGAGAGGTGCAAGTCAAAATATGTTTGGAGAAGAGCAAAAGGTTGGGCAGGTCTCAGGTTCAACACCTGGAATCTCCAGTTGGACTGGGAGAGTCTCTTGCCTGAAACCCTGAAGAGACGCTTCCAGTCAGCGTAGACAATATTGAGTTTGATGGACCGTTGGTCTGATTTGGCATAAGTCAACCTCCTCTGCTCCTCTGCCAGATTTTTAAATGTATGATAAGGATCCTTCACATTCTCAGAGGTACACTGATGTATGACCAGCTCATATGTTCCATGGCTAAGCTGAAGCACTCAGAACAGGGCTGAGCCCTGGCACAAATTAATCCAATCCCTAATTATGAGTCCTGAACAATTAACACCAGGAAAAATGTTCCCTTTTCCATTGCTGACCATCCAGTCTATTAGTAACATTGCTGAGAGTTCAAGGAAGCAGTGGAGATTTCATTACATCTGTCTCTGCTTTCCTGTAGCCTATTAATCACTTTTTCACAAGATGTCATCCGAGTTAATGATGTGATCCATTTCACCACCGTAGGTGACTGTTTATCTTTCCAATGTCATAAGATAATTCCGGCAGCTTAATCTTGGTCAATAATGCAAACTACGGCACTCTCTTGTGTCAATGGTCCTCTTCAATAACAAATTCGTGGGAGGAAGGTGCGAGGGTTGGCGCCTGTGTGCGCCATGTGCACTTATGCACGAGGCTGTGGAAATTCCATGATCCTGTTGACCAGGGGTTCGCGGCATTTACTGGCTGACTATTTGCAGCATACCCTGTGTGCGCATGTGTCTGTGTGCACGCAGATAGGCCAAGAAGTTACCCAACAGGCAAGCTGGAGACAGATGACGGAAGGCAGCAGAGCTACCTCACTCATTAGACCACTTGAGGCAATGTCTGGCTTCAGGGAATCTGATCCCTCCAACTGTGGGCATCCAAGGATTAGATAAACAAGAAGAGTTCTTACTGAGTTTTCTATTCAATGTTCACAGAGAGAGGGGTGGCGCTGTGGGTTAAACCACAGAGCCTAGGACTTGCCGATCAGAAGGTTGGCAGTTCGAATCCCATTATGATGTTTAAAATGAGACTCCCAAGAGAGGATGGGGGAAAGTCCCAAAATTCGGAGAATCTCTCTATATAGAAATGTCTTGTTAAAAGGTAAAGGTACCCCTGCCTGTAGGGCCAGTCTTGACAGACTCTAGGGTTGTGCGCCCATCTCACTTAAGAGGCCGGGGGCCAGTGCTGTCTGGAGACACTTCCGGGTCACGTGGCCAGCGTGACAAAGCTGCATCTGGGGAGCCAGCACAGCACACGGAAACGCCGTTTACCTTCCCACCAGTAAGCGGTTCCTATTTATCTACTTGCACCCGGGGGTGCTTTCGAACTGCTAGGTTGGCAGGCGCTAGGACCGAGCAACGGGAGTGCACCCCGCCGCGGGGATTCGAACCGCCGACCTTTCGATCGGCAAGCCCTAGGCACTGAGGCGTTTACCCACAGCGCCACCCGCGTCCCTTCCAATGTCTTGTTAGTTAGTGTTTATTTGTACTTTGTATTTGTAAAACCAATACAAATTATTTCACAAAAGAGAGAGAAAACAACGGAAGCAGCTCTCCATAGATTAGGATTCACTGGTAATGTAGTACCAGCACCAAAGAGAGAAAATATTAACTTGTACATATACTGTAGTATGGCTGAGCTAAAAAAGCCAATGCAATTCTGGGCTGCATCAATAGGAGTATAGCATCTAGATCAAGGGAAGTAATAGTGCCACTGTATTCTGCTCTGGTCAGACCTCACCTGGAGTACTGTGTCCAGTTCTGGGCACCACAGTTCAAGAAGGACACTGACAAACTGGAACGTGTCCAGAGGAGGGCAACCAAAATGGTCAAAGGCCTGGAAACGATGCATTATGAGGAACGGCTAAGGGAGCTGGGCATGTTTAGCCTGGAGAAGAGGAGGTTAAGGGGTGATATGATAGCCATGTTCAAATATATAAAAGGATGTCACATAGAGGAGGGAGAAAGGTTGTTTTATGCTGCTCCAGAGAAGCGGACATGGAGCAATGGATCCAAACTACAAGAAAGAAGATTCCACCTAAACATTAGGAAGAACTTCCTGACAGTAAGAGCTGTTTGACAGTGGAATTTGCTGCCAAGGAGTGTGGTGGAGTCTCCTTCTTTGGAGGTCTTTAAGCAGAGGCTTGACAACCATATGTCAGGAGTGCTCTGATGGTGTTTCCTGCTTGGCAGGGGGTTGGACTCGATGGCCCTTGTGGTCTCTTCCAACTCTATGATTCTATTATTCTAAAGCTATAAACAACAAAAAATCAATTTATAATGCATGCCAATACAATGAAACAATAGCAGCCTAGTAGTAATGGGTGAGCTCTCAGCTCAGAATTAGGCTTTGATATGCTCAGCTACTTCCCATGCACAAGAGGCCTTGGGTGCATGTAATTCTTCATGGTGCCTGACATACATAGTATTGACTTGGGGTTAAGGGAAACTATATTTCCCAGGTTCCCAACAGCTGGGATGCTGCCACAGTAGTGCTCAAGGCACCAGGGAAAGTGAGGAAGTACACTTTCTTCATATATTGTATTACAGTGTAAGCTGCCCTGTGATGCTTGGATGAAGGGTGGACTAATAATAATAATAGAGGAATAGGAATAGGAATAGGAATAGGAATAGGAATAGGAATAGGAAGAAGAAGAAGAAGAAGAAGAAGAAGAAGAAGAAGAAGAAGAAGAAGAAGAAGAAGAAGAAGAAGAAGAAGAAGAATTACTATTGCATAGTACTGGACTAGGACCTGGGAGACCAGCATTCAAATCCCTACTGAGCTATGAGGTTTACTAGATGATCTTGGAAAAGCCATTATTGTGTAGCCCCACCTGCTTCATGGTGTTGTGGTGAGGAGTGAACCATGTACACCCTCTTGAGCTCATTGGAGCAAAGGTGGGGTATAAATGTGAACTTCTGCTCGGTTTGCAATGTGCGCTGGAGAAATTTGCATTCCAAACCAAGTAAGTGCAAGTTTTGGTGACGTCGCTACTTCAAATCCGCATTCTCGCACCATCATCTTTAGCAATGATACGAAGAGGTCAAGAACACATTCTCTCAAATGCAAAGCAAGTGTAATTAGGAGTGCTGATGAAGAGATATTTCTGTACCATTAAGCACTGAGTTGTATGTTTCATTGATCTTCCCTGCATGCTATGACAGGATGCAGCTGTCCAGCTGTCCTCTGGACCCATCGCAGAGAATAACCTGCTCCTGGGTCACCACCTCTCAGGAGAGGAACATTCGGTACCAGCTCTTGAGCTGGAGGGCATAGAAAAAGATAGTTGATGGCATGGTTTCTCTGGCGCAGCAAGGGGTCAGCCCAAGGTCTTACTGACTGGGTATCACCTGTCTTCTAGAAGGAAGACATATAATGACCTCCTTGTGCCAAGCTGACAACTGCCTTTTTGCCTCAAAGCACACATTGCTTTGTAAACGTACAGCAGGACTAGAATAATAATAAAAACACCATTGCCTTTGGTAGCCCTGTGCTCCTTCTGGGCTGACATAAACAGCAGAGTACACATTTATCTGTACAGTTGGCATACTGCTTATTAACAGCAATTTGTATACTAAATCTGAATCATAAATAAGTGTGTAAAAAAGATCAATAGCGTACACAAGCACAACAGAAATATTCAGTAAAACTTCCTACAAGTAGCTGTTCGTACTTTTATCATTAAATCACCCTAGGTCCCTGTCAGGAGAAAAGGCTAGAGATAAATAAATTAACAACAACAACAACTCAGTAAGATTATAGAAGGTTAAGTGAAAGTGAGCAGTGCACAAAACAAAGAAATGGATGATTGTTGGATATCAGAGTTCCTTAAGTCAGTTTATTTCAGTGGTTCTGCTCTGAGTATCATTTTGCTGGATCTTACTCACCGTTTTGAAGAGGCATTAAAATGCTATACTGTCTCAGCCTAAGTAAGGATCTGTGAATATGTCAATTTCAATTTCTCTCTGTTTTTCATTATCCCAAATTTAAGTTCAGTTTTCTACATCAGTTTATGATTTATTTATTTTTGAAGATCCTCGTGAAAATCCGGCAGCATCTCAGTGGACATTTATCCTAATACATGCATGTATGTATGCAATTCTGTTTAATACAACTTTTTAAATGCAAAGCATTTTTTTCCTAATATCATACATTTCTTCTATGTTATTTTCACTAACGTGTTATGTTTATGCAGTCTTTACCATATTATATGCATTTCTGTGCACATTCCCCAGATGGAGAGATGTAATGCAAAATTCAGAGAAGCGTGAATTTTGAAGAATGGTTGTGTTTCAGTACACAAATTCTTTGGGGTTGTGCAAGTTTAGGTAGGTTTGCCTTTATTCAATTTCTGCCTCATCCTTAGAGCCTTCCAAAGTGTGGGTGCTACCACCAAGAAGGTCTGCTTTGATGTTGTCACCAGGTGACAATCCATTGATCATGGACTAGCCAACAGAGCCCTCCCCAGAAGATCTTAGAGACTGGCTCAATCTGTACTGCGTGAGGTGGATCCAAGTTGTTCAAGGCCTTAAATGTCAAGAACAAAACCCTGAGCAAGTAGCTCTAGTCCAGCACCAGAATTGACTGACAGTTCTGATACAGAAGTTGCTTGGATCTCATTGACCTGAGTCGGGTGCAAATACAGTACAGTGGTACCTTGGTTTTCAAACGCCTTGATACTCAAACGCCTTGGTTCCCAAACACCAAAAACTGGGAAGTAAGTGTTTCGGTTTTTGAACTTTTTTGGAAGTCGAACATCCAATGTGCCTGTCAGCTATTGTTTCCGGGGTGTCTGCCCAATCAGAAGCTGCGCCTTAGTTTTCGAACATTTCGGAAGTCAAATGGACTTCTGGAATGGATTAAGTTTGGCACTTTTGTTTTTGCTATTTATTTTGCATTTTTATTTTTGCTATTTATTTTGCATTTTTGTTTTTGAGGCTTTTTCGGTTACTATGTTATTTGTGACTGCGTGGAACCCAGTTCAGCTACTGATTGATTGATTGTGTGACTGTGGAAATGGATAAAAATCCAAACAGTGACTATCATCAGTGCAAGTAAGGGGGGCGGATATTTTTATTTTTATCATCTGCAGTAGTGTCTATTTTATAGTACAGCACATTGATTATTGTTTTCATTTTATGGCTCAATGCTCTTGTCAGATAGTAAAATTCATGTTAAATTGCTGTTTTAGGGGTTGTTTTTAAAAGTCTGGAACGGATTAATCCATTTTGCATTACTTTCTATGGGAAAGTGCACCTTGGTTTTGGAACGCTTTGGTTTTGAAACGGACTTCTGGAACGGATTAAGTTTGAGAACCAAGGTACCATTGTACTTCCAGGGCACACTTCTGATCAATAAGAAGGTGTTTCACGAGCGATGCCACATGATAGATTCCCAAGTAGGTACACATTTAATAGGTGGGATTTTGTATGCCCTGTCCTGCAGATGGACCTGTGTGACCATTTCACATGTCCCCTTGGCAAGGGCGCCCATGATTCTGCTTCCGAGAAGGGCATCCTGGCTCATATATTCCTGTGGTAGACTAGACAGATGTGACCACTGAACAGAGTGCTGAATGCTATCTGAGTACCCACAATTTCTTACAGTGAAGTGATATCAATGTATGAACACGAAATGCATGAAGCAGCACTAAGAAGACCTTTCATGCTCTAATGTACCATCTCTGAACCCTACTGGTTAGGCATAGAAAAACAGAAGAGAATAATTTTCAAAGTTATTTTCCGGTCTATCTGCCTCTTTCATCCAATTTAGCCTACCTGTTTGACCTTAGCATATCTCTGGATACTTCCATCACTCTCCCAATAGTTCATACATTTAAACAAAGGCATTGTGTCTTTGAAGACAGGTGGAACTTCAACAGAGATCCCTTTCCCCAACACATATAAATAGTAACTGGTTGGTTCAGCTAACCAGATTTATAGGTTTTACACCAACAAAGTGATCACTGCCCAGAGCCCTTTTGTAGTCAACCGTGATACCAGGTCTTACGTCTGTTGGATAGCCTGGATTTGGCCCTAACTACCCCATATTTCAGGACATCAGGAAATCAGCCCTGAGTGCTCACTGGAAGGACAGATCCCGAAGCTGAGGCTCCAATACTTTGGCCACCTTGTGAGAAGAGAAGACTTCCCTGATGTTGGGAAAGATTGAGGGCACAAGGAGAAGGGGACGACAGAGGACGAGATGGTTGGACAGTGTTCTCGAAGCTACCAGCATGAGTTTGACCAAACTGCAGGAGGCAGTGAAAGACAGGAGTGCCTGGCGTGCTCTGGTCCATGGGGTCACGAAGAGTCGGACACGACTAAATGACTAAACAACAACAACACCCTATTTTTAAACCCAACTTTTCCACTTATAGAATATCGATCGAGACACACCCCTGCAAAATCTGGTGTGGAAACTCTGAGGCTGAACCCGTAAAGGGGCCCTCTCGAGTTTTAACTACCAGTGGGGGTTTATGACAAGTGAGGAGCCAAGCTTCCAGCTGAATTTCCGTTTAGTTATTTTTGTTTTAATGTATGTGTGAATCAATTAATCCTGTCATAGAAGGGCATCGTAAACTGTGTGCCAGAGTTAATGAGTCAGACATTATCACATCATTACACCAGCTGGCATAATGTAGCATGTGTTGTTTGTCATAATATACACTGCCATGCTTAACAACCATTAATTGTTTACACGAGCAGTCGTGTTTTTTTCTTTTCTTTTTTTCTTTCAAGAACCTTTGGTGACTGGTGGATATTTTGAAAGGGAGTTGCTGTTACAGAGAGTAAGAGACAGACACACAGACAGAGAATTTAACCCATGGCTATTTAAATGGCGAAAGAGCAGAAAGTAAGGGCGTTACCCAAGTAACACACCCCATGTTGGTCAGCGCAAAGATTTACGCTTGCACAACAGAACATCTCCCTGCTTCTTCCCTGTATGCAACTCTCACCCTCTCCAAATGTGTTCTGGAGGGCTGGAGGAACCCCTAGAACAGATTTACGGGCTACATGGGGCAAGAGGAAAGTTCCATTTTTCAAGCGTAAATCCTTGCACTGATGGGATGTGATAGATATCGCCCTAATGTTGTTGTTGTTTAGTCGTGTCCGACTCTTCGTGACCCCATGGACCAGAGCACGCCAGGCACTTCTGTCTTCCACTGCCTCCCGCAGTTTGATCAAAATCACCCTAATAGCACAATCTTATAAACATCAACTCAGAAGCAAGGTTGTCTGAGTTCAGTGTGAGAAGGGGGTGAAAATAGAATTCTTGCCCAAGAGTGGTATTCTGCACTAGTCCTAGTTCAGTCAATGCACATGACAAACTTAGGTCCATTAATTTCAATAATTATTCTTCTATGAGTAGGACTTGGTTGAAGACAACCCTAAGAGATTGGAAGTCCATTCCTATATGTTTCTACTCTGAAGTAAGCACCATAGAGTTCCATGGAACTTTCCCCCACTTAAGTGTCTATAGGATCGGCGGCCAAAATGGCGGGAGTCATTATGGTAGCTCCGCCTCCTTCAGAAGTCTGGAGTGTTGGAGTCAGCCCGTGAGAGGGCATTCTAGATTAAGTGGTGGGATTCCCTTCCCAGAGAAGTGCCTTCTGAAACCTTCCTAGCCAGCTTTTGGTGAATGCTGAAGACGCACCTATTTAATATTTGTTTTCTTTCATTGTTAAAAATACCCTGCTCAAAGCCATCTACCTAGCTCAGTCAGTAGAACATGAGACTCTTCATCTCATGGTCATGGGTTTGAGGACTATGTTGGGCAAAAGATTCCTGCATTTCAGGGGGGTGGACTGGATAACTCTTGTGGTCCCTTCCAACTCAACAATTTTGTGATTTTACTTTTGATACTTGAGATGTGCTTTCTTCAGGATAAAATTTCTTAATCTTGGTTTTAACATACCCTGGTACCTGCTGGTGAAGGGCAAGTAGTAGTAGTAGTAGTAGTAATAATAATAATAATAATAATAATAATAATAATAATAATAATAATAATACCAACCCCACTTCAAGGATGAGGAGGAAAATAGGACACAAACATAACTAATGCCATCATTCTATTGCTTTTGAATACTGATTGGAACATTCTCATAGCAATTCCAAAGCACACCAGACTTTAATGTTACCTGCTCATCATAAATGAGCATTAGGTATTCTTGTGACCTTTGAATTCGGTCATGCTTTCCATAACAAAAAGGAAGAAAATAAAAAGTGTGTTCTGGATACAGGAGTAAATTTGGGAATTACAAAAGAGGAGAAAATAACAAAGCTGACGTAGCCTAGCTCTAAATACATACCAAAGAGGTGACCTGTTAGGAGCTTTAACATTATGCAGAACATGTAGAAAGGTGGATAGATTCCCCCTCTTCTCTCACAGTACTAGAAGTCGTGGGCATTCATAAAACTGAATGTTGGAAGATTCTGAACAGATAAAAGACAATACTTCTTCATGAAGTGCATAAAACTATGGAACTCACTCCCACAGGAGGGAGGCAGTGACAGCCACCAGGTTGGGCAGCTTTAAAAGAGGATGAGACAAATTCATGGAGAAGAAGGTCATTGATGGTTACTAGCCATAGGAACCCTGGGTGACGCGGGTGGCGCTGTGGTCTAAACCACTGAGCCTCTTGGGCTTGCAGATCAGAAGGTTGGCAGTTCGAATCCCCGCGACGGGGTGAGCTCCTGTTGCTCTGTCCCAGCTCCTGCCAACTTAGCAGTTCGAAAGCACACCAGTGCAAGTAGATAAATAGGTACCACTGTGGCAGGAAGGTAAACAGCATTTCCGTGCGCTCTGGTTTCCATCACGGTGTCCCGTTGTGCCAGAAGCGGTTTAGTCATGTAGGCCACATGACCCGGAAAGCTGTCTGTGGACAAACTCCGGCTCCCTCGGCCTGAAAGTGAGATAAGCGCTGCATCCCATAGTCACCTTTGACTGGACATAACCATCCAGAGGTCCTTTACCTCCCTTTTTACCTTACTGGCCATAATGGCTAAACCCTGACTCCATGGTGAGAGGTAGTTATGCTTCCGAATACCAGTTGTTGGTGTTAGAAATTTCACTCCTCCAATGCTGCAGATGAGATTGTTGTAAATCACATGCCTGTCTGAGAAGAGCGTGGTAAATGGAAGACAGTCTTATTTCTTCCTCTGTAATGTACTTTCACTTTCACTTTTACTTGTGCTTGTTTGTTCTCTTGGAGCTGGAAAGAATGGATACCATTATGCTTTTGTCTGTAAAGCACCCCTGACTGTTAAGTTCAGTCGTGGACGACTCTGGGGTTGCGGCGCTCATCTCGCGTTTGTCCGCAGACAGCTTCCGGGTCATGTGGCCAGCATGACTAAGCCGCTTCTGGGGAACCAGAGCAGCACACAGAAACGCCATTTACCTTCCCGGTACTTATTTATAAACTTGCACTTCATGCTTTCAAACTGCTAGGTTGGCAGGAGCAGCGACCGAGCAACGGGAGCTCACCCCGTTGCGGGGATTCGAACCGCCAACCTTCTGATCGGCAAGTCCTAGGGTCTGTGGTTTAATTCACAGCACCACAGTTTTGGGGGCTTGCAGGCACCCCCAGGGCATTTTTCCAACAGTTGGAAACCACAGGAAGAGAGAGTGACCTGCCAAGCACAAACTCAATGGTAAAGCACAGATGATGTAACACACACACACACACACAAAACATCACAAAGACTGGGAAAATGAGAAACTGGAAAAATCAAAATGGATGGATTTGTCCAACGGTACTCAGTTGGATAGGGACACGGGTGGGTTAAACCACAGAGCCTAGGAATTGCCGATAGGAAGGTTGGCGGTTCGAATCCCCGCAACAGGGTGAGCTCCCGTTGCTTGGTCCCTGTTCCTGCCAACCTAGCAGTTCAAAAGCACATCAAAGTGCAAGTAGATCAATAGGTACCACTGCAGCAGGAAGGTAAACCGTGTTTTTGTGCGCTGCTCTGGTTCACCAGAAGCGGCTTAGTCATGCTGGCCACATGACCCGGAGTATGCCAGCTCCCTTGGCCAATAAAGGGAGATGAGCGCCAGAACCCCAGAGTCGGCCATGACTGGACCTAATGGTCAGGGGTCCCTTTACTTTTACCTTACTCAGGTGGATGACATCAAGCTATTGCTATTAGATAATCCTATGGTCTGTGAAAGTGTGGGGGAGAGGACTGTTCTTAATATGATCATTTTTCTATTAGCCTCTTTGCCTGTATGCTTTTTACCAGTGCTTTTCTTTTGGGGAAAAAGGTGCTGGTATTGCATACTCTTGAGTACCCCCAGAAAAAAGCATCTCTTTTTACTATGTTTTTATTATGTTTTTATCACTGGTGATTTTGTAATGTGAGATCTTTTGATAAAGGACGCTATATAGATTGAAATCATCACTATCCTCAGGGCTTTGTTTCAGCTGAAACTTCTCAGAACTTGGTTTAGGAGACCAACAAGCCAAGCAATTCAGAGGGGAAACATTTCAAAAGTTTTATGGGAGCAAAATGTGCTTCTCAGAAAGTGGGTCTTTCCTCCTCTAGCTGGAGGCAGGAGTGAGGGGCGAGCTCTGTTTATCACACCTGATCTCCATGAACTAAATATGAGATAGAGAAGGATTTCCCCTCTCCCCACATAATGAAATTGAATCTCAGAGAAAGCAATATCAGTATCTCTCTCCAGTCCCATATTGAGGAAATGATTTCACCTCTTAGATGGGACTTACAGTAATTGTCTAAAGGCTTGCAATCTCTGAAAACTGTAATGAAATTGGTAATCCTGACCTGCTGGATATGAGCTATACAATTACTTGGAGTATATTTAGAATAAATAATCCATTATCATAAAGCCCTAAATATTCCTAGGCTTCTGATATAAAACACTATGTCCAAGAGCTGGATTATGATTACTTTGACATTCCCGGTCTTTGATCTTTCCATAAGCCCTCATCCCCTGTCTTCAATAGTATATGTTCGGGACTTCTTTTGTTTGAGATTTCTTGGATAGAAGGATTCTTTTTTTAAGTGAGTGGTTACAAAGCAGAGAAGAACGACACAACTTGTAAATAAATGTATTTCAATTTCTATTCTGTCATCACATCACAAGGCTCAGGGTAGTTACAAAATATAACCTTCGCAACAGTCATTGTTCTGAAGCTAGCCTCTAACTTTCATTCACAAGCATTAAAGGTAAAGGTAAAGGGACCTCTGACCATTAGGTCCAGTCGCGGACGACTCTGGAGTTGCATGCTCATCTCGCTCTATAGGCCAAGGGAGCCAGCATTTGTCCGCAGACAGTTTTTCTGGGTCATGTGACCAGCATGACTAAGCTACTTCTGTCGAAACAGAGCAGTGCACAGAAACACCGTTTACCTTCCCGCCAGAGTGGTACCTATTTATCTACTTGCACTTTGACGCGCTTTTGAACTGCTAGGTTGGCAGGAGCTTGGACCGAGCAACAGGAGCTCACTCCGTCGTGGGGATTCGAACCGCCGACCTTCTGATCGGCAAGCCCTAGGCTCTGTGGTTTAACCCACCCGTGTCCCTATCCTGTATACACACTTTACCTTCCCTGCCTTATTATTATTATTATTATTATTATTATTATTATTATTATTATTATTATTCTACCCTGCTCTGGGCAGCTTCCAACAAAAGATTAAAAATACATTAAAATATCAATCATTAAAAACTTCCCTAAACAGAGTTGCTTTCAGATATCTTCTAAATGTTATATACAGTGGTACCTTGGGTTAAGAACTTAATTCATTCTGGAGGTCTGTTCTTAACCTGAAACTGTTCTTAACCTGAAGCACCACTTTAGCTAGTGGGACCTCCCATTAATGCCACGCCGCCGGAGCACGATTTCTGTTCTCATCCTGAAGCAAAATTCTTAACCCGAGGTAATATTTCTGGGTTAGTGGAATGTGTAACCTGAAGCATATGTAACCTGAAGTGTATGTAACCCGAGGTACCACTGTAGTTGTTTTTTTGACATCTGATGGGAGGGTGTTCCACAGGGTGGGCGCCACCACCGAGAAGGCTCTCTGCCTGGTTCCCTGTAACCTCACTTCTCACAGGGAGGGAACTGCCAGAAGGCCCTCGGAGCTGGATCTCAGTGTCCGGGCTGAACGATGGGGGTGGAGACGCTCCTTCAGGTATACAGGGCCAAGGCCGTTGAGGGCTTTAAAGGTCAGCACCAACACTGTGAATTGTGCTCGGAAACCTCCAGCAGGCCACAAACCTTTTCAAAGAGGGTTCTGCATGCACTGCGATGCATCGCTCCCGATAATTCTTAGCTGCATATTATCATATTTTACAGAATGTCCCCTGGTGCATTATGACGTGTGCATTTCCAGGAAAACAAACATCAGTGCCACGTGGCTAACATCCCTATTATTATTGCGTAAAGGACCGTTTGAAATAAAGCTAACGGTGAACAGTAACTACCACCGCTGCGTTCACGTTGCTTTGGCAATAATGCTATTAACAGTACAAGAGCCGTGCAGGCAACAATTCTTAGAAACCGAGGAAGTCTGAGTACCGGGAAAGATAGGAACAGCTTGTCAACAAGGGTTAAAAGGCAGCTGGCCGTCAGCCTCCCTGCCTTCGTCTCTCAAGAGTGCAGCAAAGTGTATTGTTTGGCGTAATCATGACACAGATCCGCATGTGTACGTCCTCAATAATTCATGTTTGCAGCTTGTCTCACTGTGGGGACAGATGTCAGTGAAATCAGTGACAGCCGATCATGCTGATCCCTCGCATAATCATGTGTGAGTTGATCCCATGGTGACAGCCCACCCGGGGAGTGTGCCCACTGAGGCAGGCATGAGGGCTACGCTTAGAAGGCAGCATGGGTCAACATGCTCGTGTATGCGCTTGAGAATGTAACTTCACTTTCTCTCACCCAACACGGATCAGTCTTAGCCTTGAGAGCCAGTGTGGTGTAGTGGTTAAGAGTGGTAGTCACGTAATCTGGTGAACCGGGTTCGCTTCCCCACTCCTCCACTTGCAGCTACTGGGTGACCTTGGGCCAGTCACTCTTCTCTGAAGTCTCTCAGCCTCACTCACCTCACAGAGTGTTTGTTGTGGGGGAGGAAGGGAAAGGAGAATGTTAGCCACTTTGAGACTCCTTAAAGGGAGTGAAAGGCGGGATATAGGCTGCACACACACCATACATTGAAAGTGCATGTCTCATTCCAAGGAATCATGGGAACTGTAGTTTGTCAAGGGTGCTGGGAATTGTAGCTCTGTAAAAGGTGGCGCGGGTGGCACTGTGGGTTAAACCACAGAGCCTAGGACTTGCCGATCAGAAGGTCGGCGGTTCGAATCCCCTCAACAGGGTGAGCTCCCGTTGCTCGGTCCCTGCTCCTGCCGACCAAGCAGTTCGAAAACATGTCAAAGTGCAAGTAGATAAATAGGTACCACTCCGGCGGGAAGGTAAACGGCGTTTCCATGAACTGCTCTGGTCAGGGGTCCTTTAGCTTTAAAAGGTAAACTGCAGTCCTCAGGATTCACTGGGGGAAGCTACGTGCTTTTAAAGGCACAGTGTGTGTGCTGCCATGGACTGTAGGCTTCTTAGGGCACAGAACTCTATTTTTGCTGGTTTTATTTTGCGGCATTCATAGGCTACCGTTCTGCCAAGGCAGGAAACAAGGTGCTGGTACTACATACCTTTGGGTATGTTTTGGAGGTGAGGGGATGATTATCAAAATCAAACTGGGGATATCCCCTCACTCGCACAGTTTTGGGCATTCCACACCTTTCCTCAGCAGAGTTTTGTTTTTTTCAGTTGGGAAAAATTAAGTGACTCACATAAATGTAAACTAAGCTTTAACATCGAAGAAATAATAAAGAAAACTGTGACAAAATAACATTATTTTGTGAACCGTCCTGAGACCCCCGGGTATAGGGCAGTATAAAAATTCTAATAATAATAATAATAATAATAATAATAATAATAATAATAATAATAATAATAGGAGATACTAAATACAATAACATGAGGCAGGTCTGAGGTACGAAACAAGAAAAGCCAGTTTACCCCTCTTAACCAGGCTTCCTCAAACTCAGCACTCCAGATGTTTTGAGACTACAATTCCCATCATCCCTGACCACTGGGTCCTGCTAGCTAGGAATCATGGGAGTTGTAGACCAAAAATATCTGGAGGGCCAATTTGAGGAAGCCTGCTCTTAAGTGAAATTCTTAACTAAACACACATTGAAGGGAGGGACTGATTCTTTATATATACAATGCATCATCTATATCTATACCTATGGTGGTTGGTTTTGTTTTTGTTTCTTAAAAAAATACCTCACTCAGGTTTGTCTCTTTCCATTGGTTATATGCACTGGCAGAGGAAGAGGGGGGCAGGGGGAGTGCACTGCTCCCGGCACCACAATCCCAGTGGGGTGCCATCACGGCTGCCCCACACACTGGGCGCCACAGCCCTGCAGGCGGCACGCCATGCACCCCGGGACACGTGCCAGCCACACCCTGGCCTGCTCTGTGTCCCCGGTGCCGGAGCATGAAACTCCGCCATTGGTTATATGAACCACTTGGTCTGCCTCCTTTACTTCTGCCTCAGCAGCTCCTAGGGCAGCCAAGTTGAACTACAACTCCCATCAACCCTATCTAGCAAGGCCAGAGCTCAGGGATGATGGGAGTTGTAGTCCAACAACATCTGGGGACCCACAGGTTGAGAAAGGCTGCCCTAGGAAGAGGAAAGAGCTTGTGTTATTTCGCAAAACAAAATCCCCCAAACCCCATT
The DNA here is from genome assembly GCF_964234715.1 of Podarcis melisellensis. NCBI lineage: Eukaryota > Metazoa > Chordata > Lepidosauria > Squamata > Lacertidae > Podarcis > Podarcis melisellensis. The sequence goes on along the minus strand of NC_138541.1, from coordinate 11,408,915 downwards.
GGCAACCATGTGTACAACAATGATGATTCACATTTGCTAAAGATATTTAGGTCAGGACTGGACAGTCATCTGTAGAGGACACAGCAGTTGTGAGGTTCCTGCACTGAGGAGGAAGATGACCATATTCCTACTGTAAACTTCTACAAGGATGGTGCCATCATCATTCCCATCAATAGTTGCATCTAGTAAGCAGAGCACAAGGGACACGGGTGGCGCTGTGGGTTAAACCACAGAGCCTAGGACTTGCTGATCAGAAGGTCGGCGGTTCGAATCCCCGCAATGTGGTGAGCTCCCGTTCCTCGGTCCCTGCTCCTGCCAACCTAGCAGTTCGAAAGCACATCAAAGTGCAAGTAGATAAATAGGTACCGCTCCGGCGGGAAGGTAAACGCTGTTTCCGAGCACTGCTCTGGTTCTCCAGAAGCAGCTTAGTCATGCTGGCCACATGACCCGGAAGCTGTCTGCGGATAAACGCTGGCTCCCATGGCCTATAAAGTGAGATGAGCGCCGCAACCCCAGAGTCGGTCACGACTGGACCTAATGGTCAGGGGTCCCTTTACCTTTTAAGCAGAGCACAAAAGGGGTTAAAGCCCCATAGACACCACCTATGGTGATCTGGACTGGGTTCCCCGACACCTGCTAATACTTCTTTAGCAAACATTTGTATAAATTGTTCCTTTGCCCCTTCAGGAATCTCTGGAGTTGTGGCTTGGTGAAATACTAAGACTCTTCCATTCCCAAAACTATGATTCCCAAGTCTCCCCAAGGGGAATGATTGTGTGATTCTGAATCTGCAGCCTCTGGATCCCTCCTACGAATTTGAATTTCAGTGTTTCCTTCCTTCACTGCATGAGCCGACATTTATTTTCCTCTTTTGAATATTCCAGAAAGCAGCGGCTGCAATGATAACAAAAATAAAAAATAAAATCTGATCTAAGATCAAGATATGGGTCTTCTCCCCCCCCCCCTTCATTTTAAGACAGAAAGACGGAAAAGAGTAATTTTTTCATTACTGTTAATTCAGATTGTTTCTGAGGCAACATTGCGGCTGAGTCAAAGTATCTCATTACAGCAGCCACACGTTTGGCTGCCTAACACCAACTGCCATTTCTCTTCTGAAGGTACATTTACATAAATATTTCTAATCACAGCCCTGTAAAAAGAGACACGGCATAATCATTTGCGACTTTTTAGGTAGTATGTCATCTGAATCTTAACATATGGCATTTGCGCTGGATGACAGCAACCTTGGCTATACGAGAGAAGGCCTGGAAAACTTCCAGGAAGCTGCAGATCAGCCAAAAACAATGGAGGAGCCCTATCAATGAGACGCCAGATTTACACCTTCCATTCAACCACCAGCGCTCATGAGCAGATGGTTTAGCAGGAGAGGCAGAAATTGTCGCGAAAAGTGGGGGACATTTCACTTGCTTTCTCCTTGTCGTTCACGGGGGCTATTATTCCTCACGGACTGGACTTCAAAATAAGACGACTAAACAGATGCAAGAAGAATTGTCAGAGTGGCTGCAACCATGGAGCAGTTCCACACATTACAGTAGACTCTTGGGTTGCGAACGTGATCCGTGTGGGATGCATGTTCGCAACCTGCAGCATTCGCAACCCGCAGTGGCGCGTCTGCACACACGCGGGTTGCGATTCGGCGCTTCTGTGCATGCACAAAGTGCGATTTAGCACTTCTGCACATGCACGGCCACCGAAACCCAGAAGTAACCCATTCCAGTACTTCCAAAACGCAACCTGAAGCATCTGTAACCCGAGGTATGACTAAACAAAAAAAATTCCTTCCAGTAGCACCTTAAAGACCAACTAAGTTAGTTCTTGGTATGAGCTTTCGTGTGCATGCACACTTCTTCAGATACACTGAAACAGAAGTCACCAGACCCTTCTATATAGTGAGAAGGTGGGGAGGGGTATTACTCAGAAGGGTGGTGGGAATGGGTGATTGGCAGATAGCTGTGATGAGCCTGTTGATGACTCTTAATGACTGCAATAGGTCTTACAGGAAAAAGCAAGGGGTGAGAAGGTGAAAAATGGCTTTGTCATGTATAATGAGATAAGAATCCAATGTCTTTGTTCAGACCAGGTCTCTCCATGGTTTTAAGTTTGGTAATAAGTTGCAATTCAGCAGCTTATGACTGTATGTGATACCAAACCCAGGTTTAGCATCATGTGTTGCATCCAGTGGTGAACCACATCACCTCCTGGTTCGCTGACAAGGAAGGTCACTTCACACCTTACCCAATAACAGGGATGTAAGCATTTTTTTTCCTCTAGGAGGGCCTGGGCCAAAGGCCTACCAGTGGACTTTCCCACACACCGCCGACTCCACTCTTCTGCATCCCAATGGAGATGCCATTTTATTGCATTTACTGTTTCACTTGGGCTTTTGTTGCTAATTTTAATTAAAATCATTTCCCCATAAACCACTTACAGGTTTTATTTTTTTTGATTAAGAAATGTACAAATCTTAGAATCATATAATTATCGACTTGGAAGGAACCCTGAGGATCATCTCGTCCAAAGCCCTGCAATGCAGAAATAGGCAGCTATTCCATACAGGGATCAATCCTGCAACCTTGGTGTTAGTAACACCACTCTCTAACCACCTGAGCTACCTAACTTCCTGCTTCCACTGCTGAATCCCACTGAGACTGGGTCTGATCCTTCCACCTGCACAGCAATCAGGGCTTCCTGCTGGTTGGTGCCAGCTCTGGTTCCAGCAGATCCCAGACCGGCAAAACCCCAGACCCTCAGAACACCCTGTTATATAGCTTTCTGCTGCTCTCCTCCAGAATAGATGCCAGTTTTGGTGCTAATTCCCCCCTTAGTGTAAACATTTTCCCCTTATATAATGCATTTTGGTATGTTATTTCAACTCACTCATGCATTCTGATGCACGCTTGCCTCTAATTTATGCATTTTTGTAGACACGGCTTGGCTGGAGAACCGTATTACAAAATTCAAAGCATGGTGAATTTTGAAAGGTACTTGTGCTTCAGATCGCATATTGGTTTGAAAAGTGCGCATTGGGTCATTTCTCATTAGCCTGCAAAGCAAACTGAATTTATCCCCCATCCATAGATGCATGCGCCTTTGCAGTCAGTACTTAATACATTTAGGCTCCCCATTTCCTTGTCCTCGTCGTGTTTTGTGCCCTTGCTCTATTTATTCACATGAACGTGTCTGCCCTCTGTGCTGGCATATGACGCTATGTGCAAACTCGGTTTATTTGAGGAATAACTATTTCATTCTGCAATAAAAGGCTTTGATGGAAGCCGAGTGACTGAGGCTCAAGCCGTATTGGATAGTGCCTAGTAGGCTGGTGGGCTGGAAGAAGCAGATGGAGGACATAATAGAGGTAGCTTTGAGCCCCCTTGGTTAAATATGTTTGCCACCTTTGTGGCTCATCTTGGGAGTCTTGCTGGATACTTGGCTGCCTGAGGCCAGATGGCTGCAGCGTCCATCTGCACTTGGCAAAGGAGGCAATCCACATTGCATTTGGCTGCAGACCTGCCTTGGTACAGTCACAACTGCTGCTGTCTCCATCACATTGCACGCTGAATATATTTGCCACACACACTGCTATCTCTCTCTCCCATCTCCTCCTTTCCAAAGCTAATTTAGTGCAAAGCAATGGCTACCCCCAAGTGGAACAGGGAGAAGGAAGGGGAAGTGTCAATAGGTCACATACCCCAGGACAAAAAAGAGATGCTAAGGTCATGTCAAGGTTGAGGATGCCAATACTCAAGTGTATCTCAGATCTATCCCTGGAAGGTGTGTTCTCCAGCTCATACCCTTATTCCCCTCACAGAACTACAATTCCTAGAGTTCCCTGGAAAGAAGACTTGTTCATTAAACCACTTTGGGAGTTGTAGCTCTGGGAGAGGATCGGGGGGTCTCCAAACAACTCTCAGCACCCTTAAGAAAGTTCCCAGGATTCTTTAGGGAAAGCCACAACTGCTTAAAGTGTTAGGATTACTGCATTAAAGACATAGCGCTGATGATTCATACCACAACGAAAGAGTGGGCACACTGCAATGAACAATCAGTTAGAGAATCAAAGGATCATACAGTATCTTCACGCTACCATAACTGAGTTCAGACTAAACATCTCTCTCTGGCCAACTCAGAATCAGCACAGAACACTTTGATGCATAGATTTGCAAATCTATTCAGAAATTAAGTAAAACTAATGAGTTGTCCCCAACAACTTTCTACTCAGAGTAGACCCATTGAAATCAATAGACCTAAATTAGGCATGGCCATTAATTCTAATAGGCCTACTTTCAGTAGGACTAACATTGGTGTTGTTGTTGTTGTTATATGATTTCTCATAGGACTTCGCTTCCAGAAATCTCATGCCACTATCCTGGTTGGCTTCCTCTGGGCATGTCCAATTTTGTCATCAAATAGAAAGGTATTTCCTATAGCTCTTTAGTGGTTCAGACAACGCTTTGCTGCCAATATTGGGGTGGAGTGGGGGGTCTTATACAAGCATTTTTTGCCTACAGAGCTCATTGCTTCCATGGCAGCTATGCCTCCATCAGACACAATAGCTTTATTGCAACGCAATTTATTCAGAACAAGAGCTTTGAATATTCAGCAGGGCTCCAGGCTAGTGATTCTGTTGCGAGTGAGGTTTCCTTGTCTTCCAGGAAGCCCTTCACGAAGGTCACAAACAATTTGCTCATTCCTCTTATTAAAATAAAGATGGAAAGCACTGATGATAGCTCTGCCCAGCAGCTAACTTCATCATCTGTAGCCCTTCCAACATATGCTTGTGAGATAATGAAAAATATAGCATTAAATACAGTGGCAGATTGAATCTTGTTTCAGGGTAAATATAGTAAGTCATTTTTCCCCCTCCTCATTTCCTCGGAACCTGTTTAGCATTAGACTCTTAATATCATTGCTGAGACATGACAAAGCCGTTGCATAATATACTGCGTTCCAGGCCGGCCCCCACATAAAAGTGAGCAATGGGGAAATAGGGACATCATTCAGGCATCCTTAATAATGAACTGCTGCAAGCCAGACTTCTTCCAGCGATGCCCCCATTGGTAGACCTTCAAAGAACTTTGCCAAATCCCCACAAATTGCTCAGCATCTCAGTCTGCCTTTCGGCTGGGTTCTCAGTTTTAGTAGGACTTGGTGGTTGTGTCTTGGATAATAGCTAGCTCTCTGTCTGACTGGTTGACATTCAGAACGAACAAGCCAGGGTCATGCAGTTTTAATACTGCCAGCCCAGTAACTCCGACAACACTGCTTTGAGGGGTTGAGATAAACAAAACGTGGAGTGGGATCCCAGTGCCAACAAAGCAGATTGTGCTGTCAAAGTCTAGAGTCCAGTAGTGTCAACATTGCAGCGCAGATGTACACATGGAGTCAATCCAGTGCCTTTGCTGGTGGGTTTGCACCACACTGACCTCACCGTTGCCTTTTCCCTTCCTCTCTACCTCCCAACAAGTAGCAGAAATTCAGCTAATGGCAAGTCAGATGAGCACCGTCCTGCCCATCACTACTGCTAGGTTTAATTCCCCAGGATTGGGAAGAGGACCATGAAAAAGCTCAGATCTTTCTCCTCCCCATCCTGTCCAGGTTGAGCCTTCAGATTATGTTGGCCAATGTTAGAGGAGGATGGGAACTGAAGTTCAGTAGCAATTGGAAGATGACAGGCCCTGATGGATATCTGAAACAGAAGTGATAATGAACTAGGCAACAACAGAGCATGGATAGCTCAGTTGGTTAGAGTGTGGTGCTGATAACGCCAAGGTTGTAGGTTCGATTGCTGCAAGGGAAAGCTACATTCCTGCATTGCAAGGGATTGGACTAGATGATCCTCAGGGTCCCTTCCAACTCCATGATTGCCTAACCCTATGTCTAACCCTAGAGCCTTTTGGATGGGAAATAATCCTGTATTCCTGAAGGGTTACCAGAGAGGAACCAACTTGGGGAGCAATATGTTTCTTGTTCAAGGCAGCAATGCACCTGAATATCAGTCGCTGAACAGCATAGGAGGGGAGAGTGCTGTGATCGTATCCTGCTTGTAGGATTCCCACAGGCATCAAGTTGGCCACTGTGAGAACAGGATGCTGGACTTGATGGGCCATTGGCCTGATCCAATAGGCTATTCTAGCGGGGCCTTTCACACTGAAGGTTTTGATGGGGCACTTCTAGAAGCACCCCGCATCCCTAAGGTTCAGTTGATCCAAGCCTTTAAGACCTCAGCACAAGAGCACTCTCCCGTTTGGCAGTTTCCAGCAACTGGTATTCAGAAGCATAGCTGCCTCTGACTGTGAAGGCAGACCACAGCCATCATGGCTGGTAGCCATTGATATTCTCCATGAATTTGTTCAGTCCTCCTTAAAAGCCATCCAAGTTGGTCAGTTGAGATCTATCTCTCTTTCTCTCTTTACCAGGGATAAGAGGCTATATCTTCCCAGATCTATGGACAGGGAGAGCAGTCCATCCACACCCACCAGAATCCCAAACAATTCTAGTCATCTATGATCCCACTCCATTCCTTATGATTCCAAGTGTACCCAATCCAAAATTGGCAAATGGTGAGAATACCACTGCAACTATCATTGTGAAACTGGGCAGCTCTCAGAAGGCATAACTGTGCCTACAAATTGCATCCAATTCTGGCAGAATTGAAGAAGAAGAAGAAGAAGAAGAAGAAGAAGAAGAAGAAGAAGAAGAAGAAGAAGAAGAAGAAGAAGAAGAAGAAGATGATGATTTAAAGGTGCTCTGCATGAAATCTCCTAGTTCTATTTGCCTACAGATTTGGCAGGCTTAATTCTCTCTGGGGAGACTGCTACGCCTGCAAATATCATCCACTTCTGTGACAAGTAAAAAAATAATAATGTTATGGCCATTTTTAGGCTCCCCATTATAGTGATTGAGGGAAATACAGGGCTTCATTTTCAGCATATCTAACGCAGTCCTGGATATCAAGTCAAATTGGAAAGGCACAGAGCAGCTCTGAAACAGGTGGCGTTGCTTCCCAAACCTAAAGATACATTTGCAGACACATTTGCTTGCTTGCTTGAATATCCACACTTTCATAAAAGAGATCGATAAAATCAATCTATAGCTATCTACTGGTTTCTGCCAGTCACATCATACAGTAGCCAGGATGATGTCACAACGTTATGTGGCCAATCAGATAACAAGTATATGGTGAGATCATTGACAGCAAATGGTCAAAAGAGAGAGTGGGCAATAAAAATGTTTTTGCCAGCAATGCAGAAACAAAAACAAAATTAGAAAATTTAAAAGCGGAGCAGGATTTTGGGGGGGGGGGGGTGAGGGGAAAGTTCTGGAAAATGGTGAGTAGTCTCAGCTGCTCCACTGTGTAACCCAGCTAATGTTCCCATTTATTTGAGCCCATTGAATCGCTTTGGATGTTTCCAAGGGAACCATAAGGTTGTGCTATGTTGCTGTTAGGTACAAGGTTTCTTTTTAGGGGCTAACAAGTAGTTTTACTGAGGCTGAAATAAAGCAGCTTTTGGGGGGGGGTGAGTTGTCTCTATGGAGGGCAAGCTATTTTGTCTCTCTCTTCCCCCTTTGGCTTATTCACAACTGTTCCAGTCTCGGTATTGTGACCTCAGACATATTTTGCCTGGTTTGGCAATGATAATCAGGCCAAAGTCGGGTGCCAGAGGTGATGTCTGTATCTTAGCCCGTAATAAGATGCACATATATTATCCTGCAGGTCCTCCTTTGCGATGCAGCTGAGAGCAAGTCACAAAAGCAGCGAGCGAACAGCACAGCACAAGAAGCAGCTGCTGGAACCTCAGCTGAGGAGCTCGCAGATGTTCAGGCCTAACCTGCGAACTTTTGGAAAGAACGGGGGGGGGGGAGGAATTATATTTGCAGAGAAGCAATTCACTCCAACCTTCCTGCTGGTACCAAGGCACAGGGGAGAAGGGCGGAGTGCCCCTCGCGGCTTTGTCACCCAACAGTCTATAAAGACAGGGAAGTGGTTCGGCTGCTCCTGTATCAATGAGATCTAATTAAACAAGGGCAATTCCGCCAACAAGGCTTGCCTAGCTTTTGTTTATCCTTCATTGCAAGGCTTAGGAACCATGCAGAATGCCTCCTTTGCCCAAAGCAAATCACAGATTTCATTGCCTTTGCTCACTTTTTTCCTATTTATGGTGGGAATGCCCAAGAGTTCTATCAATGTAGGGATTGTGTGTGTGTGTGTGTGTGCGTGTGTGTGTGTGCGTGTGTGTTGTTGTTGTTGTTGTTGTTTAGTCATGTCCAACTCTTCGTGACCCCGTGGACCAGAGCACGCCAGGCACTCCTGTCTTCCACTGCCTCCCGCATTTTGGTCAAACTCATGCTGGTAGCTTCGAGAACACTGTCCAACCATCTCATCCTCTGTCGTCCCCTTCTCCTTGTGCCCTCCATCTTTCCCAACATCAGGGTCTTTTCCAAGGAGTCTTCTCTTCTCATAAGTCTTGGAGCCTCAGCTTCAGGGTCTGTCCTTCCAGTGAGTACTCAGCGCTGATTTCCTTCAGAATGGAGAGGTTTGATCTTCTTGCAGTCCATGGGACCTGGAGGTTAGCAGGGGCTAGAATTTCCATAGCACAACAGTGGGAAGATGCTAAGTGATTTAAATCTTGTGCTACGGTGCAAAAGACATGTGGACACTGGTGACTGCTGGGGGGGGGAAATAACCCACAAACTCTGGGTGGCCCCCAGCGCCAAAGAACAGTTCTATGCAATATGGTGGGACTTTATATCTCACATCTCATCCACCAATATAGAAGACTCCTTATCTAGAAGAGAAATTGGGATTTCATAATCAGAGTACAGTGGTACCTCGGGTTACATATGCTTCAGGTTACATACGCTTCAGGTTACAGACTCCGCTAAACCAGAAATAGTACCTCGGGTTAAGAACTTTGCTTCAGGATGAGAACAGAAATCATGCCCTGGTGGCACAGCGGCAGCAGGAGGCTCCATTAGCTAAAGTGGTGCTTCAGGTTAAGAACAGTTTCAGGTTAAGAACGGACCTCCGGAATGAATTAAGTACTTAGAATCATAGAGTTGGAAGAGACCACAAGGGCCATCGAGTCCAACCCCCTGCCAAGCAGGAAACACCATCGGAGCACTCCTGACATATGGTTGTCAAGCCTCTGCTTAAAGACCCCCAAGGTACTTGGAGTACTTAACCCAAGGTACCACTGTATAAATAATGAAATCTTACAGAAGGATCATTATTACCCTTTTTATGTACACATTCCTCTTGTGGCACTTTGGTTTCTCAGATTGATGTTGGCTATTGTATGCTGTTATCTGTAAGAAAGAAAAAATATGTTATTGTGGGAACTCAATATAAATAAAAGTAATAATTTCATGCCCTTTGCTTATGGCACTGTGGACAGAATGGAAGGCAGACGGCCTGTGTGTTTTGCATTTATTCTCATCCTGTTCTTCAGCACCCTGCCTCCACTTGAATTTTTTATTTATTTACATTTACACCCCACTTTTCCTCAAGGTGGACGCGGGTGGTGCTGTGGGTTAAACCACAGAGCCTAGGACTTACCGATCAGAAGGTTGGCGGTTTGAATCCCCACGATGGGGTGAGCTCCCATTGCTCGGTCCCTGCTCCTGCCAACCTAGCAGTTTGAAAGCACGTCAAAGTGCAAGTAGATAAATAGGTACCGCTCTGGTGGGAAAGTAAACAGCGTTTCCGTGTGCTGCTCTGGTTCGCCAGAAGCGGCTTAGTCATGCTGGCCACATGACCTGGAAGCTGTACGCCGACTCCCTCAGCAAATAAAGCGAGATGAGCGCCGCAACCCCAGAGTCAGCCACAACTGGACCTAATGGTCAGGGGTCCCTTTACCCTTTACCTTTCCTCAAGGAGTTCACAGCAGTGTACATAGGCCTTCTATGTGGTATACTTTATCCTCACAACTGCTCTGTGAGGTAGGTTAAGCTAAGAGAAAGGGACTGGCCCAAGGTCACCCCACTGAGCCTCAAAACCTGGTCTCCCAGGTCCTAGTCCAACACTCTAATTACTACAGTACTCTTTGTGGGACTGTAGAAGGATGAGCAGTTTCAGCTGAGAACTCCAGAATGGCCAAACACCTTTCCAATTGTAAAATACAGAATGTGCCATGTTATGCTCTGGGACAGAGCCATTGTTTCCTGGGGACATCGAAGCATTTAGCTGAATCGACTCTCCTCAGGCGTGAGACTTCTGGGGAGTTCCGCCAAAAGCCATCAGGTCACTTGAAAGGCACGCTGACTTGAGCAATGCCGTCGGGCTGCCAGTCTCCCGACCGGAATGTGCCATTTCTCTGGCTGGCCAGGAGTGCAGAGCTTGCAGAAACTCCTGAACCAACATCTAAAGCCACAAGGATGACTGAAAAGCAGCCCGTCCTTAAATCCTCCTTTGCTTGCCTTCCTGCTGGGTCATTTTAACAACTTAGTTGCTAAATGTTCATTTGAGTGCTTCACCCAGAGAGACGGCTCTTAATTGTACCGGACAACTAATTATTGCCAGGATGAGCCCGTGAAATATGGTGCAAAGTTAGCAACTGACAAGACTGGTAAGTTCCAAGTCTAAGCTTACCCTAGATATGCCAGAAACTATAGATTTCAAAGGAGGCTCTGTGTCCTTTGGAAAAAGAAAAAAAAAGGCTATTTGGGGCAGGCAAAAGAAGGCTTTGTTCATAAGAAGAATATCAGACTTTGCTTGCTGTCCAAAGGTATGAAACATTTGCACATGAAACTGGCCTATGCTGCTCAGGTGTTCTGTTTTGGCCAATCTAGCTCAATATTGTCAACACTGACTGGCAACAGCAACCCAAGGACTCATGAAGTTTGCCAGAAGCAGCTTAGTCGTGCTGGCCACATGACCTGGAAGCTGTACGCCGGCTCCCTCGGCCAATAAAGCGAGATGAACGCCGCAACCCCAGAGTCGTTCATGACTGGACTTAACAGTCAGGGGTCCCTTTACCTTTACCTTTATGCTCACCAATGTATGTAAAAAGGAGGAAGGTGCGATTTTGTCCTTCGCTTCAGGCATCATAATGTCTTGGACCAGTCCCAGTTTTAGGAAGTGTGGGTGGAGAGTGGTTGAGGTTGGGAAAGTGCTTCTATTTTGGGTGCAATCCTGTAACTCTTTACTGTTGAGACTTACTGACAGTGGCTCTCCAGAGCTTCGGATCAGGGTCTCTCCCAGTCCTAACTGGAGACATCAGTGGTTAAACCTGGGACCACCTGCATAGCGACACTCTGCCTCATCAGATGCCCTCCCCAAACCCTAAATCAATCACAGCATTCATTCTCTCCACAGGTGAAGGGTACCTGAAGGAGCGTCTCCACCCCCATCGTTCTGTCCAGACGCTGAGTTCCAGTGCCTTCTGGCGGTTCCCTCACTGCGGAAAGCAAAGCTACAAGGAACCAGGCAGAGGGCCTTCTCAGTAGTGGCCCCCGCCCTGTGGAACCTCCTCCCAGCAGATGTCAAAGAGATAAACAACCACCTAACATTTAGAAGACATCTGAAGGCAATCCTGTTCAGGGAAGTTTTTAATGTGTGACATTTTGATGTATTTTAAATCTTTGTTGGAAGCCACCAAGAGTAGCTGGGGAAACCTAGCCAGATGGGCGGGGTACAAATATATTATTATTATTATTATTATTATTATTATTATTATTATTATTATTACCTCCCTTCCCCACCCCCCAGCCAGAAACTCGATTCAGGACAAGAAGAAAACCTTCCGTATCTTCTGTAAATTTCCTTTCATCTGATCTTACTGCTCCAAGAAGCCACCTTCAGAAGGAGGTGAATGAAAACTGCGCCCCTCTAGGCTCTTCCTAGGTGCACCACCTAGTGTCTGGGATGGTGAGTCAGATTTGCAAACATCTCTTCCTCCCTTCAGCCCATTCCAGGCCGATTCCCCTCCTTCCTCTCCTTGTTGCTGCTTATGTGAGTAAATGAAGACTATTTGCTGTTAATCTGCTTTAAGGAAACCGTAATTTCCCATTCGCTGCTTATACAATAAATCTCCCAATTCCCTCGTCTCCCTTCCCACAGTAGAAAATAAAAATCCGTCCGTCCGTCCCGAAAAGCATGTGTTTATCTCTTTATTTTTAAATATTACAGCTTCCCAACATCTGTCTTTGCAGGGTATAATCTTACTGATGAAATATTTAATGTTTTCCTTCGGCCCCCGTCAATATGTCTCTCTGCGTTATCAGCTTAGCAGAAGTGGAAGAGGGAGGCTGTAACCTCATCTTACCTGCCTGTTTCTGGGTGGCAAGTGTGGGGTGATGATTTTTAGAGGAAGACTCGGGGTAATTTCGTGTGACACGGCTTCACTATTTGCAGCTGCCTCTGTTCCATCTGCTTCAATAATGGACATGCTGTTTCTGGGGCCCTCTTGTCTGATCTCAGGGTCATGTAGCCATGCTATGAACCCACAGAGTTGTTGGCACAGTTTCTGCTGCCGCCATACATACCTCCCTGCCCCCACACCCTGCCTCACCTTGTCCAGAGGCATTTCCTCTGGCCACGTAGTAAAGAAGACCTTTTGTTGTTGTTTAGTCATTTAGTTGTGTCCGACTCTTCGTGGCCCCATGGAGATGCTGAAGTCCTGTTCCATCTACTGCACTAGATGAACTATTGGTCTGATCCATGAAGCTCTTCATCTGTTCTTCTGGGGTGTCTAGCTGTGGCTGCCTGTTCACACAGCAGCCATTCTGCTAGTGGAAGCCCCACTCTTTGTTGTTGTTGTTGTTTAGATGTTTAGTCGTGTCTGACTCTTCATGACCCCATGGACCAGAACACGCCAGGCACTCCTGTCTTCCACTGCCTCCCGCAGTTTGGTCAAACTCATGCTGGTAGCTTCAAGAACTCTGTCCAATCATCTCATCCTCTGTTCTCCTGTTCTCCTTGTGCCCTCCATCCTTCCCAGCATCAGGGTCTTTTCCAAAGAGTCTTCTCTTCTCATGAGGTGGCCAAAGTATTGGAGCCTAAGCTTCAAGATCTGTCCTTCCAGTGAGCACTCGGGGCTGATTTCCTTCAGAATGGATAGGTTTGATCTTCTTGCAGTCCATGGGACTCTCCAGAGTCTCCTCCAGCACCATAATTCAAAAGCATCAATTCTTCGGCGATCAGCCTTCTTTATGGTCCAGCTCTCACTTCCATACATCACTACTGGGAAAACCATAGCTTTAACTATACAGACCTTTGTCGGCAAGAAAGAAGACCTTACCACCCGCTTATATTTATGTATAATAAAAACACGTGAAAAATTAAAATCAGAGACCATTGACTATTTTGGAAATAGATTTTTCAGCTGTTGTTTAAAGGCTAAAACAGAAGGCATCTACTGAATCTCTGGGCTGACGATACCAAAGGCTCAAGTTTGTGTTGGTGTCAAATGAGCCTCACCAACTTGGCAGATGGTCAACAACAAATCGACAAATCTTATTGGTAGCCACCTTAAGACATTTGTAAAAATGGTGGGGTACAAGCCCTGTAATAAAATAAGCAAATGTTTGGCAAACTGTTCCTTACTGCTTGGCAGGATAATATAGGCAACCTTTAAAAATTATAATTTTAAATGTCTGGGGGATTTTTCCAGTTATTTCGATCAGAACTACTACTGTGGCAACACAATGCCAACTTCTAATGGCTTTGCCAGGGCTGTGAAAACCACACCAGATAAGTATCATTTATTGTGGCATCTGTATGGATAAAATTAACTAAATAAATCCAAACTATCTCTACTCAGAAGTAAGTCCTGTTGAACTCAATGGGGCTTCCTCCATGGTAAGTGGGGTTAGGATTGCCTGCCAAGAGAGAGAAATGAGGGTGAAAAGAAGAGATGAGAGTCTGTGGGTGTAAATCAGGGCTGTTGAACTTGTGGTTCTGCAGACAATCCTGGACTGCAGCTCCTGCAATCTTTGATAATTGATGTCAGGCGTGGCGTATCCTCTGCTCCCCCGGCAGCCTCAGAGGCAAGAAGAACAAAAAGTTCATATTTTATGACTTTTTATTCAGTCATCTGGTTGCAAAATAAAAGATCCATGTCTCCACACATAGGAGATGTTGGCTCCTCTGAGTCTCTCCTCTTCCGTCCCCAACAATTTCCTGGAAACCTACAGGAAGTCACAGGAAGTCACATCCCTCAGCATTGAATGCAGAGGGGCCAGTGAGCCCTTGGACTAGGAAGGTCTCCCATACTCTCCAGGGAGATCTCTGCTGCCTGCTCTCTAACATCCCCCTCCTCCCCTATCTCCTAACTAGGCATTTCCTCATTCAGCTGCACACAATCCCTTTCTCTCTCTCATCCTGAAACTACTGGAGGCTGGGGGGGGGGACTTCCCACTCCTCTTCCTCTTCGGAGAGGAACCAATCAGACCGAGGGCCTTCTTCGTAGTGGCACCCGCCCTGTGGAACGCCCTCCCACCAGATGTCAAAGAGAAGAACAACTACCAGACTTTTAGAAGACATCTGAAGGCAGCCTTGTTTAGGGAAGCTTTTAATGTTTATTGTTTTTTAATATTCTGTTGAAGGGTGGCTGGGGAAACCCAGCCAGATAGGTGGGGTATAAATTATTATTATTATTATTATTATTATTATTATTATTATTATTATTATTATTCAGGTTCCTTAGTCCTCCAACAGACACTAGCAGCACATCATAGGGCTGGGGGGGGGGGGAGAACATAAGAATAGTCTGCCAGATCAGGCCAAGGGCCCATCTACTTTAGCAACTCACAATGACCACTGTGATATTTTGAGTTTTCTGGTTCCTCAGTTTCCCAGTTTTTAATTGAGTTTGCCACATCCCGGCATCTCTTTGTGGTGTGTGTGTGTGTGTGTGTGTGTGCGTGTGTGTGCTATATCATGTGTGCTATACCTTTGTGTTTGCTCCTGGCAGGCCTTCAATCATCTGAACATTTGAACATACGTAGAGCCTACGGCATCAGGCCAATGGCCCATCTAGTCCAGCATCCTGTTCTCACATTGGCCAACCAGATCCTGGTAGGAAACCCATAAGCAGGACCTGAGGAAAAGGGCATTCCACTGTTGGGATGCTTCCAAGGGAACGGGGGCAATTTGTAAGCCCCCAGCTGGCTCCAGCCCACCGGCCGGTAGCCGGGCGATCTCCGGTCCTTGGCTCAGCATGAAACAGTGACCCGCAGCTTCAGAAGCCTTCAGAAGCTGGAGCATGCCTTAATCAGCAGAGTAAATAACACTGCACAAACAGAAGTGGCATGTGCTGGTCCGGGGGGGGGTTACCGTGTGGCGTAGTCTGAGTCCGGTCCTGGGTCAAGGGTCTGGAGGCTGTCCATCAAGGGCGAAGTGAGGTCCAAGGCAAGGAGCTGGGCGTGGTCAGGAACTCCAGAAGAGCAGGTCAGGGTGCTGGCAGGAACAGCTTTCCAATGATGTTGCTCCCGCAACCTGGGACTGGGCTTACTGGCCTTTATCTCCTCTGAGGCCAGGGGCGGTCCCGGCCCACAGGTGACTCGCCTCCCCTGGCCTTAAGGCGAGCACTCCTCCTGAGAGAATATAGTTCCCTCCGCCTCTCTGCCCTGAGCCTCTGCAGCTCAGGAGAGGCTGGAGGGTTACTGGACCCAGAGGCAACCTCACCTTCCCCTGACAGGGCTGGGAGAGGTGCACCGGCAGGCAATGGGTCCTCCATCACCTCAGGGGCCAGAGCAGACTAGCTGGTGCCTGCACCTGAGGATCCAGAACAGGTCAGGACCCTTCAGGCTCAAGCCCCAGCCCTGGCTCAGTTGGTTCTGGAGGCGGGGACTCCTGTGCAGGCTGGGATTCCTCCGATTCAGCCTCTGAATCAGATTCCCAGGCCATCACATGGCAGGAGACGGCTGTGAGAGCATATTTACAGGCAGTTTATTCAGCGTATGTCAGGACAAAGGAAAAACATGTCTTCTCCCTTTCGTTTCCAAGCAAGCAGCGTAAGCAAAAGCTATGCACACAAACGAAAGTTCCCAGCAAGCTGTGCTGGAGTGTAAACAGGAGCCGCCCTCCTGTGGTTTCCATCAACTGGTATACAAGAGTGTTGCTGCCTCTGACTATAGAGGAAGAGCACAGCCACCATGACTGGTAGCTGTACCTGCATGATCCAACCCATGGGTAGGCAAACTAAGGGCCGGATCCGGCCCAATCACCTTCTAAATCCAGCCCGCAGGGGGTCCGGGAATCAGCGTGTTTTTACATGTGTCCTTTTATTTTAAATGCATCTCTGGGTTATTTGTGAGGCATAGGAATTCGTTCATTCCCCCCCCAAAAAAAAATATATATATAGTCCAGCCCCCCACAAGCTCTGATGGACAGTGGACCGGTCCCCTGCTGAAAAAGTTTGCTGACCCCTGATCCAACCCTTCATTCCTTTACCAACACTCCTATAAATGCTGTTCTGAGTAAGGACTCTGAACTAAGGGGCTCAAGGTTCGCAGACAAGTTTTAATTTGGGTGCATCCGAATTAATAGCGTGAGGCTTCCATGGGGTCCCTGCACAAGACCACCGCTGGGTGCCACAAGTGACAAAGACAGAACTGCAGGGTCCCTCTTTTGTTTCCATCTCCTTCCCTCCATTGCGGTGGGAAACCGCGGCTTTAATCATAAAAAGCCGAGACTCTAATCTTGAAGAAATCATCTTGACCAGTATTTAATGACTAGTCTGGTAGTTAACTGCCTGAGGCAGAGCCCACGGCTATTAAAGCTATGAAGGGGGAGAAATGGTAATTAACTGGACTCAGCTGAGGCAAGGCTTTCTGAGGAAAGAGAGAGAACTGTATCAAACAGCGCTCCGGGTTTGTAGCAATCAGCCCACAATGCATAATAGGCTATTTCTCCCTTTCAAATGAGGTGGCCAACTCACTGGAACAACCAGCCTGGCCTGCTCTTCTGCCTTTCAAAGCCAGCATATCTGCTGGAAAACCTCCAGTGAAGCTCTCCACAGCCTGAAGGACAGAGCCCAGCTGAGAGAGAGAGAGAGAGAGAGAGAGTGTTGGCAACTCTGGTTCCAGTATATGCCAGTTTATGCAAAGAGTCGTTCTGGAAGACCTGTTTGTTGATTTAGGCCTTGGATTTGCAAATACTCAGAGCAAGACGACCCTTAGATATGCAAGCTGAGGAGGACAGACCTCTGTTTGAAGGGCTGTCCACATTCACACCATACATTTAAAGCACTGTGAACCGTCTTCACTTTCTCGAAAGAATCCTGGAAGCTGTAGTTTCTGAAGGGTACTGAGAGTTGTTCGGAGATAACTGATTAGATTTGGGATATGCAATTCCCAAACTTCCCTATGAATAGGGGCTGTTTGTTGAGGGTGCTGAGAGTTGCTAAGAGACCCCTATTGCCTTCCCAGAGTACAGTTCCCTGAGTGATTCAACAGACAATCCCTCTCCACCCTTAACAAACTACAGCTCCCAGCATTCTTTGGGGGGAAGCCATGATTGTGTAAACTGGCATCATTGCATTTTAAATGTATGTTGTGAATATGGCCTCAGTGAGAAGAGACAGCAGCAGGTGTTTTGAAGTTGCCCACCAGCTGTATAAGCCTGGACATCAGACCAGGAGAGCAGGCACACAGATTCCTCATTATGTTATATATATATATATATATTTGTTTTATTTAACACAGTCTGCACACTGCTTGCCAGAACTAGAAAAGACCTTCTAACAACTGTTAGATGTGTTGTTGTTATTTTTAAAATATATATATATTATTTTTTATCAACCACCAAAATACAAACAGTGAAACCCCCCAGGTGGCTGATACATTGGGTATACAATATTCAATAATATACATATTCAATAATACACATATTAAATACTATTCAATAATAACATATTCAGATCAACCATATGTACACTTCTATATACCTTAACACTCCTCCCTCCACAAGGTTTATTTAACTTGTAACATTTTAATTGCCCCAAATTGTTCAAACCAACCCAAATAATTCAATATCTTCTCAAACCAATTCTCCTCTTTCTCACTGACCTTAAGCCCTTTCATTCTATGTATGTTAGATGTGTGGTGATTTTATTCAAATTTAGTAAATATTTCCAAGTTTACCAGCCATGGATGTCCATAATAGCATGGAGGAAATGGATAGAGGTTCATAACACTAGAACTTGTGGACGTCCAACAAAGCTGAATGTTGGAAGATTCAGGGTTGGTAAAAGAAAGTCCTTTTTTATGCAGCACATGGCCAAATTATGAAACTTGCTTGCACAGGAGCCAATGATGGCCGCCATATTGGATGAGTTTAAAAGAGGACTGAAGAAATTCATGGAGAAGAGAGCTATTGATGGCTACTAGCTAGGATGGCTATGCTCTGCCGCTGCAGTTGAAAGCTCGAATCCTGCCTGCTGGTCTCCCACAGGGATCTGGTTGGTCACTGTTAGACCAAGATACTAGATGAGATGGGCCATTGGTCTGACCTACCAGGGTCTTCTTATGCTCTTATGTATATCCGCATATGCATATATGCTGATGTGTGTCTTCTTAGGAGGGGCAATTTCTAAACCTGCAGCTACATGGGTGAATTAGGTTGTGTGAGTACATCTCTGTTTCCTTTTGCGTCCCTATTGGTCATAAGATTCCACACACAAAAAACAATCCCCACAAAAACTGATTGGCAAGCAAAGATGATAGAATATTCAGAACTTGCAAGGATGACGGGGAGAATAAGAGGAAATTCTAACCAGAAATTTAGTAAAGATTGGGCAATGTTCAAAGAATATCTTGAAAAGCACTGTAATAACACAAATCTCCTGACAGAGTTGGATTGAATCTCGAAGTTTAAGGAAATTATAAAGTAAAAAATGTTTTCCTGATAATCAACTGAAAAGAAGAATAAAAACGAAGTGCATATAGACTTGTAAGGTATAAAAAGCACAATGATGTGAATCTGAAGTTAAAGGGTATGTAATGTCAAACAAGGTGTTGTTAGTCAGTGTCTATGGTCTGTTTATGTTGTTTTTTGTTGTGTTTATGTTCTATGTAAATTATTTTGTAATAAAGATTCTTTTTTTAAAAATCCACTCTAGATGCAAGGCAGGCAACAGCTCTTGATTCACAAGGCCAAACTATGTCTTATATATCAGTGTCTTTCAATAATAGTGTGCTCAAGATCGGGTGTAACTGTGAGGATTTTCAGAAAACTTTCCCCCCTGTCCCTCCTCTATCATGATTCGGTTTATAATCTTATCCACCTAAAGGTAAACACCGAGAGATTATCAGCCAAATGAATATAAACTGCAGCAATTGAGAGAGGAAACTGGTAGGGGGAAGGGGCGATCGGGGGGGGGAGGGAACCCTCAAGAGGGTCAGGCACTAATGAAGATTATACCTCAATATTAGGATTATGATGTTAGTTCTTGATTTCAATAAAAGTGGATAGAGATCTTTTATATCAGGGACACAGCTAAGCTGTAAGGACGGGGTAATCTCCTGGGAATTATGCAGAGAGAAAGAAATTCAACATCATTTTTATTGGAGGGCTGATGAGCTGGAAACTGGGATAGCCTGGCTTTAATTTGTAATCTTAATTTTCATATAAATCGGTGCTGTGCAGAGGAGGGGGTGCCGAGTTGGAGGAAGGGATAAGAAAATCGGGCTCTTTCCTTTCCTGATGACATGGTAACAGTGAGAGAAGGAGGAGGTGGCCACCGGTTTTCAGAGAGCATGTGATTCTCTATCTCCCCCCCCCCCGGCCACCATCCATCTGTCTTTCTATCTATCTATCATCCCCCTCCCTTTAAAAAAATGTTTAACAGCCATACAAGAGCCAGGAGAGATAATGTTAGCACAATTTTTTTTCCTCTTGCCTCCTCCTCCTTGGAGAATGACCTACAATAAATCCCCTTAGAAGCAATCATTTCCTTTAATATAGATGACTCGGGCTCAAGCAGAAGCAGATTGCTCACTGGGTTCAGCAGTGTGAAAAAGAGACCAGCCATGTCAGTCGGTAACCTTGGGATTAAACACTCCTTTTCCGATTGGCTCGAGGACCCTCTGGATTCGGCACAAGAAGGAACAGAGGTGCTTCTCAAATGCCCACCTGTTGCTCCAGAAAGGGAGCCATGTTTCGACTGAGGCAGTTAAAAAGAAAGATGGGTAGGGTTGTTTACAGTCCTTGTTGGGTCCTCTTTTTGCAATGGGCCAAGCCAAAATAGCTTGCACATCAGAACACAACTCCTGGTCTGATGATGCGCTTCTTCCAATTTCATGATGTACAATTTTGGTCTGCAAAACTTGAGCATTAATATATGTACTTTGCAGGAAAGATGCATGCAAAATGCAAGTTTTATGGATGAAAGCATTGAAAAGTGCTTACGGTACTTTACATTTTAAAAGTGTTGTTATGTACTGAGTTGAATAGGATCCAAAAGGCAGCAGTCTGATTGGTCCACAGGAGCCACCCAATCCAGCTCCAGGTGGAAGTGAATCCGCAACCTGATTGGCCTACAGGTGAATCCCGGAATTAGCCAATCACGTGGGGCCCATTGTATAAATAATGTATATAAAGCAGACATTCTGGGGGAACTTCCATTCCTCCTCACCACTATGAGCTGAATAAAGAGCATGAAATCCACTCTCGACTCCGAGTATATTTCAAGTGTGTACCGTATTTTACATAAAATTGCGTATAAAATGTCAGCATTGGATTGAACCGCACCCTAAAAGAGTTGGTAAACCTACTCTTTACCAACACTTTGTTTAAAAGGAAGTCATATGGCATTTAATATCAACCAATAATTTAACTAAACATATAGCATTTCACCCACCGCTAGAGATAGCAGAGAAATTCAATTTTGTTTCCATTTAAAGGCCAACCCACCTCATCCACACTTTCTGAAACAATGCGAACCAAAGCTTAGCTCCCCTTCTAAGTTTGAACTTCTCTGAATTTTGCGATATAGGGAATATTTACAATTCCCAGAGTTCCCTGGGGAAAGGAACTGTCTGTTAAACCACTCTGATAAGTATAGCTCTCCGGGGTGGGGGGGAGAGGGATCTCATAGCAACTCTCAGCATCCTTAGCTAAGTACAGTTCTCAGGATTTTTTTTTTTGGGGGGGGGCAAAGCCACAACTGTTTAAAGGTTAATGGTACTGCTTTAAACGTATAGAGCAAATGGCGCCTCTAATGGAAAATTCAGGTGCTCTAATAAAGCTTCCCAATTGAATGCAAGCCAGGACTAAGTTCCTATTGGACTTTCAATCCATTTTTAATTGCTGAAGATTCCATTCATCACTCCTGATTTTATTCATCCTTTCCCACTGGGTTCTCCCATTTTCTCATAAGCCCCTGAATGGACTTGCCCATGTCTTCCTCCTCATAGTTAGGAAGATTGAAACAGACCACTGCTGTTATTGTAATCCCTCAAGGAAAGGGCTCTTATCTTTTATCCAGCTAGATTTATTGGTACGAAAGAAGAGGAGCAAAGCAAAGCATCGTTTACATAAATAACATGGAGTTGAACAACTATCAGAGATGACTGAGTGCTCTCGAGTTGACATGTTAAATCAATCAGGGAGACCCCAGTGAATGAGAAAAGGGCTGGATATTGCCTGAACAGCCCCTACCATGCCATAATATCTCTCCTGCTTATGATGAGGTAACAAAATACCCAACGTTCACGGAACAGCTGCTTTCATAAGGACAGCAATCACCGAACACGCTCCCAGAATTCCTCTAGGCCACCGTGGCAAAACAAAAATTCCAGAGAGGAAATTAAAATGCCAACAAGATTTATCTACACCTATGCAGATGTCCTGTGGCCCAGAGCTTTGAAACATCAGCTGTGATGTGAAAGAGAGAAGGAGCTTGTTTTGTTTTTAAAATAAATAAAAGACATCTGACCAAAAGGGGGGGGGGAGAAAAGGAATTGAAGGAAAGGTTTAGCCTAGAAATAAGGTGGAAGAAGAGAGCAAGTGATAAAATGAAACCATCTAAATCAGGGGTGAGGAACTTCAAATCTTTGTGATTCTAGCTACACTATACCCACTTCCCAGGCTGCACGTCCTTTCCTCAGGCCACACCCCTTTCCTCAGGCCCCTCCCCTTACTGGCCCTGATTTGCATCCTCCTTGAGTGTTTTTGCCCAGCTGGAATGTGAACACCTATTATGCTTCTTGGTGACCTGGATGGAGGATAGAATGCGAGGTGTGAGTCTGCAGGAACTAGACTAGTTAGACAAAAGCAAATGAAAGGAAGGAAACAAGGAAGGAAGGAAGGAAGGAAGGAAGGAAGGAAGGAAGGAAGGAAGGAAGGAAGGAAGGAAGGAAGGAAGGAAGGCATTTGTTGCTCCACCCACTTTTGCCTCTGTCCCTAGAAGGGATGGATGAACGTGTCAATCCTTGTGTCTCTGTGTTTCTTATTTTCCCAGTCTTAAATTTGATTCGATTTAATATTTGTGTTCTGCTTTTCCAACCATGACGTTGAGCTCAAAGCAGCTCACAATCATAACAGCGTTGAAAATCGGGAAAAGTTACAATCTCCACAATCATACCAAAAACACAACAGCATGTAAGGCAAGAAAACAAACAAGAAACAAGGCGAGAAAACAAACAAATTCAAACAATGAATGCAATTCAGTAGAAATGCACAGCGATTCAAAGCATCAGAAATGGCAGCTGAGCACCAGCCCAGTGTCAGAATAAACCTCTCCTGGGCAGCAAGATAGTTCGTAATTTTTAGCCTTGATTTCTTTTTCATCCTCAAAGAAGGATGTTGTTGTTTGTGAAGGCAAAGGGTTCCCTAGAAGACCTAGGTTGACTATGATGTCTTTTCTCCTTGTGGGATATTTTGGATAACTCCCCTTTGGAGGAGTGCTCTGGACTTGAGCCCCACTTCTCTCAGAGTCCTGGGCAAAAAGCCACATGATAAGAGCACTTCTTGGCTTCCCACAAGCATCTCCTAGGCCACTGTGAGAACAGAATACTGCACTTGGTAGATGCAACTGGGTTCTTCTTAGGTTCTCTATATAGCACACTGCATAAGTTCAAGAACTCAGAGCAGGACTCTTACTACGGCTGCCCATGTTTGGTGGAATCGCATTTGTGTCTGGATATAACTAGCGTTCGCTTTCTGTACTTTCTGGAAATGATTGAAAACATTTTTGTTCTGACCTTTTGAATTGATTATTTATGTACTGTATGCCACTACTGGGACACAGGTGGCGCTGTGGGTTAAAGCCTCAGCGCCTAGGACTTGCTGATCGAAGGGTCGGCGGTTCGAATCCCTGCTGCGGGGTGCGCTCCCGCTGCTCGGTCCCAGCGCCTGCCAACCTAGCAGTTCGAAAGCACCTCCGGGTGCAAGTAGATAAATAGGGACCGCTCTGGCGGGAAGGTAAACGGCGTTTCCGTGTGCGGCTCTGGCTCGCCAGAGCAGCGATGTCACACTGGCCATGTGACCTGGAAGTGTTTCCGGACAGCGCTGGCCCCTGGCCTCTTAAGTGAGATGGGCGCACAACCCCAGAGTCTGTCAAGACTGGCCCGTACGGGCAGGGGTACCTTTACCTTTTACCTATGCCACTACTGTGGCCCGTGTTTGGTTAGCCCCAAAATGGAAGAACGAGTGAGGTCCCAACTAAAGAGGAATAGCAACTTAAGTTGACGGAATATGCACAACTTGCAGACTTAACTTATAGAATAAGAGAAGGAAAAGAACATACATTTAGAGAAGACTGGAAAACATTTATTGAATATATGGGAAATAATTATGTACAGCTGAAAATGCTGGCAGCATTAAGATAAATCCAACAGGCAAGCTTTGAATGAGTTTTGATGGATGCAATAATGGAATACTGAAATGGTATAGTTTTTGTAAAATATGCAGGGATTTGTGATATGTAAAATGAACCATGGAACGAGAAGAAGGGAAGTCATTGATATCTTAAGGATATAAAAGGAGTATTTTAAATTGTAAAACAAAAAAATTAATACAAATTATATATATAAGAAAACATTTTTGTTCTAATGGGCTTTTCCAGCAAGTGTCTGCTTCGTTAAACTTTTTGTCTTGTCTCAAAACTTGTTTTAAAATGTCTTTCACTATTTGGAAAGCAAATAATGAATCGGTGTTAATAATAACATCTCTTGCTGGAAGAAGAATGTATGGTCTATTGCCGTATCAGAAAAAACAAAGAGATTACATGCATTGAATAATGCAAATGATGTAGACGATTTTGTTGAAATATGGCATCCTTTTATAAATACTTCACTGACAATCCTGAAGAATGGCAACTACTGAAATCACAGACTTGGACTTCAGCAAACTTAACAAGCAGGGAGGGTGGCGAGTTGGGATTTTGTTTTTGTATCCCTTTTTTGCAATTCTTATATACTGGAAATCAATAAAACTATATTTAAAAAAGAAAAGAAATATATAAATTAAACCAAGATTGTTGTTGTTGTTGTTCCACCTCTGGAATTAAACCTAAACATTGTCCTGGTTAAGCTAAAATTCAGCAGAAATGGCAGGGGAAATCCAGAGAATAGTAAGGGAACGGAAGAAGAAGACTCTTCACATCCCTAATAGCCTCTAAAACCCCACCCCCTAACTCTCCCTCTGCAATTTCACACTTGATCATCTTCCTTCTCCCTTCTCTACCCAATAATTTAAGGTAAGCTTTTATTTATTGTTTCTGGTGAGGATCCATCGTCCCAAAGAGCCTTCCCCACCATTGCTTTCTAATCCTAAGCTTTTATTTATTGTTTCTGGTGAGGATCCATCGTCCCAAAGAGCCTTCCCCACCATTGCTTTCTAATCCTCCTATTTACTAACCTGAAGGTTCTTCAGTTATTTTGCTAATCTCTCCTTGTAAACCCATAATCCTGGAAGATTTCCAGAAGATGATCAGAGATAGATAAACTGCTAGATTACCACTCTTTGGAACATTGTCCTAATTTTTGCACCTTATGCTCCAGCTAAGCTTGAACAAGTAGAATCCACGGAAGAGAAAAGAGAGGGTGATTTCAGAAGCTCTGTCCCACTTCTGAGGTAATGTAGATTTCCAGAAAAATGAGATTACACACACACAGAGACACACACACACACACACACACACACACACACATATATATATATATATATATATATATATATATATATATATATATATAAAATCAGGAGTGACAGCGCAACAGCACTTTTCCCCCTAGTGCTGTTGGGCCCACCCTAACTTAAATATAGTGCACCCACCTCACAGAACACCAGTTCCACGAATTCCTACGAACTATCCCAGATTATTTTGTGGGGGGGACTTGTGTGAGGGAAAACTTAATAATTTGGAGTCCCAGGCAGGATTTGATCAAATAAACAAGAGAGATTTTATTTCACAAATGAAGTTTATGACACAAAGTGGATAAAACATAGGATACTTCAGATTATAATGTTATTTCAGTTCAGTTCCTTCTCAGTTGTTGCACAGCTGTTGCCACATAATATTTTGGTTCTTAAACAAGGTGGTACTTCCTTTCAGTTACACACCCCTTAGACA
Source organism: Podarcis melisellensis (assembly GCF_964234715.1). Lineage (NCBI taxonomy): Eukaryota > Metazoa > Chordata > Lepidosauria > Squamata > Lacertidae > Podarcis > Podarcis melisellensis. Next base: position 11,383,377 of record NC_138541.1, on the reverse strand, counting down.
ACCCTACGCCCAAAGGTACGCCAAGTAACAGACCCAAGGGATCACTGGTTTGGGAGTCTTCTCTTTTTGTAGAAGAATCTCTCCCCTCCTGACTGGAATGAGACCTAAGTAGACTGTATCCTCGCAGCTTCTACTTCTCCTGGCTCAGCCTCAGCCTCCCAGTTACCGTATTTTTCGCTCTATAAGACACACCAGACCATAAGACGCACCTAGTTTTGGGAGGAGGAAAACAAGAAAAAAAATATTCTGAATATCAGAAGGCAGAACAACAAGAGGGATTGCTGCGCAGCGAAAGCAGCGATCCCTCTTGCTGTTCTGGCTTCTGGGATAGCTGCACAGCCTGCACTCGCTCCATAAGACGCACACACATTTCCTCTTACTTTTTAGGAGAGAAAAAGGTGAGTCTTATAGAGCAAAAAATACGGTAATTCCTGGCCTAACTACTCTTCCAGGTAGTTTTTTCTGGAAATCTACATTATACACTATCCTTCACACTAAGCTCAGAGACTCCTTTCTCTAGCTTGTGATATACAGTGGTACCTCGGGTTAAGTACTTAATTTGTTCCAGAGGTCCGTACTTAACCTGAAACTGTTCTTAACCTGAAGCACCACTTTAGCTAATGGGGCCTTCTTCTGCTGCCGCGCCGCCGGAACATGATTTCTGTTCTCATCCTGAAGTAAAGTTCTTAACCTGAAGCAATATTTCTGGGTTAACGGAGTCTGTAACCTGAAGTGTATGTAACCTGAAGTGTATGTAACCCGAGGTACCACTGTATTCTTCAGAGTGGAAGTTTCTACCCCAGATCCAACTCTCCTCTCACTCCCTGACTCCCAACCTATCTCCAAACCTATTCTCCCAACCTCAATCCCAACATACTCCAAAAACTAACTCAAACTGTCTCTCCAAATCCTCTCCTTTTCAACTCCACCCTCCTGGAACCCCAGCCAATCATAAGCTGCCGTTCGTTAACCATTTGCTGGCAGGGGAAAAGAAAACACTTGTGGACCTAACCTGCCCAGCAAAACAAACTTTCCCGTCACATCAGGCCACAACCCCATCTAGTCCAACGCTGTCCTCACAGTGACCAACGCGCCCCAGTGGGAAGCCAGCAAGCAAGAACTGAGGGCAACATCACTGTCCCCACCTGTGATTCCCAACAAGTGGTATTCAGAGCCAGTGAAGGTAGAACATAGGTATTGTGACTAGTAGACATTGGGAGCCTTATCCTCTATGAATTAGTCTAATCTGCTGCTTGCCCCCGGGACTGCCAAAGTTAGGGTTGCCATACGTCCGGACATATCCAGAATACTGCAGTCGGCAGCTGTGTCTGGGCAGGAATTGCAAAAATGTCCAGGGAGGGGGGTGAAGCTCAACAACTTTGGCAAAAAAAAGAGAATTCTGTATGGATTTTCACTGTTGGAAATATGGCAACCCTACCAGAACCCTACAAGAAAGTAGATTCCACCTAAACATTAGGAAGAACTTCCTGACAGTAAGAGCTGTTCGACAGTGGAATTTGCTGCCAAGGAGTGTGGTGGAGTCTCCTTCTTTTGAGGTCTTTAAGCAGAGGCTTGACAACCATATGTCAGGAGTGCTCTGATGGTGTTTCCTGCTTGGCAGGGGGTTGGACTCGATGGCCCTTGTGGTCTCTTCCAACTCTATGATTCTATGATTCTATTCTACCAAAGTGGAAGCTGCCAAAACAGGGTGTACAGACTGTAGCTCATTGGTACAGCATCAGCCTTGCATGCAAAAGTTCCGATGTTCACTCCCTGGAATTTCCAGGAAATCTCCTGGAATCTATTTTTTTCCAATTTTTTTTAATTAGTTTTCCAAATTTAAAACAGACACATCAACAAACATAAAAAGAAAACATTAAAAAACAAGCAAACAAAAATATATCCTAACTGTAGAAAATCCAGTTTTGTTAACATTGTTAAGTGACTTCCTCAAATCCCCCTAGCTGAGTTTCCATATACAGTAAATCATTGTAGCAGTTTTCCAAAACTAATTTCATATATAATTTACAGAGTCCTATTAACATCTTTCTTTCTTTTCATTTTAACTTTTATCTATAGTATTCTACAACATCACATATTTAAATCCCAGGCCAATTTGGTACTTGCAAGTAATTCTATTTAAGTTATCTTAACACATTTAACTACATAATCTTTAAGTTTCTTCCATTCCTCTTGATACTCCTCCTCCTTCTGCTCGCGGACTCTTCCGGTCAGGTCAGCTAGCTCGAAAAATCCATCATCTTCATATGCAATTACTCTACTGTTGATACTTCTTGTGATTTCCAACAATTCAAAATCCTTTATTAGGCATAACACACCACACATTAACTAACAAGCATCATATACAGACTATATAAAATACAGGCTCAGCAAACACAGTTTACCCCAGTCTTATTCTTAACTCCAAGAAATAAATCAATGAACATAGATAATATAATACAACATAGTAACATCACCTACCAATAAAAACCACTAAGTCTCTTTATCATGGCCCATTCTTTCTTCATGGACAGCACTTAAAAATTCAGCCGCTATTAACGTAATTTGGTCATCGCTTCTTGTGATTTCCAATTTTTGGCCAGCAAAATTCTAGCAGCAACTACAAAAACAATCTAACATCTTTTCTGGGCAATTCCAAACCTATTATTCCAAAAAGAAAGGCCTCTGGTTTCTTAATAACTATATATTTCAATATATTTTTTCAATTCATTATAAATCTTTTCCCAGAAGTCTTTCACCTTAGGACAGGTCCACCACATATGGTAGAAGGTACCTTCTTTTTCTTTACATTTCCAACATAGATTATCACTCTTATGGTAAATCTTTGCTAATTTTACAGGGGTTAAGTACCAACTATACATCATTTTCATAACATGAAATCTCCTGGAATCTAGAGGAACTGCTGGGCAGGTTACCTTTCCAAAATCTGGAAGAGCCTGCCCATGTTGACAATACTGAACTAGATGGACCAATGGTCTGAGCTTGTAGAATTGTAGAGTAGGAAGGGACCCTGAGAATTATTTAGTGTATGTCCCTGCAATGCAGGATTATTATTATTTTTCAAGAATATTTATTAAAGTTTTCAATAATAATACAATAAAAATCAAAAAGAAAAAAGAAAAAATAACAAAAATACAAAGATAAAAATAATTAAAAACACATAAAGTTTCCATTACTTATTTTTCATTAACTTATTTCCCAGACCTCCTCATACCTCCCTTTTTTGTATTCCAATTCGAATTATTAGTTCAGCAAATCCTTATTAATAAATTTTAACCTATTTCTAAACCTTCCCCCCCCCCCCATATTCTCTTAAAGCATTACAGCTGGAAACCACTTAATTTCTATCCGACATCATTCTAACATTCATTAATTTTAGTTACAGATAGGTAGCCGTGTTGGTCTGCCATAGTCAAAACAAAAAAAATTCCTTCCAGTAGCACCTTAAAGACCAACTAAGTCAGTTCTTGGTATGAGCTTTCGTGTGCATGCACACTGAAGAAGTTAATTAATTTTGCAATATTTCCCAAGATAGTCCTTAAATTTCTTCCAATCTTCTTCCGCCGACTCTTCTCCCTGGTCTCGGATTCTGCCAGTCATTTCTGCCAGTCCCATATAGTCCATCACCTTCGTCTGCCATTCTTCCAGAGTGGGTAGATCCTGTGTCTTCCAGTACTTTGCAATGAGTATTCTTGCTGCTGTTGTGGCGTACATAAGAAAGTTCTATCCTTATTTGACACCAATTGGCCGACCATGCCCAGGAGAAAGGCCTCTGGTTTCTTCAGGAAGGTATATTTAAATACCTTTTTCATTTCATTATAAATCATTTCCCATAAAGCCTTAATCCTTGGGCACGTCCACCAAAGGTGAAAGAATGTACCTTCATTTTCTTTGCATTTCCAACATTTATTATCGGGCAAATGATAAATTTTTGCAAGCTTGACTGGGGTGATGTACCACCTGTAAATCATTTTCATAATATTCTCTCTTAAGGCATTGCATGCCGTAAACTTCATACCTGTGGTCCATAACTGTTCCCAGTCAGCAAACATAATATTATGTCCAACATCTTGTGCCCATTTAATCATAGCAGATTTCACCGTTTCATCCTGAGTGTTCCATTTCAACAGCAAGTTATACATCTTTGACAAAATCTTAGTTTTAGGTACTAACAGCTCTGTTTCTAATTTTGATTTTTCCACCTGGAAGCCAACTTTCTTGTCCAAATTATATGCCTCCATTATCTGGTAATAATGAAGCCAATCTCGCACTTTGTTTTTTAATTTCTCAAAACTCTGCAGTTTCAATCAATCTCCTTCTTGTTTCAAAATTTCCCAATATTTCGGCCATTTGGCCTCCATATTGAGCTTTTTCTGAGCTTTCGCTTCCATTGGGGACAACCACCTTGGGGTTTTCTTTTCCAATAAATCCTTATATCTTTTCTAAACATTAAACAATGCTTTCCTGACACCTGCAATGCAGGATTATGAAGGAATAAGGGAATCAAACCTTTGACCTTGGTGTTATCAGCACCAAACTGAGCTATCCACAAGTGCTCGTATACAGAAATTTCTTACATTCCCAGCTGCTAGGTGCCAGGTGGGTCTTCAATACCAACAAATAGCCAAGAAGTCTTTTTAAAATGTGATTCTCTCCCCCTTTTCAATCTCCGTACAATATCTTTTTAATCACGAAGCACAGGCTAATCCTGGCTTTTGAAATATATAATCATAATCACAGAACCTTGTTATACTTTCCACCCATGGGGGGGCAAAGAACTCTCCACACCCACATATAATCTCGCAAAGCTACAGAGATTTCTGATCAAAGTTTCGCAGGTAAATCAAACCTGAAATGAACAGATTAGGAGAGGAAGGTTCCTGTAATATCCCCCCCACCCCCGGTTAAGTGAGACAGAAGCAGATTTTGCTGAAACTTGCTCTCTAATTCCCATCTGGAAAGGGATTTCTCTGGGAATGAACAGGTCTGTGGGAATGTCTTTTTTTAATAACATCTGTAAAGTCAAAAACTTACAACCAGAGCAGGCTTAAGCTGTCATTCAACAGCAGGTGCCTTACATGCAATCAGCAGGCCAGGCTGATGAAAGTCAGATATTTTGAGGATGCAACATGTTTCATCGGATCAAGACAGGGCTTTATCCTGCCTTTAACCTGCCTCCAGTGGGACTGGCTTCTGTGCTCAGCTTGCCAGGTCAGGAGATTTCAGAGCCCATACCTGAGACCTGGGGGCAGCTCCTGGTGATGTCATAGAAGCAGCCCCTAGTGATGTCACTGTTGTCACTCCAGTAGCACCTTAAGGTAAAGGTAAAGGGACCCCTGACCATTAGGTCCAATCGTGACCGACTCTGGGGTTGCGGCACTCATCTCGCTTTATTGGCCGAGGGAGCCGGCATACAGCTTCCAGGTCATGTGGCCAGCATGACTAAGCCGCTTCTGGCAAACCAGAGCAGCACACAGAAACGCCGTTTACCTTCTCGCTGGAGCGGTACCTATTTATCTACTTGCACTCTGACGTGCTTTCGAAATTCTAGGTTGGCAGGAGCAGGGACCGAGGAACAGGAGCAGGGATTTGAACCGCCAACCTTCTGATCGGCAAGTCCTAGGCTCTGTGGTTTAACCCACAGTGCCACCCGCATCCAGTAGCACCTTAGAGAGCAACTAAGTTTGTTATTGGTATGAGCTTTCATGTGCATGCACACTTCTTCAGATACCCTGCGTGCACACGAAAACTCATACCAATAACAAATTTAGTTGGTCTCTAAGGTGCTACTGGAAGGAATTTTTTTATTTTATTTTGACTACGGCAGACCAACACGGCTACCTACCTGTAACTAGAACTGTTGTCACTGTTTTACTTGTTTGTACGGTGGTACCTCGGGTTACAGACGCTTCAAGTTACAGATGCTTCAGGTTACAGGCTCCGCTACCCCAGAAATAGTACCTCGGGTTAAGAACTTTGCTTCAGGATGAGAACAGAAATTGTGCGGCAGCGGTGTGGTGGCAGCGAGAGGCCCCATTAGCTAAAGTGGTACCTCGGGTTAAGAACAGTTTCAGGTTAAGAATGGACCTCCATAAGGAATTAAGTTCTTAACCTGAGGTACCACTGTATACCTGTATTATTATATCATTGTAACCTGTCCTGTGACCTTATGGTGAAGGGTGAGCAAGAAATCTTACAAATAAAAGATAAATACATAAAATCCATCACCTTTATTCCCATGTTGTTGATTTTGAGGAAAGAAAACTGAGGACATCTGCTCTAACTGTGCCATTCTGCTCACCCAGTCTTCCTGCATCCCATTGCCCTCCAAAATGTTGAGGCCAAAACATGGGGTACACATCTTCCCGGCCACACTCCCATGTGAGTCACATGACCTATCACAATATCACATGTTTTGGGGGTGCTGTGCTTAAAGCTATGTTGAGAGATCTAACTGGGGCAGTTGCTGGGTAGGACATACAGTATCTGAATATTTAACTCCACACAACTCGCGATTCACCAGGACATAAACGCAGTTTATGAGCTCAGGTTTGGCGGCCTGTTGGGGCCTCAGTAACCTTTTGCATTTCCTGTTTTTGCATTCTCTGCCTACCTGAGACATAATGACTGGCTGGATGACTTCCTTTTGCCTAGACAGCTGATAGTTAAAATGCCACATTAGTTTTGAGACATGAGTCAAGGCTTTTACACTAAATTATCATTTAATTTTTAACATGCCAATCATGCAGCCTGAATGGTGTGTGGCGCTTTGTGATTCAGTAGCAGTTATTAAATGGCTGTACTTGATGATGAAATATAAAGCTGAGATCAGGGACATTATGCTGAGGCACATTTTGCTGAATTCATCAGAGCCTGCACTTCTGTTTAACAGACACAATCAAGGGGGCACTGATTTGTGCATAGAGCTTTATGCAGGCAGAGGCTCCCCTGTTCTCTTCTAAAAGCAAAGTGAAATTCTTTCTATTGCAAAGAGACATGCAAAGCCAATGTCTGTGTTGTACACCACACAAATCTCCAACTGGTGAGAGGCTCCAGTAGTACCAAACTCTTACCCAGGTAGAAGAAGAAGAAGAAGAAGAAGAAGAAGAAGAAGAAGAAGAAGAAGAAGAAGAAGAAGAAGAAGAAGAAGAAGAAGAAGAAGAAGAGTAGTAGTAGTAGTAGTAGTAGTTTGGATTTGATATCCCGCCTTTCACTCCCCTTCAGGAGTCTCAAAGCGGCTAACAATCTCCTTTCCCTTCCTCCCCCACAACAAACACTCTGTGAGGTGAGTGGGGCTGAGAGACTTCAAAGAAGTGTGACTAGCCCAAGGTCACCCAGCAGGTGCATGTGGAGGAGCGGAGACGCGAACCTGGTTCCCCAGAGGAGCGTAGCCTAGACCGTCCAAGTTCCCTGTTTTCCAGGACAGTCTCAGATTTACAGAACCCCTCCCAGTTTCTGATTTGAGACCAGAAAGTCCTGCTTTTCCTTAGGATGTCCATATTTTCATGTAGAAATGTTGGAGGGTAAGGAGTTAAGTGAAGATCAAACCTATCCAGTCTGAAGGAAATCAGCCCTGAGTGCTCACTGGAAGGACAGATCCTGAAGCTGAGGCTCCAAGAATTTGGCCACCTCATGAGAAGAGAAGACTCCCTGGAAAAGACCCTGATGTTGTTAAAGATTGAGGGCACAAGGAGAAGGGGACGACAGAGGACGAGATGGTTGGACAGTGTTCTCGAAGCTACCAGCATGAGTTTGACCAAACTGCGGGAGGCAGTGGAAGACAGAAGTGCCTGGTGTGCTCTGGTCCATGGGGTCACGAAGAGTCGGACACGACTAAACAACTAAACAACAACAACAAGGAGTTAAGTGACCTCCGAGACAAGGAGACAAATAACTATACAACTTTTAGAAGACACCTGAAGGCAGCCCTGTATAGGGAACTTTTTTAAATGTTTAATGTTTTATTATGTTTTTATATGTGATGGAAGCTGCCCAGTGTGGCTGGGGCAGCCCAGTCAGTGTTACAGGGGAGCTGACAGTCAGATGGGTGGAGTACAAATGTTGTTGTTGTTGTTGTTGAATAGGACATCCCTATATTCATCAGAGAAATGTTGAAGGGTATGGTAGACTGAGGTGTCCTTAGGATATATAGTTTTATTTATATTTAGAATTATAATAATTTATTCCTTATACACTGCCCATCTGGCTGGGTTTCCCCAGCCACTCTGGGGGGCTCCCAACAGAATATTAAAAATATAATAAAAAAAATTAAAACTTCCCTAAACAGGGCTGCCTTCAGATGTCTTCTAAAAGTCAGATAGTTGCTGATTTCTTTGACATCTGATTGGAAGGCCACTACCGAGAAGGCCCTCTGCCTGGTTCCCTATAACCTCATTTCTCGCAGTGAGGGAACTGCCAGAAGGCCCTCAGTGCTGGACCTCAGTGTCCGGGCAGAACGATGGAGGTAGAGACACTCCTTCAGGTATACAGGGCCAAGGCCATTGAGGGCTTTAAGGGTCAGCACCAACACTTTGAATTGTGCTCGGAAACATACTGGAGGCCAATGCAGATCTTTCAGGACTGGTGTTATATGGTCTCAGTGGCCATTTGCACATATTTACAACCTGAACATAAGGTGGATGTGCTCACAACATTTCTCTTTTCTTCTCTTTGGCGATCACTCGTAGCCGAGTAAGATTGTCTTCCATAAACATGGTTTTAACAATGAGTCCCTAAGTGACTGTGGAGGCCAATTCTGGATCCACACGTCCTTCCACAGTGGGAACATTGGTTCCTGGGCAGGAGTTGATCACGGTGTGGATTTGCCAAGCGTGCCTTCCTCTTACCATGTTTCTCCCTTGCGTTCTGAGTTCAAGCTTCTTCAAAGTCCATGACACCTTTGGTAAAGGCTGCTCTCCAACTGGAGCGCTCGCGGGCCAGTGCTTCCCAGTTGTTGGTGTTTATACTTCATTTTTTTAGATTTGCCTTGAGACAGACTTTAAACCTCTTTTGTTGACCACCAGCATTACACTTTCCATTTTTAAGTTCAGAATAGAGTAGTTGCTTTGGAAGACGATCACCAGGCATCCACACAGCATGAATAGTCCAACGAAACTGATAACATTATCACCGCAACAGATCTTGCTTCTCCCTTAGTCATAGTTTTGGATCCAGGAGAGATCAAGCTTGGCTCCAGCTCTAACTTCCAGCCTGCTTTCAAGCTCAGTTCTCTCACATTTTCTGGCTATTGTTCTCCTACCTGGCAGCTAGAAGGGGAGAAAGGCCCATACATTTGTCTGGAGGACACCACCACTTAGCTGTCACTCTTGCAACCTAGCTCCTTCTTTTGGGATGCTGATCAGGACCCTCAAGTGCCCAGTTAAGGTCACGATTCTTACAAAGGAACTTGTCTAACTAGTTAAGCAATCTCCTCTGTTGGATTCAAACCCTCGTTGGGTACAGGACCCCAAGAATGAGAACCCACAACATCATGAAGCACTCGGGCAAGCAACCAGCCTCTCATCCTCAGCCCTCCATCTGTAATAGGGGCAGGTAATAGGACTACTTGCTGCATACCATACAAGTTGGTTTTAAGGAGGGGTGACCAAGGGGTGAGAACCAGTGTGGTATAGTGGTTAAGAGAGGTAGACTCGTAATCTGGTGAACCAGGTTTGATTCCCTGCTCCTCCACATGCAGCTCCTGGGTGACCTTGGGCTAGTCACACTTCTCTGAAGTCTTTCAGCCTCACTCGCCTCACAGAGTGTTTGTTGTGGGGGAGAAAGGGAAAGGAGAATGTTAGCCGCTTTGAGACTCCTTTGGGTAGTGATAAAGCGGGATATCAAATCCAAACTCCTCTTCTTCTAAGTTGCATCCCTCCAGAAGTTGCCATGACACCCCTCATCCTTGACCATCAGCCATGCTAGCTGAAGCTGAGTTAGCTTCTTACAGCAGGTTAGCCACCCTCCCCTAATCAACCTAAGGTAAAGGTAAAGGTACCCCTGCCCGTACGGGCCAGTCTTGCCAGACTCTGGGGTTGTGCGCCCATCTCACTCAAGAGGCCAGGGGCCAGCTCTGTCCGAAGACACTTCCGGGTCACGTGGCCAGCGTGACATCGCTGTTCTGGCGAGCCAGAGCTGCACACGGAAACGCCGTTTACCTTCCCGCTAGAAAGCGGTCCCTATTTATCTACTTGCACCCGAGGGTGCTTTCGAACTGCTAGGTTGGCAGGCGCTGGGACCGAGCAGCGGGAGCGCACCCCGCCGCGGGGATTCGAACCGCCGACCTTTCGATCGGCAAGCCCTAGGCGCTGAGGCTTTAACCCACAGCGCCACCCGCGTCCCACGCCTAATCAACCTACAGGCCCTCAAAAGCTGTTGATGCCTCTTTTAAAGAAATGTGTAAAGCTAAATATGAATAAAGAAAGCAACTGTGACCAGGGGCATAGCTAGCTCCACTGGTACCAGGTGCGGTGGGGGTGGGGTGACCTGCCCATGGGGTGGAGCAACCCACCCAAAGGGCCGCAGCCATTGCGATCCTTGCGTGGGGCAGCCGCCGTGATCCTCGCATAGGGGCAGCCGCCGTGAGCCTCGAACATTGTGTGGGCCCCCCAAGCAGATCAATGCGTTGGCGATCCACCAGGGGTAGACAAAATCGCCCCCTAGGCAGATCACCACTCTCCTTAGGTGCCCCTCCCTCCCCCCTATTCCTACGCCAGGGACTGTGACTTAGCATCATTGCTTAGCCTTCTGGAAATGAAGTTACATTTCCCCTCTGATAAGACCGCTCATAGACTCTCATCTTTCAAGAAAGATGACAACATTTATTATTATTTTTTAATCCTGGAACATCCTCTAGCCGCCAAAGAAATTGTGACAAGTCATCGCTGAACAAGATAAAGACAGACACACAGACAGACAGAAAGGAAGGGAGAGATTAGGTATCTATTTGGAAGCAAAGAGCATCATCCTTACAATTGGTTAAAGTGTGGAGATGTTTATATTATTAATGTCTGTTGAAATTTACCGTAGTTCCTAATTTGCAGCTATCGCCAGGCGGGAGTCGTGACATCTGATTTATGGTCATGCAAAAAATCTTTACTAACCCGGGCCTCGTAAATTTGATCATTTGATAATTTAGTGCTAGATTTCTTCCTTTAATGAAAGAGTAGTTAATGTGATGGTTATTAATTCTATTTTTAGTGCATTTAAAATCACAGCATTATGACAAAATGGTCTATTTAAAGTTTTTCAAAAAAATATTTCAGCTCAAAATGAAACCGTAACGGCTTTCATTTTTGTTGGTCTGGTATTGAATTTCAAGGCATTGTAACATCAATTGCAAAATTATTACTTGTAAGATGTATTGGAGAAGGAGGGGGAAGAGAATCTATAATAATATGGAATGTTCTCCATCTAAACCATGAAAGTCTTGCTTTCAGAAATCTGCTTCAAAGATTCGTGGGGTTTGTGGATTTCTGCCAAAGCCTTGGTCCAGCTTTTCAGCTAAATTACTTTGGTGTTTCATACAACAGTCCTTCAGTGTAGGTCAGGTTATTTGGGGTTTTGTGGGGTTTTTTTACTACCTTTGTATTGATTTTCCCAGTGCTTAACTAAAAGGTATGGAACATAAAACAGGAGAATACTGAGAAGAATGCTGAGGTGCGGCCAAGCCTGTCAATAATATTATGCTAATACTGATGGCTGAATTTTGTCAATTTCAGTTTTTCTCAGCTCCTATCTTTTCCAATCATAAGTTCAGTTCACTATATTTCCACGTCACTTTGTTGTTGTTTTTTTAAACTCATCAGCATGTATTATATCCCCATATCTTCTGGAACACCTCTCCCAATATGAGCATGAAATTCCACTCTGAAAAGCCAGAGGTGAGATCCAACATAACATTTATGCAGCAAGTTCGCTGGCTTTGTTGTGCAAGGGGTTCTGCAAGGGTTAGTGCACAAACCTTAAGAATCACCAAGTATAATAGCAGTTGCATTGGGAGGTACTTGGTTAAGTTAAAGGTGTTAGTTCTGATGGACAAAGCTTGGGATCGAGATATCTAAGAGAGAGCAGATTTGGGGGAGCACATGGAGGGAGAAGAGGGGGAAGTCCCGTTCCACACATGGAAATCCTTGCATGGAAATCTCTAACGTGTCTGAGTAACCAAACACATTACTCTGTGTTATTTTGAATACAACACTGGGTCCCAGTCTATAACTGTATTGGATTTGAATTTTTTGTATATACATTGAATTGTTTTCATATAAGGAACTGTTTCTAATTACTTTTATCGTTGATGTTTTTACTCCGAAATCGCTTAGGCTGCATTTGCACTACAATTTATTCTATTTCCCCATTGTTTCCCTGTTAATTTCTGCATTATATTTGAGCTTTTGCATGACATAAAAGCCACACCCAGAAATACATTAGACTACAGTGCAAGTTTAGCACTCATTTCTGTGTTATTTGCGTTTTTGTTTCCTGGAAGCAAATAACAAGGAAATGAGCAGTATACTTGTGCTGCATTCTACAATATTTCTTGAAGTGGGTCAAACAGAATGTGGAAATTAACAGTTAGGGAAACGCTGGGCAAATAGAATGGAATGCACCGTGAATGCAGCCTTGGGCAAATTTTGAAAAAAGCCACTCGCCAGTGAAATGAAATCAAATAAATAAACAAATGCTTTTTTGCTAGCATAAGGCACCTATTGGATTGGGTCGTTGTGCTATGCTAAGAGTTGTGCTCCACTAAGAGACATTACCTTGCCAACAAAGGTAAGTTTTTTCTTGATTTAGAATTGTTGAGTTGTGGAGGGAAAGTTTATATAGTTAAAGCTATGGTTTCCCCAGTCGTGATGTATGGAAGTGAGAGCTGGACCATAAAGAAGGCTGATCCCCGAAGAATTGATGCTTTTGAATTATGGTGTTGGAGGAGACTCTGGAGAGTCCCATGGACTGCAAGAAGATCAAACCTCTCCATCCTGAAGGAAATCAGCCCTGAGTGCTCACTGGAAGGACAGATCCTGAAGCTGAGGCTCCAATACTTTGGCCACCTCATGAGAAGAGAGGACTCTCTGGAGAACAGGAGAACAGAGGACGAGATGATTGGACAGAGTTCTTGAAGCTACCAGCATGAGTTTGACCAAACTGCGGGAGGCAGTGGAAGACAGGAGTGCCTGGCGTGCTCTGGTCCATGGGGTCATGAAGAGTCAGACATGACTAAACAACAACAACAAAGAGTGGGGCTTCCACTAGCAGAATGGCTGCTGCGTGAACAGGCAGCCACAGCTAGACATCCCAGAAGAACAGATGAAGAGCTTCATGGATCAGACCAATGGTCCATCTAGTGCAGTAGATGGAGCGGGACTTCAGCATCTCCCAATGTTTTAAGGCACATCTTCAGAAAGGGAACATTGGAGAGCTATGATGGATGCAAAGCCAGCTCAGATCAGAGGAAACAGCAACATACAGCTGACAAGCCCTTTTTTCAGGAATGATTTCTCCCTCCCATCTCCCATGAACATGAACATGCCCATACTCTTCTCTCTCCAAAGTGCAGAAATCCTTACATTTGAGCCGCTTGCCTCCCCTGCATCAGCTGCCCTTGGCTGCAGCGGACCCATAAACCATTTTACTGCAAAGCCATGAACAATCCATATGCCCATTTGATGTGTCAGGCCACCAAGAAGCCAGCGCTTGTGGGGTAGCATAAGGATATCTGAAGGTGACACATGCTGTCATTCGACGAACAGAGAGGCAGAGGGAGGGAGGGGGGTCTGGCAACCAAAGCCTTGGCCTTGACAACTTGTGATGGTGACCAGGTGGGGTGTGTTATCTTAATAGTCTGGAGCTCTTGTGAATTATTTGCTGATAGATGTAAACAGCTGTTATTCTTGGTAATGGAAAGCAATTAGAAACATCTGTACTCTTGGCTATGAGTAATGCCTCCTATCCTCATGGCTCCCAAGTGCCAATTGGAAATAAGTACATCATCCGAATGGGGCTGGCAAGTCTACCCTGCATTCTGCACCGATGATTAGTACTGAGCTGTGAAGAACAAGAGGTGAAGAGCAGAAGAAAGAAGCTGTCCCTGGCATGGAAGAAAGCAGGAAACAGAGGCAGAAAGAATCTTGTCCCGAGAAATTCCACTCATCCCAATGTTCTATCTGAACCAGCAACAGAAGCAACTATGGTGGGGCACACAAGCACACTTCCAAAACAGGCATAGGCAAACTCGGCCCACCAGATGTTTTGGGACTACAACTCCCATGATCCCTAGCTAACAGGACCAGTGGTCAGGGATGATGGGAATTGTAGTCCCAAAACATCTGGAGGGCCAAGTTTGCCTATGCCTGGTCCAAAAGATCACTGCTGGTGTTGGCATAGCTGGCAGCTCTGGTCAAAGGACTCCTTCTTGTGGTGTTATGACCTGGCATTAAGGCATGGTGGTAAAGACTGGGAATGATCATAGCTCAGTTGTAAGGAATGTGCTTTGCATTCAGAGGGTCTCAGATTCAATCCCTGGTATCCCCCATTGTTGTTGTTGTTGTTTGAAAGCAAGTAATATGAAATATTTCTTCCGGAGATCCCAGAGGGACTAGTCAGAGTAGATGATTAGTGGGAAAGCTGGACAAATCATCTGACCTGCAATGTCACTTTCCTGGTTTCTTAAATCCAAGTTTGTGGTTGGTTGCCATGATGTGTAGTTTTGCAATACCTGGAAAGGGAGTTTGGGACAGCTGCCCATGTTGATTGGAGTTCAAGTCAACATGTAAGTCACTGGAAGATTGTAATGATTATATGGCAACTTGACCATTCCAAATTTTCAGTACAGGTTGACTCTCCGTAGAGTAGTAGGTAATTGTCAGTGCACAAACGCTACCAAATTTTATCACTGTATGCATGGGTTCTTTATGCCATGAACCAACTCTAGGACATTTCTGATGTAGTAGGCAAAGGGAGGACAAAGGGATGACAGTCTGCAGATAGTTCTGAGTTCATGAGCCCTGACTGCAGTGACCTAGACTCCTTACATGAGGAGCCCAACCTCTGCTCTTCCAATATCCTCACCATCCAAAACACCTGATTCTCCTGAAAGCCATAGAAGAAGGGTGGTAACTTAGTGGTATCTGTTTTTCATGCAGAATGTCCCAGGTTCAATCCCTGGCAAGGATAAGGCTGGGGGCAAAATCCCTGACTGAGACCCTATAGAGCTGATGGTGGTCAATATGGACAATACTGAGCTACATAGACCAGTTGTATGACTTCCTATGTTCCTAAGCTCCTACTAGGAGCCACCTAATGATGTTGATGTGAAAAGTTTCAAAACAGGCTCTTCCCTTTAAAGTTCCTGCCAGATGAGGGGCATGACTTCAAAAGTCAGCAGAACAGCTTCCCTCTAAATGCACAATTGGGCTTTGACTTTTATTGGAACAACATCTGTGCTCCACTGGAGCTCTCCAAGGTCCTATGAATCTTCCAGTCTTCACTTTTTCTTCCTAATTCCCTGTTATTTTTCTCCTTGTTGCTACCTGACTCATCCTGCCCCTCCTGGTCCATTGCCCAAGAGTGTTCTCTGAATCATTGTACTTCTGTAAGACATCAACTAAACTAGTAAAGATAGGACACCTGAGAGTAACTTTTGCACAATACTGCATGCACTGGCAAGTTGCTCTGCAGGGAATGAGGTAGCCTGATTTGTGCTTCCATGTAAACATGTGAAAAGGAACTTGCACAATGAAGCCAGGTGTGCGTTGTCTCTGCAACTTAAACATAGTTCCCCTTCAGACATTACAAAAACTGGGCGCATGAGCCACTTGTGCACCTGCTGGTCTGTGCTTTCTGTAACATCTGAAGTCACTCTTAATCCTACCTGTTGTATAGATATGATGTGTTAGTGATCTGGGGTGGGCAAAGGTTCTGGACTACCTGTAAGTCCATCTTTATACTGTGAGCGTAACACACACATGCAAGTTCTAGGTAGGCACAGGTTGTACCATACAGGGTTTATATTCTGCAGTAAGAGTGTCAGACTCCTGATAGTAATGATGCTTGTTGTGGGGCTGGGAAGGGGGAGGGAGGGAAGAAGAGGGAGGCTGAATAGGCTGGCAACATGCACCTCTCATGGGAGCTGTTGATTCCATAGCTGTTTAATCCTCAGCTTGGCGGCTGTCTTGGCAGTCACGGAAACCCATGATTGCCAATTGTGCAGTGTTGGTTTCTGAGATGGGAACACCTGTTTATTAGCATTTGGTTGAGCACATCCAACATATTTCATAGAGGCTGCAGCAGAGGGGGGGAGAGATGCTTCTGATGGCTTGAATTTTTATTTTTGCTCGGTCGCCATGCTAGTTGATTGCCCTTCCTGGATAAGGAAAGGAAATGAGTTTGTTTTCCTTGTGTGAGTCTTTCTTGCTCTCAGTATGTTCCTGCTGCATTAGTGTGTTCCCCCCCCCCCTCCCATCTTGGGGCACCACATGAGAACTCCAGAGAACAGAAAGCTCTCCAGGTTCACAATGTATGGCTCTATTGTAGAAAGCATATGGTGAACACAAGCTGGTGATTGCTGCTGGGGAACAAAGGATGGCCATATCGCCCATGACAACTTTGAAACACCCACATACCTTCACATTATTCAGAGCAAGTTATCACTTGTCACTTCCAGGTGATGAGCTGTAGGAAGTGCCATTTCCCCCCTCCAAGGGTGTCTCTGGAAGCTTTGGAAGAATGAAAACCCCATGACCTGTTGAATAACAGGTAATGAAACTGTACATGGAAATTAATGAGGACACAGCACTGCTCCACAGGAATGTCATTGCCATGATTGTGTGGACTGCCCTTTCTTCATTGCCAATTGAAGGCACTAGAAGCTGGTCCCCATACGACATCTCCCAAAAGTTGCATGCTGTTGAAAGTCTACATGAACCCAGAGCAGAGATGGCACCTATCATCCAATACAGGCTGTTAGACCAGGAACAGGCAAACTGGGCCCTCCAGATGTTTTGGGAGTACAACTCCCATCATCCCTAGCTAACAGGAGCAGTGATCAGGGATGATGGGAGTTGTAGTCCCAAAACATCTGGAGGGCCAAGTTTGCCTACACCAGCTGTAGACAGCTAGGAACTTCTTGCTCCTGCATGCAGTTCGTCCAGACATTAAGAATGCCTCATGAGACCCCATTCTGAGCTTTCCCACCATTTGAAGAGAGGCAACTGGTGTACAGAGATGGGATGCTTTTATCTGTGGTACCCTGTCCTTGGAATTCCCTTCCCATAGTAATGCTTGTGGACTCTTGTTCAAGACACAAAGAGAAGCCTTTGGCCAGGACATCATCTATTAAGATTGGAAGTCAATGCAGCACTGTGGTTAATGCGTTGCACCCGGACCTGAGAGAATAGGATGCAAATTGCCACTCAGCCATGAAGCTAAGTGGTTGACTTTGGGCCATTTTAACCTACCTCACAGGGCTGTTGTGAGGATAAAATGTGGAGGGGGAGAACAATGTATGTCCCCTCAAACTCCATGGAGGAAAGGTTGGCTGTAAATGTAATAGTACATAAAGGAAAATAGCAATGTTACAATGATTTGCAAAATTAGGTGCCCTTTTGTCCTTCCAACCCATGATATTATGGGAAGATTCGGGCAACCTGTTAGCAGCAATCTTATCTTTGTTCTGCAGCTTTCATTTCAAGGGTGCTTTCGTGCCACCTGGCCTCTGCGGGATAAGGGCAGAGATGCATTTGCAAGCAGGACGGGAAGAGGGGCAAGGAACCAGGTCAGCCTTCCCACAACACTGGCATGCCCGCTCCAGATGGGAGCAAAAAGGGCATATGAGCTGCTTTTACCCACATCCATGCTTGTTTAGCTTCTGGCCAGCATCCATGCTACTCACCCTGTACTCAGTTAAGGTGGCACCAATTCCTTGGAAGGGAATTTCAAAGACAGGGGTGGGGATTGTGGGAGTTGCAATCTAGTAGCATCTGGAGGATCACCAGTTTACAATAGAGCAGCATTTCTCAAACTTGGATACCCAGCTGTTGTTGGGCTACAACTCCTGACCACTGGATCCTGCTAGCTGGGGATGATGGGAGTTGTAGTCCAACAGCAGCCAGGGGCCCAAGTTTGAGAAACACCATGATGGAGGAATAGGACTGGAAGACAGGGAGGGGAGAGACAAAGTTAAGGGGTGAAAACAAGTAAGTGCTGTGTTTACTTTCACACACTTAATGTTCCTATCAGCTGGGGGTGATTTTACCCCTTTGTTATCACCCCCTGGGATGGCCTGGGACTCGGGCTTGGACTCAGAACCAGAGGAGTCTCAGTCCGCACTGGATCCTTTGCCTCAGGTGGCATCTGGACCAAGTCTGGGGTCTGATTCTGAAGAGCCCCAGTCTGCACAGGTTCCCCTGCAGCAAACACCAGCTGGGCCGAGTCAGGGGCCTGAGCCTGCCCTGGCTCCAGATGCAGGGATTACCTCGTTGCCTTCAGCTGGGCCATCACTTACAGCTGCTCCACTACCGGTTGGGTCAGAAAAGTCTAGTAACCCACCAACATCTCCCAAGCTGCAGAGACTAAGGTCTGAGAGAAAAAGAGACCTGAGTACTCGCAGGAGGAGTGCTCGACTTCGGGCGAAACGGAGGTGAGTCACCGGGGGATCAGAACCGGCCGTTACCCAACAAAGATAAAAGGCTGTCGGACCCCACTCCAGATTGCGGGAGCAACATTGCTGTTTGCTAGAACCTGCCCGAGACCCTGCACCTGACCTAGCCTGGTTTCCTGCCTTGGCCTTGTCGGACTGACTGCTTGCAGAATCCTTGGATTCGGGCCCGGCACAAAGACTAAGGCTTCCCAGCATATTTTGAAGGAAGAGTGACAGGTAGCATCATGTTAATGTTCTGGGGGGACTAAGTTGTAGGCATAAGGGGTAGCAGGGGTAGCATTAGGTGGTTGCAGAAGAGCTGGAGGAGCAAAGGTCACTGGGCGGGAGGATATTGGGAGATACAATCCCTCCCTTCTGCTCCTCCAAAGCTTCCTTGTGTTCATCAAGCTGCTGCCTCGGCTGCTGTTGTCATCATTTTTGTTATTTTGGGGGAGCTGCTCTCTCGCCTAGGGCTCTATGCCAAGCAGAGCAGAATGTCATTATGAGAGGAGGCTGCTGTGAGCTGCCACCATCGCGGGGAATTTATCACTGCAAGCCTTGATCATAATGGACTCCTTCACCAAATGACTTTGGATGAGCAAGGCTTTGGCAGTGGGCTTGGAGGCCCACATGGCAATTATTATTAAACTGAGTGGCCGTGTAATAGAATTGGGGGCGGTTGGCGGGGGGAGAGACAGGCAGAGAGAGAAAGGAACATCACATTGGAACAAGCAGCAATTTCTCACAAAGCCCCACATGCAGAACTGCAGGAATTCGCTCCAAATGTCCAGACTGGCCGACAGGCGGTTGGGGAAACGGGAGCTCCCAAGCGTTGCTAATCCAGCGGCCTAGCTAACCAGGGAGGTCAATATCCCTGGGAAGTTGGCTGAAAGGAATGGGAATAGGAAAACAGGGAGCCCTCATCAAACCAGACCGCCAAATGGTTTGCAGTTATCCTTCTGACGTATCCCATAGCTGTGTTGGAAGATCCAGTACATCTCCAGTGGCGTTGGCCACAGGGAGCTGGGTTTTCTTTGGCTTGTTGGTACACAGGTATCATTTTAGTTTTATATATTGCCTTTTGAGAGTTGCTCCAATGCTGGTCATTAGAGCATGGAGCTGAGTAGAATTTAGTTGGAGACAACCCTTTGTAATTTCATCATAACACAAAAGCAGGCTTTTGAAACTTGTGGAGAATCTACCCGTTCCCACAGAAATATATTGTTGTTTAGTTGTTATTGCTATTGTTTAGAGTCGTGTCCAACTCTTTGTGATCCCATGGACCAGAGCACGCCAGGCACTCCTGTCTTCCACTGCCTCCCCCAGTTTGGTCAAACTCATGCTGGTAGCATCAAGAACACTGTCTAACCATCTCGTCCTCTGTCGTCCCCTTCTCCTTGTGCCCTCCATCTTTCCCAACACAAGGGTCTTTTCCAGGGAGTCTTCTCTTCTCATGAGGTGGCCAAAGTCTTGGAGCCTCAGCTTCAGGATCTGTCCTTCCAGTGAGCACTCAGGGCTGATTTCCTTCAGAATGGAGAGGTTTGATCTTCTTGCAGTCCATGGGACTCTCAAGAGTCTCCTCCAGCACCATAATTCAAAAGCATCAATTCTTTGCCGATCAACCTTCTTTATGGTCCAGCTCTCACTTCCATACATCACTATGTCCTCTCCTAAATTGAGGCCCCTGAAAATTAGACAACTTAGAATCATAGAATTGTAGAGTTGGAAGGGACCCCGAGGGTCATCTTGTTCAACTCCCTGCAATGCAGGAAACACAATTAAAGCATCCACGACCCAACCTTTGCTTAAAAGCTCCAAGGAAGAAGAGTCCACCAACTCCCAAGGGAGACCATTCCACTGTTGAAGAGCACGTACCCTCAGGAAGCTCTTCCTGGCACTAAGTTTGAATCTCCTTTCTTGTAACTTGAATCCATTGGTTTGGGTCCTGCCTTGCAGAGCAGAAGCAAACCAGCTTGTTCCAGTCAAGGACACATTCCAGCTATGCAAAAACAAATGGGATACCAACAGGGCCTGTAAGGGTGTGGCCTCAAGGCAGTTCTAAGAGCCAGATAGAGAGCTCTAGTTTGCTGCTTTCGGCCTGATGTTCCCCATCTCAATTTAGGGAAAGGAAGGAACCTGTGTAACAATAGTCCCCTCTTAAGCTGGGACTGCTGGGAGTCACTTTCCAAGACATCTGGAGTGCACTGGGTTGGGGAAGCCTGCCTTATACCACGCCACACCAAACATATATGAGACTAGCAAAAGTGCTTCAAGCCCAAGAGCTCAAAAAGCCTTCACAGAGACGTAGATGGAGGCAGAAGGTCCAACAGACGCAAGAATTCTCTGTTATTAAAACACAAATAAACCAGCTCTGAAACTTGCAATGCACTCCTGCTCATGAAGACTTCCTGGCACCTGGCAGGTTTGGTTTTACTGCCATACGCAACACTACTTTTAACACCTTTAAGCCAAAGATAAATTTAAACATTCAGCTCCGGGACCATCTGTCTTCTTGATGGAAATCTGCTCTAATGGCATGCCATAGCATGGACCATTCATCACCACTGCTCCATCCATCATGCCACACCGAGCAATGTGTTTGGCGGCCATGACGGCAGGGTGGGTGACGAGCTTCCCAATCTGCATAAGGTAGTGATTGAAGCTTTTGTTTATGCTTGTCCTTAAAGCAGGAGAGGGTGGCCAACCCCTTCACACATGCCATTGATTCCTTATGAAGACATCAAGGCCGCTTTCTTATCCAAGACAAAGCTTGTCTGCTTTGATAAATATGAGGGAGGATCCTAGGATTGTAACTTGACAACTCACACTTTGAAATACAAGATGATGTACAAGGCAAACATGCTCATTTGAATGGCCAGGGGATTGATTATTCAAAGCATCCAACCAATCGGTGGACAGTGAAAACTTTGATGGTGGGATGAGACTACTGGAGAGAAATTCATCTGAATAGGGCCAGATGTCAGAGCTTTGTAGGAGCTCAGATCCAGAATTATATTCCATAATCCCATTTTTCCATAATGAAAGAAACACCATTCCGTCACTTTCTTCCAACACTCTGTCACATTCCAGCAATTGAAAAGGATGAGGCTATGCAGACAGAAACTGGATAAGATCTCATTTCGTGGGATTTTTTTATGCATTATGTCCCATTATGTTTCCATCTCACAAAGTGGGACACATGCACACCCCATGGCAGGGAGCAACACTTCCTGGCATTCTATGGGACTAAGGACACATCCTTGCCATACATACCTCTTATAACTCTTTAACAGCCATGGCTTCCCCCAAAGCATCCTGGAAACTAGGGGTGTTAGGTAACTCCTTATTCCCCTCCCAGAACTACAATTGCTAGACTTCCCAAGGAAGAGGCGTTGGTTATTAAGTCACTCTGGGATTTGTAGCTTTGGGAGGGGAATGGGGTCTCCTAACAACTTTCAGCACCATTAGCAAATGACAGCTCCCAGAGTTCTTTGAGGAACGCAATGACTTTTCACAGTGGTATCATAATGCTTTAAATGTAAGGTGCAGATGTGACCTAGGTAAGACAACAGTCTGTAATCCAGGACACTTTTAAGAAATGGTGAAACTTGGCATTTCTGCCACCAGGAGTAAGATTGCATGTCTCACCCCCAGCAGTGCTCCAGAGAACACAACACCCTATGCTTTCCTTCTTATAAGGCAATGGTCACCATTCACTATGGGGGAAATGAGAGACAGGGAAGAAAACATGAGGACCTTTAACAGTGCACACTAATGCAGAAATGTGATGAAGTGGATTTAAAGTTTTGGAAGTGAGAAACCAAGAGGAACTGAAACGGACACTTTGCTGTCCCTAGAAAAAGTCAACTTTGTTTGGGAATGCAGGTGCCCCCTGACATTGGAGAGACCTGCCTTCCCAGAAAAGCACAGGGACACTTTGCCCCCTCACTACCTGTACAAGCAAAACATGCACAGTCTCTGTGCAGTAGGCATTTCCTCCTTCCCATATTAAAAAAGCACACACACACCCAGCATGCTGACATGAGCAATAGTTGTTATGCAAAGGTTTGTCAGGTCTTTAAGCCCTTCCATCAATACATTTGTGATCAGGTATTATCCAAGCCCTTCTGCAAATCCAGCATTGCCTCCTTGCAAGCCACTGGCTCCATAAAGCCCTGGAGAAACTGGAAGCACAGAACTCAGATGCCACCATGAAGAGGAGGTTTTGGTTGCCTTCACTTGTTGCTGTTGTTTGGTTTCAGAAGAATCTGCTTAGCTGGCCAATCCCAAAGGGAGCTCTAGGAATTGCCTAGGCTGCAGTCTCTAGGAACCTTTGTCTATTTTTACTTTTCTTATACTAAGAGGGCAGTGCAAAGAGGCGCATGAAATAGCCACCATGCTTGCTTGAGACAGCATCTGCATGGGAGCTTCTCTGCCAAGTGGCCTGGGTATCCTTTAGGCAGAGGCCATTTTGTGTGGAGCAGAACTTGGGTTTTCAACAAACAGCGTGGACACTCCCTAGAAGAAAAGAAAATCCACAATATACATTAGGTTGTAATATGTCAAGAGATCAGCTACTTCTTGAGAAGTTAGCTCCCCATTCCCCCACAGTGTATTGAAGCTCTGCATATAGGTAGAGTTACGAAACTCTATATAACTTTGCTTCTGCATCCTGGAATACTAATGAAGCTTTTTCCTGTTATGGGAAAAACAGGAAACTGCCATTTAACAAGTAATGGGTCCACCCACTGCATGAGAACAAAACAACATAAGAAGAGCCAGTGATCCATCGAGTCCAGCATCCTGTTCTCTGTGTGGGGAAATTTGGGGGTTCAAGTATGGAGGCTCACACCAAGTTCCCAATGAGTCAGACTTTATTCAGTAATGCATTACAGGGCAGAGTCCAAAGTGTCTGAAAAAGCATTTCTATTAGGACACAAACATGTAGGCAAATATTTGCTTTTATTCCGTGAACTGCCCTAAGACCTCTGGGTATAGAGCGGCCTAACAACAACAGCAGCAACAGCAACAACAACAACAGCAGCAGCAGCAGCAACAGCAACAACAGGAACAGGAATAACAGCAGCAACAACAGCAGCAGCAGCCGCAGCAGCAACAGCAGCAGCAACAATAACAACAGCAACAACAGGAAGAGGAATAACAGCAACAACAACAGCCGCCGCCGCCGCAACAACAGCAGCAACAACAATAACAACAGCAGCAGCAGCAACAACAACATGCATCATATTAGCCATTCATCCTCTACTCAGCAACCTTCTGCTACCCCAGTGCCTCACCATCTCTCAACCAACCACAGTCTCTCATGAAACCTACACAACTCATTTTTACAGTGCATGTCAGAACGCTCCTTGTACCTTATATCAAGCAGTCTCCATTCCCCCCCCCCCCACTTTGGCTGTCAGGCATTCATTTTCTCTTTCACTGGCTCTTACCATTCTTGTGGTCAGGTCCCATTCTTGCATACGTGGCACAAGCCTCACTAATAATGGGTCTAACAGCAATTTCACCTCATCTCACAGTGGTGGGAAACCTACAAGCAGGACTCAGGCACAAAGAGCCCTCTTCCCTCCTGTGGTTTCTAGCAACTGGCATTCAGAAGCACTGCTGCCTTCAAGAGTGGAGACAGGGCACAGCCATCATGCGCTCTACGTGGGGCTACTTTTGAAGGTGACCCGGAAACTACACCTAATCCAGAATGTGGCAGCTAGACTGGTGACTGGGAGCGGCCGCCAAGACCATATAACACCGGTCTTGAAAGACCTACGTTGGCTCCCAGGACGTTTCTGAGCACAATTCAAAGTGTTGGTGCTGACCTTTAAAGCACTCAACGGCCTCAGCTGAAGGAGCGTCTCCACCCCCATCATTCAGCCCGGACACTGAGTTCCAGCACCGAGGGCCTTCTGGCGGTTCCCTCACTGCAAGAAGCAAAGCTACAGGGAACCAGGCAGAGAGCCTTCTCAGTAGTGGCGCCCGCCCTGTGGAACGCCCTCCCATCAGATGTCAAAGAGATAAACAACTACCTGACATTTAGAAAACATCTGAAGGTTTAGGGAAGTTTTTAATTTGTGGCATTTTGATGTATTTTTAATCTTTGTTGGAAGCCGCCCAGAGTGGCTGGTGAAACCCAGGCAGATGGGCGGGGTAATAAATTATTATTATTATTATTATTATAGCTAGTAGCCATCAATAGCTCTCTCCTCAATAATTTTGTCTAATCCTCTTAAGAAACCATCTAGGTTGGCGACCATCACTGCCTCCTGTAGGAATGATTTCCATAGTATAACTAAGCACCGCATGAAGAATTTCGCTCTTTTCTCTATCCTGAATCTTCCAACATTCAGTGTTGTTATCAACACTGACTGGTGGAGCTCCTCCAGGATTTCAGATAAGAGTCCTTCTCAGCTGTCCCTGGAGATGCCAAAGATTGGACCCGTGGCCTTTTGCATGCAAAGGAAAAGCTCTACCATTGAGCTCCAGTCCTTCCTCATAAAGAATTCACCTCCTTGATGTCTTCATAAGTCATATATACTGTGCTTAAATGATGTTTTCAATCCTGAAGGATTATGCCATTTTTTGCTATACATGAACAAAACTCCTCCTCTGTTTACAGCATCCTTTTTCAATAACAGAAAGTTCACTTCTAAATGTGACCCAGCACTGATTAGAAAATATGGATGTAATTTAGGGTTAATTGCTGGAACAGAGCAATTTGTGCACTTGCTCATCATTGTTCATTATTAAGAACTTTTCTCAAACTATCCATGTGGTTGTTGTTTTTCTTTCCTTTTACTTAATATCTTCTTATCTTAACTGCTGCATCAACACAGTCACTGCTTTTCTGTATTAAGAGTTTTCACCACTGGAGTCGTTTAGACCTTCGTTACTTTGGTAATTCCATAGCTCTGATTTCTGCACCAATCATTTTAGTTGAGTCAAATATGTACAGTGCTCTTTTAGTGAAACATGCATTTTTTATTTTTTAGAAACATTTACATTTTTTTGCAAAAATTATTTGTGGATCGCTGTATCGTAAAATATATCTTTCAAAGCAGTTTACAGCAATGAAAACATAAAGCCATAAAAAATGTTTGGAAGTCGGTTTGACTTCCAAAACATTCCAAAACCAAAGTGTGGCTTCTGATTAGCTGCAGGAAGCTCCTGCAGCCAACCGGAAGCCACAGAACCCGCGTCAGATGTTCAGGTTCCAAAAGAACGTCCGAAAACCAGAATACCCAATTCCGGGTTTTGATTGTTTGGTTGCTGATTTCTTTGGGACCCAAGGCATTTGAGATCCAAGGTATGGCTGTTTTCTTAAATGCCTATGTAGGCCTAGTGGAATAGAAAAGTTTTCAGCAGGCATTTAAAAGTTGGCACAGATGGAGCCCACTGAATCTCGATTGGCAGAGCATCCGACAGGACTGGTCCAATGATACTAATGCCTCAATTTCTCACTGTTGTCAAATGATCCTCACCAACTCTTCAGCATGCTAAACATACCCATCTCCTCTCACCTTTTCTCATAGTCTCCGGGCCTCTCGCCAGCTTTACCATCCTCCACTGGGTACATTCCACTTAGCCAACATCCTTCTTAATCTGTAGTGCCCAGAACTGGACACAGTACTTCGAGCAAGTAGCAACCAAAGCAGAATAGAGGAGTACCATTACATCTCATGATTTGGATGCTACACTTCCGTTGATGCATCCTAGAATCGCATTAGCCTTTTTAGCTGCTGCATCACAATGCCAACTCCTGCTTAGCTTGTGGTTTAGTAAAACCCCTAGATCCTTTCTCAAAAAGTCTGCCACCTATCCTCTACTTTAGTTACCTGCTGCTTCCTACCTCAATGCACAAATTTACATTTCTCTCTGCTGAACCTCAGCTTGGCCTTGTTCTCTATCATAAAGAACATATTGAATCCTGTTGCTGTCTTCTGTTAGTTACCTCCCACCCAGATTAGTGTGGTCTGCACCAATTCATGTCTCCCCCTCCCCAAACACACACAAAATCCTAGGAACCATAGTTTGCTAAGGGAGCGGAAAGTTGTTAGGAGACCTTAACAAATTATAGTTCCTATGATTCTTGGGAAGAAGCTTTGGTGCTTAAAATGGAATAAAGGCACTTTAAATTTATTGTGTGGATGTGCCCTTAGACAGTCTTATTTTTATAGAAAAAGAAATGCCGGAACTCACCATGAATCTTGTTGTCTTATAATGGCAACGGCACTCACCTGAAAGGTGCTGGAACTGGGTTCCCATGAGTTCCGGTTGGCCTTAGAAAATATTAAGACCTGGGAAGAGGCTACAAAGTTGCCTTGGTGACACTACATGGGTAACTCACTCTTACCTGCTGCAAACAAGAAAATAATAATAATAATAATAATAATAATAATAATAATAATAATAATAATAATAATTTATTATTTATACCCCACCCATCTGGCTGGGTTTCCCCAGCCACTCTGGGCGGTTTCCAACAAAACACTAAAATACAATAACCTATTAAACATTAAAAGCTTCCCTAAACAGAGCTGCCTTCAGATGTCTTCGAAAAGTTTGGTAGTTATTTTTCTCTTTGACATCTGGTGGGAGGGCGTTCCACAGGGCGGGTGCCACTACCGAGAAGGCCCTCTGCCTGGTTTCCTGTAACTTGGCTTCTCACAGCGAGGTAACCGCCAGAAGGCCCTCTGCGCTGGACCTCAGTGTCCGGGCAGAACGATGGAGGTGGAGAAAAAGCAGCAACTGCTAGAGAGTCAGCCATACAAACTCTTAACCTACAGATTGGCAATGCCAATAAGCAATGCTAATAAACATTGGCAGTTTTGCTGCTTTCTTTCGACCTTGAACCTAAATGATCATTAACTTTGCAAGATCTTCCAAGAGGTTGTTCCTTGGTCTCCCTTGACAAGCAGAAAAATATGAACCCGATCAGACTGTGTCCCGGCAGCCACACTGCTGCTGTGGCTGCTCCTTTGTTTTCATGGCTACACAAGAAATGCAGCCTGGCTAATAGGATCACAATATGTGAGATGCCAGAGTATTTCTGTGATTTACAATATGCCTAATGAGCAAATCCGATGAAGAGGTTTGTTGTCTACCATAAAACCAGATGGATGTAAGCAGTGATTAGAAGCAATTAACTCCATGCTGCACTAAATAACTTTCTGTCATTAAAGAATTCCCCACCACCACCACCACTACCACCCCCTGTTAGAGATAGGGAAAGAAGCAGTGCAAAGTGTGCTCTCTGGGTGATTGCTGTGGCCCAGGTGGAAGAGAACCAGAGCACAGCAAAATACAAGCAAAAGGAGCAAGGGTTAGGTTGTAACAGGAGAGGTGTTGAGGATCAAACCTGCCTCAAAGAGCCCTTAATTTTAATTCCATGGGCATCAAATTAATTTGTACAGTGCTCATGAAATACATGTACTCAGAGGCGCCATACTCTTCAGTCAGATAGTTGCCACAGATCCATCATGCGCACACTCACACACATGCACACATGTGGCTGCTATCTGGTTGAAGTTTGTGTAGGTAGGTAGACATACAAATACGTACAGTGGTACCTTGGGTTACAGACGCTTCAGGTTACAGACGCTTCAGGTTACAGACTCCGCTAACCCAGAAATAGTACAGTCATACCTCGAGTTGAATGTGCTTCGGGTTGAGCGTGTTCAAGTTGTGCTCCGTGGCAACCTGGAAGCAATGGAGCGTGTTACTTCCGGCATGCGCAGACGCTCAAAATGACGTCACGCACATGCGCAAAAGCGGCGAAACGCGACCCGCAGACACGCCATTGTGTCTTGCGTTCCATTCGGGATGCGAACGGGGCTCCAGAACAGATCCCGTTTGCATCCCGAGGTACCACTGTACCACGCTTTAAGAGCTTTGCTTCAGGATGAGGACAGAAATAGCGCGGCAGCAGCAGGAGACCCCATTAGCTAAAGTGGTGCTTCAGCTTAAGAACAGTTTCAGGTTAATAACGGACCTCCAGAACAAATTAAGTTCTTAACCCTAGGTACCACTGTAGTAGTATGGAGTGCCCACGCTGCCTGGGATTGGGGGGGGGGCACAAAATTTGTCGTTTTTAAATGGATGCTGCTATTTGCAAGCTGTGCCTATGCACCCACACACACATTGGTGCCATGGGCAACACTGCCTCTGTCCCTCTTTCCTTCTCCCCCTCCTCAGATGCCATCTTGTGTCTCTGCCTTCTGAAGGCTTGCAACAGCCCTGGCTCTCTTTGGGGCAGGGCGGGGGCAGCTCACAGATCAGGGAGTGCAGAGGACTCCCAAGGAGACAAGAGAGGAGAGGAGGCTGAGGGAGCACACCACAAGGGAGGGTGTTCGAAAAAGGGTGAGAGGCTGCCAGCTCTGAAGGCAAAAAACAGGGTGTTGCAGAAAGAATGTAGTTGGTTAAGGGAGCCATGGACTCAAAAATGTTGAAAAGCTCTGTCCTAATCTGTCGTCTGGGGCATGTGCTTACATCCACCCCCATCCCTGCTTGATCAGGATGTGAGTCTATTTTCCCACCTCTTCCTCTTCTCACTCTGGCTTTCTCCTTATATGGTGTTGTAATGAATAACTACAACACATTGGAGACAGTCTGTCTGTCTTTTGAGAGACTTTTATTTACCGTATTTCTGGTTTAGCACAAATTGCTATAAATTGATTTAAGTCGAGCTGACCAGATCTGTAGTAATTTGTAGCTGCCTTAATCCAATACTGATTTGGCACAGATTGGCAGAAATCAGCCTGAATCAGTTCAGGATTCAGACAAATCTGTTGCACAGATCTACACAGAATAATACCTGAGCTGTGAACCTGCAGTGTAGAACATGAATGAAAACTGAGAGAGACACTTTTGAAATTCTTCTGAAATTTATTCTTGGATTTTAGAATTCCAACTTATCTGTACTTGATTCCATGTGGAACTGAAACATGAAGTTCTATTGTTCTATTATTCTTATTCTTATTGGCTACTGTTGTTTTCTGCTAGCTAACACATGAGTGTTTAACCTTAGATCAGGTGATAAAGGCATTTGGTTGCAATTTTGGTCCATTTGAGAGGGTGCTGCCTTTAGTCCAGAGAAGCAGACACGGAGCAATGGTTCCAAACTACAAGAAAGAAGATTCCACCTAAACATTAGAAAGAACTTCCTGACAGTAAGAGCTGTTCGGCAGTGGAATTTGCTGCCAAGGAGTGTGGTGGAGTCTCCTTCTTTGGAGGTCTTTAAGCAGAGGCTTGACAACCATATGTCAGGAGTGCTCTGATGGTGTTTCCTGCTTGGCAGGGGGTTGGACTCGATGGCCCTTGTGGTCTCTTCCAACTATGATTCTATGATTCTATGATTCTAGTCTTTGTTCCTAGGCTCTGTGACAGTAAGGATGCAAATGAAGCTCTCTAGAAGCACATAGCCCCGGGGAAAATGGAGACTTTGAGGAAAGAGACATTTGGTTCTGGGCCGGTTTGGAATTATGTTTTATTTCTAAGATGCTGAGCCTGTGCTGGGCAGCCCAAGATGGAATTATTCATGTATGTTTGAAGTTTTTGTTTTGTTTTGAAGAAAGTTCTGCAAGTAAAGTTTTGAAATACTTTACTTGAAATCCTAAAAATACTTTAGGAGTCTGTTTTTGTAGCCTTATTAGACTTTATCGACTGGTGGGGTCTGCTTTGCTCCCGGACTGGAGGAAGGAAGTCAAATGACACCGAGGTTGATTCAGAGAAAGAGTTTATTCTGCTCTCTGGATAGCAGAAGGCACTTGCGTGGTCAGTCCACAGCAAGTCCAAAGAAATGAAAAATTTCATGCAGTATATATATCCTCCAGGCACCCTCTCCCCCCTTCCCCAGGAATCCAACCATGTTAGCTTATACACGTAAGTTGGCATCCATGACCATAAACAGATATTCCTGTTCCGGTACTCTTGGCCATAAAAGGTTGTTCCTGTTCCTATACTCTTATCTTGGGGCAGGAGGTCACCAACTCTAAGAACACTCCTGGCGCCGTTCCCGGGTCTCTTGTCAGACCTGACAAGGTCTGTGAGTCTTTGTGGTCAGGATGTAAGATAAGACCCAGACGTGCCATCCCTGCTCCACTTTGGAATGGACAAGGCCATTCATTAGGCATCATGGACTGATAAAGGGGAGAGCTTTGTTTATACAGCGGTGTTCTTGTTATGCATTTGCTCAAGAGCTCAAGTTAATGGTTCTTAGCTAATGCACCCTTGGAGAAGGAAAAATGGATTTTAGGGCCCGTTTCAGACTGGTTTTAGATTTGGGAAACCCATTCCTTCATTTTTATGCATCCAGCCACTTCACATCACATCACAGCTAAAAACAGGCAGGAACAATATAGAAAACACAGAAAGTTCCCTTATACCAATGCAGACTGTTGGTCCATCTAGCTCTGTAGTGTCTAAACTGGCTGGCAGCAGCTCTCCAGGATTTCACACAGAGATGTCAGGGATTGAGACTGGGATGTTCTGCATGCAAAGCCCATGATCTCCCACTAAGCTATGGCCCTTCCGAAGGCAGAAGGAAAATAAGGGTCATAGAAAATGCTTGGCCACATTTCAAAGAAATAATTGATGAATGTGGGGTTTCAGTGGCAAGTATGCCCAAGTTACAGATTTCTGCAGAAATATGCTTAGCTCGGAACATTGCAGAAACGCTTTAGCTTGAATGTCTAAAGTCAGAATAGCGGAACAAAGTGAGGAGTCGGATACATGTGTATTGCAAGGCAGGTTGAGATTAAGTAATGTTCTTGAAAGGGACAGGAAAGACAACAAACAAAGTGAAAGGTTGTTACCAAAAGACAAAAGGACGTATAGGGAGTCAATCAGAAAATGGCAACCCAAGTAGAAAAATGAATAAATGACAAAAAGGATGAGTTAGCTAGAATAACATGACAAAACCCTACCTGGACAGGATAGGTAAGTCAGCAAAAAGGATCTACTCCTAAACACATAAGGATCTTTAAAAGTATTTTTTTTAATTCCCTCTGTGTTGTTTCTTATTCTTTATTCTGTCATAGCTGTAGCATGGGGTTTGTGATGGTGCATTGTCAGAGGTAACAAGCAGCCAAACCAGAGATGTGGAACATCTGGCCTTCCCGATGTTGTCAGACTCCAACTCCCATCAGCCCTGGCAACTGGGGCCGATGGTAAGAGATGATGGGAACTGTAGTCCAACAACATCTGCAGGGCTACAGTCTACTCCTCCCTGAGCTAAGCAAAGCACAGAGGGCCTATTCTGGCAGACTGTGCCAATATCCAAGGTCTCATTCTGTGGCACCCAGGACAGGTTTTAATTAGTAAATGTGATCCTACCTTCTTGGATGCACACTGTTAAAAGAGCATCAGAGCATCTGTTGACCATTTTCTATATTGTTACAAAAGTAACACCAGTGTTACAAAAGTTGGGTGTCACCCGCACTCTCTGCTGAGTGGTAGCAAGAACCCAGGGGGTTCCAGGCATTCACCCAGGGTCTGTGTTCCTTTGGAGAATTGAGACACGGTGGAGACTGTCATAGCTTTAATAAATATTGTTTATTCACCTATTTACAAATTCAGTGTGCATGGAGGGAGTCCAGATCTTACAGCATGGTCATCTCAAGAAGGGCTTGTTCACCGCAGCAGTGCAGCCCTGGAGTCAAAGGCATCTCTCCCAGCCAGCCTTCAGCCAGCCTGCCCAAAATGGATCCAAGTCTTTTTTCTAGTTACAGGTAGGTAGCCGTGTTGGTCTGCCGTAGTTGAAACAAAATTTAAAAATTCCTTCCAGCAGCACCTTAGAGACCAACTAAGTTTGTTATTAGTATGAGCTTTCGTGTGCATGCACACTTCTTCAGATACTTCTTCGTATCTGAAGAAGTGTGCATGAACACAAAAGCTCATACCAATAACAAACTTAGTTGGTCTCTAAGGTGCTACTGGAAGGAGTCTTTTTTTCTCTCTCCCTTCTTCTTCCTAGCGCACCTTGACAGTAGCCAGAGCACACAGAAATGCTGTTTACCTTCCTGCCACAGCAGTACCTATTTACCTACTTGCACTGGTATGCTTTCAAACTGCTAGGTTGGCAGAAGCTGGGACAGAGCAACGGGAGCTGACTCCTTTGTGGGGATTCGAACCGCCGACCTTCTGATCAGCAAGCCCAAGAGACTTAGTGGTCTAGTCCACAGTGCCACCCGCATTCTTCTTCCCAGCATACCTTGCTCTAAAAACTCTCTTTTATCAACATCTCAAACACACACCCTATGAACATGGTAACCTCTGTCTGCCTAGGTCCAAGAATTCCTCTCAGATGGGCCATCCATACCTTTTGTCGTGTTGGTGCCTCTATCTGAGGTGAGGCCTTGGCCTGGAATAGAAGCTTAGCCTACATTTTTCCACTGGCCTGTAATCTTCCCTTCAATATGCCAAACAATAAAAAAGCTACCATTTATTAATTTCCAAGAGGGGGTCCCCCAAATTTATAGCAATATTAAGCCTGCATTGACTGTGCTCTTGTAAAATAAGCAGCACACATCTGCAAGAGAGTTGTTTGTTGCGTTGTTGGTGTGGTGTGTGTGTGTGTGCTTTATTCTGCTTCTTTTATCCTGGGGGGGGGAATCTGCCATAAAAGTCATGTGACCCCTACAGTAGTCATGTGCTCTCCCTCCGACGTCAAATAACACCTTTGCTCCTTTGCCAAACAAAGCTTGCTTGAAGGATACCTTCGATTTTGTTCTCCCGTGTGAACTCCTGCAACTTTTGGAGAGGTCAGAGGACATTTGGAAGAGTACGTCTTAGGGGTGGGAAGGAAGCATGGCAAGGAGGTCTGGACAGCGATGCTCTGAAACACGGAAGATGTGATTAACTAATTTTACTTTTAATCTTCCCTTCTGCGGCGAAGTGAGCCGTTCAGCCATCACATCTTCTGACTGTTCCTTGCTGCTTTCAGGAAAGCATATTGGGGCAGAGCTTGCCAGCTGTCGACTTCCTCAGCCTTCTGCTGTCATTATCCTAAGGCACCTCCCCACCTTCTGGCCTTCCAGCTTGTGGTGGGGGGGGCGAGGAAGAGAAGAGGAGGGAGGGAGAGTTGCTCAGTCTTACACACATATCACTCAGCAGGGAAGAAGCCGAATTTAGTTATATGGCCGCATGATAGATGTATTCTATTTATTTTCTCGTTCTTAATCCATTTATTTATCCCTCTATCAGATGGCATCTTTCACCACCGCCACCCCTTTCTCTCACACGCTCATTCATTGGCATTTTCTCTCTTTCTTTCTCCTTTTCTCCATATAATAGTAAATATGTGACTTTTAAGCAGACAGGTTCAAACCAGAGAGAAAGAGCTTTGGTATTTTACTGAATGCCCAGATTGTACTGAGATAGGAAATCTGCCTGCTTGTCTGTCGGTCAGTCTCTTAGGGTTGTTTCTGTGTTGTTTGAATGGACAGAGGGACGTGGTTTCTCTGAGCATGGGCAGAGTGCATTCTCGCACTGGTAGAAGGTGGCCAAAATGAGTGTGAAGCACAGAGGGCTCCCCGCCCCACCGAAGTGAAAACAATGTTGAGTACATTTTATGGGAAGTATGAAAATAAATAAAAAATACGGATCACATTCCCCTGTCTGGCTTTGAATGCTAGCACACATGCAAATTATCTATAGATGAGGTAACACCTGGACCTTTGTATCACAGTTATCTAGTTATCTCCTGCTTGGACTACTGCAATGCACTCTACGTGGGGCTACCTTTGAAGGTGACCCGGAAACTACAACTAATTCAGAATGCGGCAGCTAGACCGGTGACAGGGAGTGGCCGCCAGGACAACATAACACCGGTCCTGAGAGATCTGCATTGGCTCCCAGTATGTTTCCAAGCACAACTCAAAGTGTTAGTGCTGGCCTTTAAAGCACTCAACGGCCTCAGCCCAGTATACCTGAAGGAGCGTCTTCACCCCCATCGTTCAGCCCGGACACTGAGGTCCAGCACCGAGGGCCTTATGGCGGTTCCCTCGCTGTGAGAAGCCAAGTTACAGGGAACCAGGCAGGGGGCCTTCTCGGTAGTGGCGCCCATCCTGTGGAACACCCCCCCACCAGATGTCAAAGAGATAAACAATTACCTGACATTTAGAAGACATCTGAAGTTTTTAATGTGTGACATTTTAATGTATTTTTTATCTTTGTTGGAAACTGCCCAGAGTGGCTTGGGAAGCCCAGCCAGATGGGTGGCGTACAAATAATAAATTATAATTATTATTATATTATTAATTCGTTCATTGAGATGAAATGGAGGAACATCCATGGTCTTCTCTCAAGTTGGTGAGGCTCATCTTACAGTGACATGAAATTGAGCATTTAGTGTCATTGGCTCAGTCAGGCTTGTTTCCTGCTGTTCTAGAGGATAGGACCCAAACCAATGGGTGCAAGTTACACAAAAGGAGATTCCAACTTAGCATTAGGAAGAACTTTCTGACAGTAAGAGCTCTTCGGCAGTGGAACAGACTCCCTCGGGAGGTGGCAGACTCTCCTTCCATGGAGGTTTTTAAGCAGATGTTGCATGGCCTACTGTCACTGATGCTTTAGTTGAGATTCCTGCATTGCAGGGGGTTGGACTAGACCAGTGTTTTTCAACCACTGTTCCGTGGCACACTAGTGTGTCGCGAGATGTTGCCTGGTGTGCCGTGGGGAAAATCGAAAAATTCAAAAGATTTTTTAAAAAAAAAAATGTCAAATTTTCACCCACTAGGCGGGTGCCAGACTGTGTCCACCCTATTTTCCATCCATCCTGGGTGGGGATCAGATTGAATGGTATTGGATGAGAGCGGTCAGGCGGTCCGCTCTCATCCGATTCCCCATAGAGAGCAGCGGGGCTCTGACATCTCCCTCTCCGCACACAGTGCGGAGACGGAGCTGTCATCCGCCGGCTCAGCGGGGATCAGCAGATCGATCCCTGCTGAGCAGAGAACGGTCCGCAACATTTTTGTTTGCCATTAAAGAAAAAAATATTAAACATTTTCTAATGGTGGTGTGCCTCGTGATTTTTTTCATGAAACAAGTGTGCCTTTGCCCAAAAAAGGATGAAAAACACTGGACTAGACGACCATTGGGGGTCCCTTCCAATTCTAAGATTCTATGGGTGAAAATAAACAATAATTAATAAAAAATATATATATTTGTACCCCGCCCTCCCCAGCCAGAGCCAGGCTCTGGGCGGCTAACATCATAAAACTAACACAGTATATAAAGAACCTAAGAACATAAAAACAGGCGATCAATGAATTAAAATACATCTTAAACTTAGTTCAGAGCAAATTAAAATCTGGACAGACGGCAGTCCATGGGTAAAATTGAGAGTGGTTAATATTCTCCAGGGCCAACTGCTACCACTGGTCTTATAAAGGACCTGTGAGGGGGCTAGGAGGCCTCTTGAATGCTTGTTCTTATACAGAAAGAAAAGAATCAGACTGAACCCCGACCTAAAGGCCTGGCGGAACAGCTCCATCTTGCGGGCCCTGAGGAAAGATGTCAAATCCCGCAGGGCCCTAGTCTCTTGTGAAAGAGCGCTCCACCAGATCGGGGCCACGGCTGAAAAATCCCTGGTTCTGGTCGAGGCCCACCTAAGCTCCCTGTGGCCCAGGATCTCCAAGATGTTTTTATTTGCAGACCTTAAGGTCCTCCGTTGGGCATACCAGGAGAGGTGGTCCCGTAAGTACGAGGGTCCCAGGCCATATAGGGCTTTAAAGGTTAAAACCAGCACCTTAAACCTGATCCTGTACCCCACCGGGAGCCAGTGCAGCTGGTATAGCACCGGCTGAATGTGGTCCCGCGGCGAGGACCCCATGAGGAGTCTCACCGCGGCATTCTGCACCCGATGGAGTTTCTGGGACAGTTTCAAGGGTAGCCCCCCCATAGATTGAGTTACAATAATCAAGCCTGGAGGTGACCGTCACATGGAGCACAGTGGCGAGGTCAGGTTGAGAGAGATCCTCATTTCTAAGAGGTGGCGATTTTTAATCCATGGCAGTCTTTTCACCATTAACAACAACAACAACAACAAACCTTTTCTCCTAGTACCAGGGAAGCCAGAATACAGCCAATCCAAGTTGGCTATGTGACAATGAGAAAACTAGTTCAGAGTAAGGGCAATGCATATTCAGGAAGCAGTGCCTTCACTCTGAACCTGCATCATATGCCCTTGATGAATCCGTCACCTAACCAAATCTTAATTGGAGAACAGGCTATTTTTCAAAACAAAATGGCACAAAAGCTGCAGCCAATTGAGGACATAAACATCAGTAGATGCAAAAAAAATATGAGATTTTGAGGCCCATAGGAAACCCTTTTGGCCATCCAGAAGCCCCTTTTTAATACCGAAATGTCCCCTGGAGAATACTCAGCTTACGCTTGCAACGCACATAGGTAAAGGTAAAGGGACCCCTGACCATTAGGTCCAGTCATGACCGACTCTGAGGTTGCTCATCTCGCTTTATTGGCTGAGGCAGCTGGCGTACAGCTTCCTGGTCATGTGGCCAGCATGACTAAGCTGCTTCTGGCGAACCAGAGCAGTGCACGGAAACACCGTTTACCTTCCCGCCGGAGCGGTACCTATTTATCTACTTGCACTTTAATGTGCTTTCGAACTGCTAGGTTGGCAGGAGCAGGGACCGAGCAACGGGCGGTTACCCCATCACGGGGATTCGAACTGCCAACCTTCTGATCGGCAAGTCCTAGGCTCTGTGGTTTAACCCACAGCACCACCCACGTCCCCTTGCAACGCACATAACCCACATGCAAAAAGCACTGTATTTCAAGAGTAAACTTTGCTTTCCCCTGCAATCTCAATAAAGCGCTTGCCATTAGAAACCATTCCAATCAGCTTCACAAGTCTCTCCCCCACCACTAGCCCGCACCACCTTTCCAGGTCTCTGTAGTATTTCGAAAGACAAAAGCTCAGCCAAACGGCTTGGAACGGTGGCAGTTTCATGGCTTGTAGAGGCTCCAAGTGCTTACAGTAGCTTGGAAACAAAATCCCACGGGCCTTGTACTGTATCTGCGTGTAGGTGTAGCGACTTGCAAAATACACAGCGCATCCGGTATATTGTGTCAACATCGAAGCATCTACAGATGGAAGCAAAAGATGAACAGCATCAAAGTGGTGCATAGCTTCACTGCCAAATGCTCACATTGATGGGAAAGGGATGCTGAACTACCTTTTAAAGCAGCAGTTCCCATCCAAGATTGGAGTTGTAGTGCAGACTCACCTGCTTCAACAGACTTGGGCAGAGGGCACAGGAGAAGGGAGATGGATTCATCTATTTATTCCCTGCCCTTCACCCTAAAGCCCCAGGGCAGGTTCAAGCCTTCCAACATTTTTAACCTGAGATCCAGGACATGGGTGCAGAGAAAGAGCAGTGATGTGCCTCTCCCACTGGTAGAGGAAGGGGGGGTGGGGGCGGTTCGCCCCGGGTGCCATCAATGGGTGTGTGTGTGATAAAATGCAACTTAACGCTGCCTGTGGAACCGAGCAGGGGTGAGTTGCATTGAGAGTTTGGATTTGATACCCCGCCTTTCACTCCCCTTCAGGAGTCTCAAAGCGGCTAACATTCTCCTTTCCCTTCCTCCCCCACAACAAACACTCTGTGAGGTGAGTGGGGCTGAGCGACTTCAGAGAAGTGTGGCTGGCCCAAGGTCACCCAGCAGCTGCATGTGGAGGAGCGGAGACGCGAACCCGGTTCCCCAGATTACGAGACTACCGCTCTTAACCATACACCACACTGGCTCTCATTGTGAAGTGTCCCCGTCCCAGCAATTGGCCAGGCTCTCCCTGCCCATCCGTCCATGTCCTGCCCTTGGGGGGGACCCTGCCTTGCCTTGTGAGCAGCAGCACAGCTGAAGGGGGGTGACATTCGGTACAGCGCCCGCCCGCAATTCCCAAGCCTACCCTGAGCCTTCGGGGGAAGGGGGAGAGATGCACCACTTTGCCAGTGTCCTTCCCCCTTCGTTTTTGACAGCTCAGGGGAGGCTTGGGAATTGTGGGTGGGTGCACCATTGCCCCCCATGCTCCTGAACTGCTGGAGGAGGGCACGGCTTTCTTTGATGGGGGGGCTTAGAGGGAGGGAGGGAGATGAAGAAGGCAGGATCTACATCAGATAGCTGCCTGCATGGCTTTCTTTGACAGAGGGTGGAGGGAGGGAGGGGGAATTTCAATGTGGGGGGTGACAAAAAAAATTCCACACCGGGTACCACCTGACCTTGCTATGCCACTGACCTCTCCTCTGGGCACCAGTGCACAAAGGAGCTATGGAGACTGCAACTTCCTCAGTGCCAGTCCAGCAGGCGGGAGGGAAAGAACAGACATTGCCACTGCCACCAGAGAGCATCCAGATCTCCTTTGCCTCCTGTTTCTTCTGCAACGGCAGCTGCTCACATCCCCACTGCTGAGATTCATTGCTTTCCATGCTCTGCCGCCACCTTCCTGCCGGGCTCGCGGTTCCCCGGGGCTGTGTGCTCTGCACACTCCAGCTGGGCAAAGCAAAATGGAGGGCCGTCCTCACTTCCTCACTCTGCCGAGATGCCTTACCGTCGTGTCAACATTGTTTCACTCCCCGCTAAGCACTCTGATCGGTGGAGAGTCCGGCTTCTCCCTGCAGCCACCTTCTCTCCCCGCTTAGTTTATTAAGACACTGAAAAGAGGGGAAAGTAGAGCTCTGTGGTAGTGGCTGCCCAAGGAAGGATGCATGGATCCCGGGACATTCTGGGATCAAATTCGAGACCAGCATGTCTGCTTTAAATTCGTGATGTCCCTCTCAGAATGGGACAGTTGTGTGGTATGCAGGTTACACCATTAAAACACAAGATTAAAAACATTTCTAAACAACTGTATCAACAGTGGGGATATAAAAAGGCCTCGTTTTCCAATCTGCTCTGTATTCATTGCATGCAGTGCTGTTTCCATTCAGCTGCAGTGTGTCTTCCACCAAAAACTACGTTATTCATCATCTCGCTATCCACAGTGATGGGTGTAGCGTAGTGTATGATCTGAATGTGCCATAATCTCTATGCCTGGTACTCAATGCTGAACACCCCGGGCTAAGCAATTAGCACTGGGTGCCCCCCACTGTAATAACCCACAATGCCCCCAGGAAAATAGAACATCCCTTTTCAGAGGAGCATTGCTCCAAGCAAGACAATGCAGTCCTGTATCATAGCTGTGCATTACTGTCCACAACTGGCCAAATGCACATCCTGTCTCCTCTGCCTGTTTTTCACAAATCCAGTGACAATATTCTCCTACTTGCTGCCTTATGCACCACAGGTGAATCTGTGGTTTCGTATCAGGAGCAGAAAATCAAGGTTAGTCATTCAGCTTTCCTAGTGCAGATGTGTGGGAAAACTTCCCATGAAAAGGCAGGTTTTCAAGTTCTGAGTGTCCTTGGATGGGGGCAGGACATAGGAGAGGAAAAATATGAAAACATGGCTTACATTCCTCAGGCTGTTGAAAACACCAATAAATATCCATTACCTGTCAATTTAATATACAGCGCCGTAAATCATCTTTATGAAAGCTAACCTGGTGTTGCCTTAACGCATGATAAAAAGGAGGCAAGAAAATGTACATAAAACGGAACTGCTGTTCTTTGGTTTTTGGATTACAGCATTTGCCGAGTAATGAGGGATAGTGAAGGGAAATCACATTTAATATGTGCATAAAACCAGAGTTCGGTAGCAGAGCTCAAGAACCACAACACCAATAAAATGCAGAGAAGGATAAACACAGACTGTGAGGATAACCAGTATCCGTGCCTGAGAAATTACTAGGGAAATGAATAGCATGTCAATAATCAAAGTGAAGGTGGAAGATAACGTTGCAATTGCATGGGTTGCAAAGGGAAGTGAAGGGCCCTCATTTATCCTGGATGATCAATCTATGCCAGGGAAGGGGATCCAGTTCCCCAAAACCTGACCTACACCAACATACTTCTCTATACATGGGTCATAGAAACAACCCTACAGGATCAGGCCTATCTAGTCAAACATCTGGTTGCCCTCACTGGGAAGCCCCCAACAGCCCTGGTGCTTGCTGGATGAAGAATTTGAACACGGGTTTCAGTTTCAGCTGAAATATTTAATGCTCAAATCAGTACACATTCTTTGGTGATCACTCGTAGCCGAGTAAGATTGTCTTCCATAAACAAGCAAGGTCTTAACAGTGAGTCTGTAATTGACTGTGGAGGCCAATTCTGGATTCACATAGTGGGGACACAGGTTTCCAGGTGGGAGTTGATCACAGTGAAGGTTTGCCAAGCGTGCCTTCCTCTTAAAACGTTTCTCCCTTGCATCCTGAGTTCGAGCATCTTCAATGCACATTAGAATGGGTTTTTGGAAGAAGCCTGTGCGTGAATTTATTTTGTGTGTGTTAATCAGTGCCTGCTGACCAACGCACAGTCTTCGCAGTAAGGCTCTATTCCGATGGCACGAGTATCACGACAACCGGTAGGCTCTTATCTGCTGCAGCCTTCATCTGCCTTCACAGCCCTTGTAACATACTGCGTGTTATCTTCTGCCTGTTCTGCCATGGAGGACTTTGCCATTGGATCATTCTTTGACTAGCTCCTCCCCTTTGACCTTACCACCTTGGGTGACCCTACTGGGAGTATAAGGCTCCCAACGACTTCGCTCACAAGGGTCATAGGAACGTGGAAGCCCACTCACCATGACAAGATGATGATACCCTCAAAGTGTCCTGAATTTCCAGGGACAGTCCCGGAATTACAAAAGTCATCTCAGCTTCTAATCCTAGAATGTTCCTATTTCCCCTGCCAGTACTGCCGCTGCCAAGCTCGGAGAGGAGGATGAACCAGTGTTGTTCCAAGCAGTGGTGACAAGGGAACATCTCATTGCCATGCCCACCACTGCCATTTTTTGTAAATCTACCAAAGAAGAAAATAAAATTGGAATTTTCTCAAGACAATGGAGGGCGTGTGTGCTTTGTTCCATTGTTGTAGCGGTGGTGGCATTCGCTGTGGCCAATGGGAATTGTAGTCTAAAACACATGGAGGGCACCAGGCCAGCCAAGACTAGTCAAGATAAATACAGTAACACAAAGATAAAGGTTGGATTCTTTAGTTGTGATTCCTGCATTGTAGAGGGTTGGACAAGATGATGTTTGGGGGTACCTTCCAATAGTACAGTTCTGTGATTCTATTATTCTAGTGTAGGCAAACACAGTTCCAGCTGTAGCTTATTATTTCACAGAAAGACAGTCACGACATATGAAACTTCTATAGCACAGGAAGAAAATTAAGCAAATAAAGTGTTGTCATTTAGTCCTTCTCATTAGTAGCTGGAAGATAATGATGTCTTTGGAATAATTGGCAGCATTGGCTATCTGGGACTTCAGGATTCCACTAAGCCAATCAGAAATTAAAAGATTTCAAGGAGAAAAGGCTAAAATTAAATGGCTGCTAATTATGCCTGGACACAGCTGATTCTTTGCCTTTATGCACCCAAGATTCTTCTCTATTTATAAATGTTTGATTCCGGAAATTGACATTGAAAGAGAGGCTGGATAATGGCAAGCAAGTCATAAGGAATAAAGAAGCCATTATTGTAATGAGATCCATTATCACTGAGAACAGTTTAGAAGGGAAATTATAAATGGCTTCCGAGAGCCCAGCCCATAACTTGCATGTCGCTATCTCCTCGATTTGAAACGAATCATTCCTTTTTTGTCCAAATAGTAAAAGTGAGCAGGTGCTAAGCAGCAGGGGAATCAGAATGCCACTGAGACCCTGCAGTAATACCCAGGAATATTAGACAACATTGCAGGGTGGGTTGAAGCTGAGAGAGTATAACCCTGCTTTCATCCCTGAAGTGCATATAGGATTCTGAGGATATTATACAACAACAGCCCTGCAGTGTAGCTCACTCTTATAACCCTATTGTCATTTGGAGGGCTGTAACAGTGGGTGGCGCTGTGGGTTAAACCACAGAGCCTAGGACTTGTTGATCAGAAGGTCGGCGGTTTGAATCCCGCGACAGGGTGAGCTCCCGTTGCTCAGTCCCTGCTCCTGCCAACCTAGCAGTTTGAAAGCACGTCAAAGTGCAAGTAGATAAATAGGTACCGCTCCAGCAGGAAGGTAAACGGCATTTCCGTGCGCTGTTCTGGTTTGCCAGAAGCGGCTTAGTCATGCTGGCCATATGACCCAGAAGCTGTACGCCGGCTCCCTCAGCCAATAAAGCGAGATGAGCGCCGCAACCCCAGAGTCAGCCACGACTGGACCTAATGGTCAGGGGTCTCTTTACCTTTACCTAACAGGAGTGAGGCTCACATGAACTCTGCAGCAGCAGCTGTGTTAATATTGCAGGTAAGAGGGGATGTTAAGTCTGCTTTGGTTTCCCCACCATTAATCCCCTGATAACTCTGCAGCTGTAACAAAGGTCAGTTTGGTTAAATTGCCCCTTCGGGCCCACTTCCCAAGTTGAGGGAGAGCAGTAGACACCTTGAAGTTGGCTGTCAACATCAGGCTGAGCAGGCGCACAGTCACCTGGTCACAGTTTTCTCCACCTAGTGAGGTGTATTGCATTTCTGTTTGAATTACATGGGGTTCCCACCACTGCTTGCTCTGCTTGCTAACCCCACCCATAGAATCATAGAATCATAGAGTTGGAAGAGACCACAAGGGCCATCGAGTCCAACCCCCTGCCAAGCAGGAAACACCATCAGAGCACTCCTGACATATGGTTGTCAAGCCTCTGCTTAAAGACCTCCAAAGAAGGAGACTCCACCACACTCCTTGGCAGCAAATTCCACTGTCAAACAGCTCTTACTGTCAGGAAGTTCTTCCTAATGTTTAGGTGGAATCTTCTTTCTTGTAGTTTGGATCCATTGCTCCATGTCCGCTTCTCTGGAGCAGCAGAAAACAACCTTTCTCCCTCCTCTATGTGACCTCCTTTTATATATTTGAACATGGCTATCATATCACCCCTTAACCTCCTCTTCTCCAGGCTAAACATGCCCAGCTCCCTTAGCCATTCCTCATAAGGCATCGTTTCCAGGCCTTTGACCATTTTGGTTGCCCTCCTCTGGACACGTTCCAGTTTGTCAGTGTCCTTCTTGAACCCCCATCCCCTTCTGCCACTTCTGACTAACCCCACAACTGCAGCCACTCTCCACAGCAGGCTCCCACCCACCACAGTTCCTCACAGCTTGCCGAAACAATTCTTTCCTGTCAACTCATTAAGCGTTTAACAGAGCAAAGGGATGCAGGTGGCGCTGTGGTGTAAACCACTGACCCTCTTGGGCTTGCCGATCGGAAGGTTGGCGGTTCAAATCTGCTCAACAGTGGTGAGCTCCCGTTGCTCCGTCCCAGCTCCTGCCAAGCTAGCAGTTGAAAGCACATCAGTGCAAGTAGATAAATAGGTACCACTGTGGTGGGAAGGGAAACGGCGTTTCCATGCGCTCTGGTTTCCGTCACAGTGTCCCATTGTGCCAGAAGCGGTTTAGTCTTGCTGGCCACATGACTCAGAAAGCTGTCTGTGGACAAATGCTGGTTCCCTCAGCCTGAAAGTGAGATGAGCACCGCAACCCCGTAGTTGCTTTTTACTGGACTTAACCATTCAGGGCTCCTTTACCTTTACCTTTTTACCTTAACAGAATGAGGAGCACTTCAGAGAACGGTCTGTCAATGCACTCCTTGAAACTCTCCACATCCTCCTTTGTTTAAAGGCGAGGGGGACATTGCAGCCAGTTGTTTGGTTCTCTTCCCTCTTTAAAATTTAATCCTTCATCAGGAGCTCTACTGTGTTCCCCAAAACATGCACTCCTTGTTCACTCACCTTCCTGCTGGTCTTTCATGAGGCTGCACTTGGCTGCAATTTTTGTGCATGAGGCTGCAATTTTTGTGCATGTTTGCATGGAGAAATGTGTCTTTGAAATCTAATCATGCATTTTGCTCACCCAGAT
This sequence comes from Podarcis melisellensis, assembly GCF_964234715.1. Classification (NCBI taxonomy): domain Eukaryota; kingdom Metazoa; phylum Chordata; class Lepidosauria; order Squamata; family Lacertidae; genus Podarcis; species Podarcis melisellensis. The sequence continues at coordinate 11,338,753 of NC_138541.1, read as the reverse complement.
AGAGGACAGACAGGCTGGGTGTGTAGAAAAACCAGCCTGCTGAACGAACCAAATATTTCCAGTATGAGAAAGCTGGATTTTTCTAGAGTCAGAAATGAGTCAGGCTCGGGGAGGGTGGGGGATAACAAAAAATGTTCTCTCTGTGATTCCCTGTTTCCATCTTCATTTTTTGGCCACATCCCTTTATTGCCATCTGTTTCTTTCTGGCTACTAGGTACGGGCAAGCTACTGTAACTGCATGAGTATAAGGCCTGACATCTGCTATTCAGATCAGACTATGGACACCATTCACCAAGAAAGTCTCTTCTCCATGCCAAACTACAACATGAGGCAGCAGGTCTGTGATCAGATCTCCTGACATTTTTGGTTGTTGTTGTTTTTTTACTTTAAAGCATGGGGGGGTCCAGATTTGATCAGAGCAGAAGTGCTGGCAGAGGGGGAAATGTAAGCCATTTCTGTGCACCATTTTCTTGCTCTAAATTCCCCCCACCCAATGCTGCTATTAGTCGAACATCAGGGAAGAGCAGGGTTGGGGAAACAGGAACCTGCATGCACGTAAAGTAAGCCATAAGAAAAGTTCCAAAATAATATGGTTGCACGGTATCTTTACAGTGGTACCTTGGTTCTCAAACTTACTCAGTTCCGGAAGTCCGTTCCAAAACCAAAGCGTTCCAAAACCAAGGTGCGCTTTCCCATAGAAAGTAATACAAAATGGATTAATCCGTTCCAGACTTTTAAAAACAACCCCTAAAACAGCAATTTAACATGGATTTTACCATCTAACAATACCATTGATCCATAAAATGAAAGCAATAATCAATGTACTGTACTATAAAATAAATAAGACAGTATTATAGATGATAAAACTAAAAAAAAAAAAATTCTTCCCTGCACTGATGATAGTCATTGTTTGATGGGGGGCTTTTATCCATTTCCGCAGTCACACAATCAATCAATCAGTAGCTGGACTGGGTTCCACATAGTCACAATAACAAATAAACCGAAAAAAGCCTCAAAAATAAAAATGCTAAACAAATAGCAAAAACAATAGCTCCAAGCTTAATCCGTTCCGGAAGTCCGTATGACTTCCGAAATATTTGAAGACCAAGGCGCAGCTTCTGATTGGTGCAAGTGCCCTGGAAACAATAGCCAACAGCTGCATCAGATGTTTGGCTTTGTCCATGCACAACAGAAGAAGAGCATAGAAAAAGGGCCATGCAGGATCAGGCCAAATGCTCATCTAGTCCAGCATCCTATTCTCACAGCGGTTAACCACACAGGTGACTCCTGATTCACAACATTCAGCTACGAATCATTAAGAGTGCAGCAATCCAGGTGGAAAACTTCAGGTGATGTTACATGGAGTAGCGGATGACTGGGGGCGGGGCAGTACTCGCTTGACCTCTGATTGGTTGCATCACAGCTGTTTACTGGCAGGTGGAGGTGCAAGCTGGTAGCAAGCTTAGCACAGTGCCAGTGGCATAGCGTGTGTTGCCTGTGCCCGTGGCAAGGGAAGTATTGCACCCCCTAACTGGCGCCTCCATGCAGCACTGCTGCTGCCACAGAGCAGTAGCGGGACATGTATGTGAGTGCTGCCGCCGCCACCTCGAGTCTCACTGTCTGCCTGCCTCCCCACCAGTGAGGAACACCACACGGCTGAGGGCCTGTCCTCTCCCATCAGCTGCTCGGTGTGCTGCCCAGGTGAGGTGTACAGGTGAGAAAGGAGCACCTCCGGTCAGGGCAGCAGCTGCAGAGGAATGCCCCTATTTTATTTTTTGTGCCCAGGGCAATTGCCCCGGTATCCCTCCACCATGCTATGCCACTGCGCAGTGCAAACGCAGTGCCAGGAGCAACAAATTGGTTCTGCCAGTGCTCGCGCACTGCTGCCTTCCCACTTCCCCGTCCACCTCGCACTGAGCAGCAGTCAGGTGATCGACCTGCTACTGCTCACATGTATGTGTGAACTAGCCCCCGAAAGCCCCATGCCTATCAATGCACACACCCTGGTTTCTGCATACAAGCAGAGTGCTTTTTGAAAGCCCAAAGAACTTTGGCACAATACGAAGAGGTGGCTGTGAATATAAACAGATGGTAAAAGAACTGGGCATACTTTGCTAGTTCCCTTAAACGAAGATTGGCGGCGGCGGAGGGGGGGGCTTGCCTGTCTTCTGAAATACCATCCTTCGATAGCCAGCATCCAAACATGTAGCGAGCTTCTTTTTGATTTTAAAGTGACAAATCGAACACCGCAGATGGAGGCATTCAAATCATTCTGCTGAATTCTTCAGGCAGGTTGGTTCCTTGCGCTCTTCAGGGAACAGAAATACCAGCCAGGATCCAAAGAGCTGAGCAACTAAGGCTGCGTGCCCAAAAGTGAGTGGCTTTCGGAGTTGCGTGGCGATTCCCGCCTCCCACCAGTTGAAATAAATAAAGACACAGGACACCATTATTTTAGGTTAATGGGCAAAAAGTGGCCACAACTTGATTGGTTACTGGTAAGAGCGGTATCGGCTTAGGCATTGGTCCTATCAGGCTCTCCAGCTTCAGCCTGTTAGCATGAAAACTGGAAAGGGTTAACACCAGCAGGGGGTACCCTGTGATGCACATCACTAGGAACTCCCCCCGGGGTCACCGCTCAGGGGTGTGCTTTAGGCCCTGGCCTCCATAGGTTTCGGATGAGGCATCGCCCCCCAGAATCCTTTACCAGACTACCCTAAAATATTTGGGGTGCTCCTCCCCCCAAACACATCTACATAATAATACCCCTACCAATGCCTAACCGCCATAACCAAAGATGTTGTGACGATTTGCTACGAGGGGGGTGAGAAACCAAATGGCCAGTGCCAATTTGCCAAGTGGAAAAATTTCCTACCAGGCCCCTCGACGGCGACCAATCGAGGTCCATAGCAAGGTCAGAAGGAAGACCTAAAGGGTGGGTGGGTGGGAGGGAAACCAAATCAGCTGCATGGACGAAAAGGGGAGATCCCGGGGCCGCGCCAGCCTTAAATGACCTAGGCCACGCCCCCGGAGCCAGCCAATTGGCTGGCTCTGGGGCTGACACAGCCTGAGGATTCCCCTGATCACGCTGAAGCCAGCCACCGCACGATTGTTGGGGGCGTGAGCCCGCAACACCACCTTCTCCTGATGTCGGAAGTGGCTTTGCGATGCTTGAATGGCGCTCTGCCTGCTGCCTGGCCCATGCTCTTCAGCTGCTGATGACACAAAGGGAGGGTTTCAGAGCAATTCCTAGCTAAGGGCTCTAACTGAACATAGGGAGCTGCCTAGGGCCAAGTCCCCCTAGCTCAGTATTGTCTACACTGGCAAGCAGCTTCTCTCCAAGGTTCCAGGCATGGAAACGCCAGGAATCGAACCTGGAACCCTCTGCATGCAAAAGAAATGCTCTACCACTGGGCTACAGCCCTTCTGCACTAGGCACTTTGGCACTGACCCAGCCTAGCAGGAAACCTAAACCATTTGACAATCACAGAATGATATTTTTGCGGCCTTCCGTAAGCAGAGAAATTCCGTGCAAAAAAACCACACCACCCAGCAACCCACAGTTCAAGAAGCAAAATGAAGAACTGTCTTCCCGCTTGTCTTTTATGGATCATTATTGCCGAGCTGCTATTAAAACCGGTGGCCCTGAAGTGCTTCATACATTGCAGTGCTAGACATGTGCTTAACAAAGCTAATCAGAAATGCCATAATAATGCTCACTGAGTTGTTCACTGGATAACGTCAATTCCTTTGGAATGAGAAGAGGGGAGGTTTAAAATGGACCTTGCTCGCTGATGACGTCGCTTGATGGCAACGTGTCTTTTCGCCTGTCTGCTTGAATCAGAGGTGTCCAAGGCTGTTCAAAAACTGGAACATATACTTCTGGGTTTTCGGCGTTTGGGAACCAAGGCGTTTGAGAACCAAGGTACCACTATATTCCTGTAGTAGTAGTAGTAGTAGTAGTAGTAATAATAATAATAATAATAAAGGACCCATGGGTGGTTAAGTCCAGCCAAACTTGCCTATGGGGTGTGGTGCTCACCTCAGGCCAAGGGAGCCAGTATTCGTCCACAGAGAACTTATACTACTACAATTGGAATAACACAAAAAGGAAGATACACACACAAACACACACACACACACACACACACACACACACAACACAGAGTTAAAGTATAGGAGGCAATAATGGCCACCAACTTGAATGACTTTAAAAGAGGGTTAGAAAAATTCATGGAGGATAAGGGAATCGTATTGGCTTTATGATAGCATTGTGCCTCTGAATACCTGTTGTGCTCATGTTCATCTTCTGGATGAGCACTGTGAGAACAGGATACTAGACAAAATAGGCCACTGATCTGATCCAGCAAGCTCGTCTTATTTCTGGAACCCAAGGCCTCATCTCTGAGATTTCCAGGTGATCACCTGTCCATCTGAACGTAAAGCATATGCTCTTCCATTAAGTTATGACCTCCACCCCAGAAATTAGCCCAAGACTAAGAGCCACAGATGGAAGAGACAGTTGTAGAAGCCTCATAAGGCTTGGGAGCATGCAAAAAGATCTTTGGGTGCTAGCCAGAGCCCAAAGAAGCAGCGTGTAGGGTATGTTGGAAGTGTTGGGGTGCAACTGCTTGAATTAAGGCTGATGGGGTTTGTATGGGGAGAAACTTCCAGACCCCCTAGACTGCCTGTCTGAGGACTGTATTTTACCCCACACCCTGGTACAATCCCCAGCACCCTCCACAAACTGTGTTTCCCAGGATTTGAGAGGGGGGAATAATGTGCTTGTTGCATATGCAGGCTGAAAGAAGTGTCTACCCAAAACCTGTACCATAATGAAATTCCAGACAAAGTAGAACCAGAGGATTTTCTTGTTTGTTTGCATGGAGAAGCTGTAATGAAGCTGCATGAAATGCTCATTAAACATCACAAGTTGTATTGACGGCTGGCATTAGTTTGCAGAGAGACCTGACCTTTTCAATACCTCTGGAAAGAAAAAGGGAAAAGGTGAAGTCCCCCCAAGAATTATGGTGTTTGAAATCCCACTTAATTGGAAGACAGTCTCCCTGGCTTCCCAGCCCAATCCGTTGATTTTATTCCCCACACCCATTTTTTTTTATTGCAATTTGTCAGTTGCAAAACCATAAATTCACCATCAATTGTGAGTGGCATTAATTCCAGGGATGAGCTTAATTTTCCGCGGGTGTGCAACAAAGAGAACCGCCGTAGCCGCGCTCCCCTTGTTAGCGTTGATCTCTAAAGTTCAATCATGGTGGATGCTGAACTACGAGACAAGTCGTTTGGACGTCAGCGCTTTCACCTTTGACCCCAGCAGAAGCTTAATTGTTTGCCGGGCTGCGCAATGGAGGTGGTAAACAAATTAGGCATGTAAAGCACAAAGACAATGGCTTGTAATTTACGTGCTCCGCTCCGCTTGGCTTTATTGGGCCTTGGCTAGTCATTCGACCAAGCTGATGAGACCAAATGGGGAAATTTAAGGATGGGCCCGAAGTAAATCTCAGGTCACTCAGAGCAGCTGATACTCTTCTCTCACTCCTGCTCCTACTTAGCAGCCAGCAGGCTAGCATACCCTCCAACATTTCTCTGATGAAAATAGGCATGTCTTATTCCATCATCATCAACAACAACACTATCATCATACCCTGCCCATCTGGATGGGCTGCCCCAGCCACTCTAGGCAACTTACAACATATATAAAAGCATAATAAAACATGAAACATTAAAAAGAACTTCCCTACAGAGGGCTGCCTTCATATGTCTTCTAAAGATTGTATAGTTACTTATCTCCTTGGCTCAGAGGTCACATAACTCCACACCCTCTGATGAAAATAACAACATCCTACTATGCCTTCCAACATTCCTCCAATGAAAATAGGGACGTCCTAAGGAAAAGCGGGGCATTCCAGGATCAAATCAGAAACTGGGACAGCTTCCGTAAATCCGGGCCTGCGCCAGGAAAATAGGGACACTTGGAGGGTCTGGGCTAGATACTGTATGACAAGTAGAAGAAGAAGAGTTTGGATTTGATATCCCGCTTTATCACTACCCGAAGGAGTCTCAAAGCGGCTAACATTCTCCTTTCCCTTCCTCCCCCACAACAAACACTCTGTGAGATGAGTGGGGCTGAAAGACTTCAGAGAAATATGACTGGCCCAAGGTCACCCAGCAGCTGCATGTGGAGGAGCGGGGAAGCGAACCCAGTTCACCAGATTACGAGTCTACCGTTCTTAACCACTACACCCCACTGGCTCTCAGTATGCAATAATAATTTTTTAAAAAGGAAAGCAGCACAGATATCTCAGACCTACATGACTTTAGAATTCTGGAAAGAGAATGTGTTCCATTTATAGCCCTCCAAAGAGCTACAAGAAGGGCGCTATCCCCAATTTATCTCCAACAACTATATTGTGAGGTACATTCAGCTGAGAGATTATTACAGTCCTACTCCACGACAAGACCTTGGCTGGATACAGCGCTCTAGAAGCACAGAGCTCTGCTGTTGCTGAGCCCATTAACAAACCAGAAGGAGCTGCATTCAAATAGTTAGTTCCCCCTGCCCACCCATACACACACACACTGGAAAGTGCTACTCTAATTCAAGGGACCTAAGGTCTTGCTGGGGCATCTGCAATGGAGTCATGGAATCATAGAAGTGTAGAGTTGGAAGGGACACCAAAGGCCGTCAAGTCCAACCCCCTGCAATGCGGGAATCTCAACTAAAGCATCCATGACAGATGGCCGCCCAACCTCTGCTTCAAAACCTCCAAGGAAGGAGAGTCCACAACCTCCCGAAGGGAGACCCAAGTTCTCACAACTTCAAGGATGGTAATGCCCCATTCTCAGGCTAGAGGGAAATGGGATGCTAGCAGCACTTCTGGGGCTGGCCCTGAGTTCCTATCCCCTCCTGTTTTGGAGTCCTCTTGGAGAAGAAGAAGCAGACTTCTAGACTTCTACACTCCTGGACCCTAGCAATGTCTAACATAAGGTCACACAGCGAGGTTTATTATTGGGTGGGTGTTTAAACCCAAGTTCTCCCCAGTCATTGTGGGATACCTTGTCATAGAACTGTAGAGTTGGAAGAGACCGCAAGGGTCACTGTGATGGCCTGGGATTTGGACTTGGAGGCTGAACCTGAGGAATCCCAGCCTGCACAGGAGTCCCCACCTCCAGAACTAGTTGAGCCGGGGCTGGGGCTTGAGCCTGAAGGGTCCTCACCTGTGCTGGGTCCTCAGGTCTGCTCTGGCTCCTAAAGTGATGGAGGACCCATTGCCTGCAGGTGCTCCACTCTCAGTGCCGTCAAGGGAAGCTGAGGTTGCCACTGGGTCCAGTAACCCTCCAGCCTCTCCTGAGCTGCAGAGGCTCAGGGCAGAGAGGCGGAGGGAACTAAGTTCCTCCAGGAGGAGTGCTCACCTCCAGGCCAGGAGAGGCGAGTCACCTGGGGACCGGGGCCGCCCTATGCCTCAGAGGAGATAAAAGCCAGCCAGCCCCAGTCCCAGGTTGCGGGAGCAACATTGTTGCTAGGCTGTTCCTGCCTGCACCCTGTCCTGCTCTTCTGCCAGAGTTCCTGACCTCACCCAACTCCCTGCCTTGGACCCAGCTACAGCTTTGACGGACAGCCTCCATACCGCACCCTCGACCTCAGACTGGACTCAGACCTCGCTGCACGGTTAACCCTCGGGACCAGCACAGTCACTTATTCCAACGCCCTGCAGTGCCAATCTTTTGCATAGTGTGGGGCTTGAACCCATGACCCTGAGATTGAGAATCTCGTGCTCTACTGGCAGAGCTCTCTCTCTCTCATAGGCAGGCTCACCATATCTGTAGGATGTTCCCATGCCATGCACGAATGGGACCTGCAATGAAATGTTGCATTGCGGGCTATTCCCCATCACTGTTAAGAGCAGAATAATTTAAGGCAAGCCCTGTTGAATCAAGCCAAAGGCCCATCTCGTCCAGCATCCTGCTCTCAAAGCGGCCGACTAGATGCTCTGATGGGAAGCCCTCAATGACAAGCTCAGCACAACAGCCCTCTCAACACTTGTGGCTCCCAGCAATTGGGATTCAGAAACATTCCTGCCTTTGATAGTGGAGGTAAAACAGCCATCGTAGCCAGTATTGTCTGAACCTCTTTTGAAGCCATCCAAGTTGGTGGCCATCTCTACATCTTCCATAGTTTAACTGTGTTAACTGGGTGAAGAAGCATTGTCCAAGTCAGTAAGCCATTTGCCTCCTCTATGGTATTCCATTTTATTCCCCACTCACCTGGCTTCGCTTGTTTTCCGCTTCCCCAAGAGTCAGCATTCACTGGCCACTGAGCATGCTCAGTCCTTGTTGGGTGTCAGACTTCCTCCCCCATGGCAGTAGATAAGCAGAACAAAGGAAAAGGAGTCTTCTTACAGGTTAGAAACTTTAATGATCACAGCAAGAGAACAAAGAACCCATCTCCTAGGAATGGCGCTGCTCCCAATTAAGAATCCCACCCCTTACGTCCCTAGTCATCCACGTCACTCCTGTGTCTTGTTGTTAGGCTATTGATGTTCCATTTCACCCAAACAGATGTGTGGAGCTGTTGTATGTCACATGTCTGTTTACATTCCAGCATAGCCTGCTAGGAACTTCTGTTTGTGTATAGCTTTTGCCTTATGCTTCTTGCTTGGACATGAAGGGGAGAAGACATGTTTTTCATTTGTCCTGATCTATGCTGAATAAACTGCTTGTAAATATACTTTGCATATGCCTCTGTCTGCCCTTCTGTCATAAAGAGTTTGTTATCTCTGCTGGCTTGCGTGCTCAGCTTCTGAAAGACTTCTGAAGCTCTGTGTCACAGTTTTGATGCAGAACTGAGGACTGGAGTTCGACCTGGCTGCCGGCCGGTGGGCTGGAGCCAGCTGGGGATCTGCCAATTGCCCCTGTTGCCTTGGACGCATCGCAACACTTGTAACCGGAGTTTATACCCTCTGTGCTTTCTGTTCTGCCACTTTCTCAGCTCTTCTTGACCTTAGGGAGAGCAGATGAATGCTTTCCAGAGACAGTGAATCTGTTAACCCTCTCTCCCCCAGTGCTTCTTCTCCTAGCTGTTCCCTATCCAGTATTTCCCAGCTTCTGCCTTCTGAACTATGCCCCTCTGCAAACCACTGTTCCAAATCTATACTGTCCTCCTGCTCCTGAGAAGATTCAGGATCCAGATCAGGAGCAGGGGAAGGAGGAGGCTCCCACCATTCCTCCTCAGTGCAGCCCTCCTCAGCACCGACCCTGACATTGGGCCAGCATGGCCAATGGTCAGGGTTGGTAGCAGCAGTAGCCCACCAACAGCTGTAGGGACACAGGTTCCCCATCACTGTTCTACAGGCCAAGGCACCCCTGTATGCTTTTGTAAATAAACTCAGCAGCAGAGGCCTTGCCATAGTGGAGCATTTGAAGGAACATAGCCAGCTGCCTTACACCAATGGACCATTTGGCTCTGGCTTGTCTGCACAGACTGGCAGCGACTCTCTGGGGTTTCAGACAGGAGGTCTTTCTCACTCTTACTTGGAGATGTCAGGAATTGAACCTGGGACCTTCTGCACTGGGCTATGGCCCTTCTCCTTTGAAAATCTTTGAAAGTTGACTCCTATTCTCCAGTAGGCTGTTCTGTACCCATGCAAGTGAAATGAAAGAGCCCAAACCCCACGATTCAGCAATGACTTATTATTATTGCCCATTCCTGTTGACACAGTGACATTGGAGCTGGGGAAAGGGGCTCCAGAGGGAGTCTGGCCCTATTCAGTCCTGATTCAAATGCCTCGCTGGCCTCTGAGTTGTTAATGTGATTTACCCAGGCAACTGGCAACACCTCACATGCCCATATGGGGTGGGAGCAGCCATGTCCCAGATGCAAAGAGAAGTGGAGGAACCAATTGCCTTTGCTTCAAGGGCACACGGAGGAAAACAGAGAGCAACTCAGCACAAATGGAAAGAGGAGGGCCTTGGAGATTTGCTGTGCAATGCCACTCCAGCACATCGGTGATAATCTAGGGATGCAAATCAAAGCTCTATGTCTGGGAGGGGAGAAATGCAAGGATCCACCGCCACCATGGAGAGCTTGAATGGAGCACAAAATTCATCACTGGCCCCAGCCTACTGATCCACCCCACCTTTCCCTATTGCTTCTTAATCGTCAGGGTGCAGCAGAGAGAGAAATTCCCTATGGGTTCCTACTCCACCCTGTCCTGGTGGAGGCAACAGTACAGAAGAGGAAACCAAAGAGGTGGACAAGAGGAAGTCAAAGGGTGAGGCAGTACTGGTTGCTGGGCCATTTGCAAACCAAGCAAGAGTAGAATTTATTGCACAAACTTCCAGTTGCTGATCACCTTATAGGTAGCGCCATTTTGCTAGAAAAAGAGGTGCCAGAACTCACCACAAATGCCTCCCTTGTAATTATTGTTGTTGTTGTTTATTTATACCCCGCCCATCTGGCTGAGTTTCCCCAGCCACTCTGGGCGGCTCCCAATCAAGTGTTAAAAACAGTACAGCATTAAATATTAAAAGCTTCCCTAAACAGGGCTGCCTTCAGATGTCTTTTAAAGATAGGACAGCTGCTTATTTCCTTCACATCTGAAGGGAGGGTGTTCCACAGGGTGGGCGCCACTACTGAGAAGGCCCTCTGCCTGGTTCCCTGTAACCTCACTTCTCACAATGAGGCCCCATTAGCTAAAGTGGTACCTCAGGTTAAGAACTTAATTCGTTCTGGAGGTTCATTCTTAACCTGAAACTGTTCTTAACCTGAGGTACTATGTTAGCTAATGGGGCCTCCCGCCGCCACCGCGTGATTTCGGTTCTCATCCTGAAGCAAAGTTCTTAACCCGAGGTACTATTTCTGGGTTAGCTGAGTCTGTAACCTGAAGCGTCTGTAACCTGAAGCATCTGTAATCTGAGGTACAACAGTAATGACAATGGCGCCCACCTGAGAGGTGCTGGTGAGCTCTAGCTAGAAAAAGAAGCCCTACTTATAGGGTTTTAAAAATTAAAATCTGTTTTATAGAGCCAGGTTGAAAGCTTGGAAGCTGGAGCTACCTGCTCCCACTGCCACCCGTTCCGTCTCATTCACACAGCACTAGCATTGTTTATTGGATTTCGTTCATATTCCTTTGGTGCTTTTGTGTGTAATGTATAGAATGCTTTAATGATATATCGTTTGCTTTTTAGACTATACACCACGCAGAGATTTTTGAAATCTTGAGAGGTTGATAAATGCTTTTAAATCAATAAAGTTCTGCCGCAATTGTTAAACACAATTTGGAATGAAGAACTTCTTGCCAAACAACTGGAAATTGCATGGATCTAGCAGAGTCCTATCTGCTATCTGCTATTGATCCTCACCAACTCTTTCCCTACCTTGTATATCCATAATTCTTTATCGGTGACTGTAAAAAGGGACAAAACTCATCTCTTCCTTCCCCCTGCCCAAGACCCTAATTCCTACAGGAGCTCTTCGGTGTCTTTTATTAATCTTGGAGAAAATTAAAAGCAGAGAGCAAGGAAGAGGAGAAGGTATGTCTACGATAGTCTCCGGTGAGCCCAGGAAGGTCAAAGACTAATACACTATGAAACTGTTAACAAAGAAACTTAAAATTAACTAGTCCCCTGGGAGAGATTCTGCCCTAATGTGCATTGCCTTATGTTCTCTTCATCTCTTATCCTCTGCATATTTGCTCCCTCTCTGTGACTCCTGACAAGGCCAGTTCGCATGGCACCATCAAACTGGCAGCCACAGACAGTCCCAAGGGCACCGGCATCTCCTGGGGGACTAGAATGACATTTTAGTGTTCGTACTTTAGAGCCACTTAGCACTGCTTTTTGCTGACAGAAGAACTGTCTATATGCCGCAACTTACTGCAGTTCGAACCTGTTGATCTGCAAGCTTTGAACTACAAATGCATTTCAGCAGAGCCTGTGCATAAAGGAGAAAATAAGTACATTTTATCAGAGCACAGGGGTCCAGGATGGGACTAGCCCAAGTTGCAAATCCATTACCATAAAGGTTAGGTGGAAATGAGGCTGAATTGCATATTGGGTCTATTTATACAAACTAATTTCCCTTGTTGAAATAGCTGGGCCCAATAACCTGTTGAAATAGGGTTCAATTTTTGTTGTTGTGGTTTAGTTGTTTAGTCGTGTCCGACTCTTCATGACCCCATGGACCAGAGCACGCCAGGCATTCCTGTCATCCACTGTCTCCTGCAGTTTGGTCAAATTCATGTTGGTAGCTTCAAGAACACTGTCCAACCATCTTGTCCTCTGTTGTCCCCTTCTCCTTGTGCCCTCCATCTTTCCCAACATCAGGGTCTTTTCCAGGATGTCTTCTCTTCTCATGAGGTGGCCAAAGTAACATTCCCCTTTTTAAACTTACAGCGGATGCGTTTGCGCAGGCTCGCTATAGCCTCTAAAAGAACTGTTCTGGTATTTTCCCCTTATTCCCTCATAAAAGAGGGGCTGGCCTGGGTGAACACCTGGAACCCCCTGAAATCTTGCTACCAACTTTTGTAACAATACATTCTCCCTTTTCTTCCCTTTCTCTCTCTCACATATGCAAACGAACACACACACACCTCCTTTCACAAGTCCGTACAGTGGTACCTCGGGTTACAGACGCTTCAGGTTACAGATGCTTCAGGTTACAGACTCTGCTAACCCAGAAATAGTACCTCGGGTTAAGAACTTTGCTTCAGGATGAGAACAGAAATCGCGCAGCAGGGGGAGGCCCCATTAGCTAAAGTGGTACCTCAGGTTAAGAACAGTTTCAGATTAAGAACAGACCTCCAGAACGAATTAAGTACTTAACCCGAGGTACCACTGAATGTGAATATTTCTCCTTTTTAGAAGCGTTTCTTGCATTGGTTTCTTGCATCCCTTCTTGCATGGTTAGCCTCCTCACTTTCCTGCTCATATCCAACCAAACAAACCCCTTTGGTTCCCAAAGAGGGAGCTGGATGCAGAGCGGAATCAACATCTTTGATTATCATCTCCACAAAGCATGTTTCCTGAGACATCCCTTGTTTGTTTTCTGCCTTCTCTGCTTCCCTGCTTTTTGCCCTAGGCTAAGATCAGGTCAACCAAGCCAACCCAAACCAGAAAAGAAGTAAGTTTATTGTATTTTTCTTTCTTTTTTTAAATATCCATTAGCATGCAGACAATGGAGAGGGGAAAGGCAGAAATTGCTCTAATAGGAGCTTTTTGTTTTTCTTCCTTTCCAGCTCTTTGCTTAAATGCCGCAAAGAGGAGTGGGGGGTGGGGTGGAAGAGGCATTGCGGGTCTCAGGCACAGCCTGCGTGTTGGAGCAAAACAAGCTTGGCTGATTGAATATGTGGCTGTGCATCGCATTATACGGGTCTGAGGGAAAGAGAAGGCGGATGTATTCCAAACAGGGATGTATAACACGGTCGTGGTGTTGCTGATATTTTACAGTGGTTACCTCTGAAAAAGCTACATGCACACTCTGTTGAGCATTGTAGCCAACGCTTCCAGCGTCAAGGAAAAAAATATCTTACTATGTCATGGGTGGTTTATCCAGCGAAAAGCGATAATCGCAGATAACTGCATGGGTTCCCACCCCCCACTCCTCGCCATTAACAGAGCTGAAGAGAAGGATACAATGTGAAAAATGAAAACATCGCTTTGTTGTGCAACCACACAAATGCAGGCACACATCCAAATAAAAGAGGAACACCTATGGAGTAGAAAAGTCATTGCTTGAGAATTAAACAAGTTGGATTTTTCAGCACACTAAGAGAAGATCATGAGGTTTCAGAAGAACTCATTCAATGACCAGTCTTTATATGAGTTCTTGGCGGGCACAAGACAACTTGGGCCCCTTGAATGAAAGGATTTGCTGAACATTATGCCACATCTTGAAGGCTCAAGGTGTAACTCTAGAAGACTCTGGAGTAACTATGAGAAAAGAAAAAAAAAGAAAAAATATCTTTCCAGTAGCACCTTAGAGACCAACTAAGTTAGTTATTGGTATGAGTTTTGTGTGCATGCAGACGTCTTCAGTTAAGACAGATGTAGGGCCATTTCTTCCATGCAAGATGTGAGCTAGTATGAGAAGGCATAGCCTTCTCACTGATGTGCCTAGATTACTGCAACTAGGGAGGTTTCACAGAGGGAACATCTGCCATCAGAGCAGAAGTGGTAGACTGTGAAGCGCTCTGAGACCTGCGGGTGTAGGGCAGTATATAAATTCAATGAATAAATACATAAATACCATTGCATTGTGCATAATGTGCAAACTGGTTCTCACAATCGATCCACACATTCCATTATCTCTTGTCAGAAAGACCCTGCCCACAGAAAACCAGTGTATCAGGGATAAACGCTCTAGACTAGTTAGCACCATTACATGGTAATTTTCAACGGCAAGGTTCAGATGCAACATTAAATCATGGCTTGGGGCTCTGTAAATGTGCCTGACCTCCTCCAAGGCCTGTAACATTTGCAATTCTCCTTCTTCCTCTCCTCCTCCCACTCAGGGACTTACTGGACAACGAGGAGTGGTGGGAGGCTCCATCTGGAGAACCCCCAGGGAAGCCTCAGGGAGAAAGGATCAGAGTCAGGGGAGTGGTGGTGATAGGATACTGAAGACAGGACAGAGGATGAATGGTTGGATGCTGAACAAGCAACAAGCTTGAGTGAGAGAGAGGAACCAGAGGCAGAAAGCACTGCAGACTTAGGACAGGCAGCTGAGGAGGAGGGGGCAGAGGCTGCAGCAGTTTCACAGGAGCCTGCTAGTCCTACTGTATTAGGCTCCCATCCTCCCTTGTCTCCAGCCTTGCATGTAGCAGAACAAGGAGCACAGAGTGAACAGGGGCCCCCTCCCAGATGGAGTTTAAGATGGCTGGGAAAACAGTCAGACAGGGAGGAGACTTAAGGGAAAGTGGGAGGCACAGATTGTCAGTTCTGGCAACTGCTTTATTGGGGGCCAGTCTTGCCCATAATTTTTCCGTTTGTATTCTGTTTCCTTAAATAAAGAATCAACTTTACTGCTCATCTTTGAGTCTCCATGCTGACCTGCAGCTCAGCCAGCCCTGAAATCTGAGAAGAGGCATTGAGAAGCTTTCGCCTCTAGTTTTAGCGAAGCGTGGCTTGTTGTTTCATCCAAACAAACGTAGTATGCTTAACACTAACTAACACTAACTACGAGTAGTTTCAACTAGCCAGCTTCTGAAATCTTCCTCCCAGCCATGCAGGAGGAAAGGAGCAGTGAGAGTGTGCAAGCATTATGAGCCTTGGAAGAAGGCTAAGATCATCTTTGTGGTGCTAAGCGACAAGTGGGGAACCAGCGAACCAGCAAAGCCAATGCTCAGGGATGGTGATGGGAGTTGCAGTCCAGCAACACCTGAAGGCCAAAGGTTCTTCATCCCTACGCCAAACCATGGTGGTGTAGTGGTTAAGCCAGTGTGGTGTAGTGGTTAAGAGCGGTAGTCTCGCAATCTGGGGAACCGGGTTCGCGTCTCCGCTCCTCCACATGCAGCTGCTGGGTGACCTTGGGCCAGTCACACTTCTTTGAAGTCTCTCAGCCCCACTCACCTCACAGAGTGTTTGTTGTGGGGGAGGAAGGGAAAGGAGATTGTTAGCCACATTGAGACTCCTGAAGGGGAGTGAAAGGCGGGATATCAAATTCAAATCCAAACCATGATTTAAGCCATAGTTTAGTGTTTAAACCATGGTTTAAGCCATGGCTTCATGTTTAAACCATGGTTTAAGCCATGGTAGTGTTTAAGCCATGGTTTAGTGTTACAACAGAACACAGCTGTTGTTGTTGTTTCTAGATATTCAACATTAACATGGATATTGGCTGTTCTCACAGAGATGCTGCGTGTTTCCACCTGCCTTGAGGCATGAATCAGGCACCCAGTTTTTGCAACAGCTGCTTCCTGGTGCAAAGTGGGGAGGAACTGTGGAAAGAAAATGCTTTTAAATGGAATTTCGAACCAGCCCCCAGTTACTATACAGATCCTGCCCCTGTGAAGCAAATCAAGATGTTGTCAGTTAGGATAAAAGCTGGAGTCACACACTGCCTTTTGCAACGCGTAATTGAAGAAATGATCTTCAATGGACCTGGAAATGCTTCAGTGACAATTCACTCATGGGCTCCTTTGATTTCTCTCCCCCGCTCAACTTAATTTTCTCAATTCAGAATCATACACTCGGAAAGGGGTTTAGTAAATCTAATGAGGGCCGCGCCCAGCAGAAGAAAGTCCCGTTGAGCATTGTGTGTTTTGCTTCTGAGTATAAGGCTGGGCTGCAAAAAAAAATGAGGCTTTCTTCTTTTCTCTGGAGCTCTGCAGATGTTGTGGTCTACTTGAAAGCTTCCCGTAGGCATGTGATTGGCCACTGTGTGAACAGGGTGCTGGACTAGGTGGGTCACTCACTGGTCTGATCCAACAGGGTTCCTGTTCTTGTAGCTTTTTGCTAAATCCTTGGCAACCAATTGCATCATTCTTCAACTCCCAGTAGATGCCAGTCTGTGTTCTGTCCACCTTTGCTGTGGACATTGTAAGGGAGGCGAGTTGACCTGGGGCAACCTAGTCAGTTGGGAAGAGTACAAATAATGAAATTATTATCACCTTCCTCATTACTAAAGTCTCTCAGAGCATTTGCAGGGGCCAAAATCCTTCCACTCTCTGGTTAGGCCTCCATCCTTCGCCTCTCATCATTATTATTTTCTCCACCGACAAATCTGAATAAAGATTTACACAGGTAATAGGGAAAAAATACGACCTAAGTAAATAGCAGATGTGAGAGCTGGGGTTAATAAATTAGTCAAATAGGAGTGTGGCCGACAGTGTGATTTAGAGGGTGTCAGTTTGGGGGGGATATACGAGTGGGCGAATGAACAAGGAAGAGGACCAAATCAGAAGCAATAAAGAAAAAATTAAAATGCCATTGCTTCAGCTTCCAAACAAGAGGGCAGAAGAGAAGCAGGAAACTCATTAAGTGGTTCCTGTTGCTGATACTAGCTAGAGTCTGCTTTGTCTTGCAATCTTGAAAGTAAAGCCACCTACAGTTCCTTCTGTCTATCTATAGTTAATTTATTTATCTATGGAATATATAATAGCCTTATCCTTGGGTAGAATAGTGCTATAAACTTGTTCCTTGATAGTGCAAAGTAGCCCTCTCTCTTTGCTGTCATATAACCTGGTGTTAGCTTTGCAAAGAAAGCAATGGAACAAGTTGTTGTTGTTGTTGTTGTTGTTGTTGTTATATTTATTACTTGCCCTTCACCCACTAGGTTCCAGAGCAGGTCATAACAATGGAAAATGCAGCAATAAAAACAGTTCGAAACAAATTGCAACCACCACTAGGTAAAGGTAAAGGGACCCCTGACCATTAGGTCCAGTCTGGGGTTGCGGCGCTTATCTCACTTTATTGGCTGAGGGAGCCGGCATACAGCTTCCAGGTCATGTGGCCAGCATGACTAAGCCGCTTCTGGTGAACCAGAGCAGTGCACGGAAACGCCGTTTACCTTCCCGCCGGAGTGGTACCTATTTATCTACTTGCACTTTGACATGCTTTTCAACTGCTAGGTTGGCAGGAGCAGGGAATGAGCAACAGGAGCTCACCCCGTCACGGGGATTCGAACCACTGACCTTCTGATTGGCAAGTCCTAGGCTCTATGTTTTTACCCACAGCACCACCCACATCCCTCTAACCACCACTAGAGTTGGTCTTAAAAATATCTATCTCACCTGTGAACAGGTAAAGGTAAAAAAAGCACATATTAAAAGCTGTGTAAGGAAGGTTCCAGGTGCACCTCTGTTGAGAGGGAATTCCACCCAGAACTTCGGCAGTAGAGTTCCCGAGCTTTACTTTACTGCAGAAGTATCCCATCTGATGGCATTTTCATTGTGTCTCCCCCCACCCACCACAATTTGAGAGTTTGAATTTTGCTTTCCTATGGCTCAAGAGAGGTGATAGTTTTCAAAGGAATTGAAAACAGCATGATAGATGCACCTTCTGTGTAGTGTGTGCCATATAGAACAGGCTAGTCACCCAAGTGATTGGAGGACCCCAGCTAGACAGGGACCACCCAGTGCAAGTTCCTCTTATGGCAATCCAAAGGAGAGTCTTCTCCACGTCAGTCCACACAGTGTGGTACTACCTCCCCTCACAGGTATGACTGTCACCTCCTATGCAGGTGCCCCACTGGCTGGTAAAAACTTACCTTTCCATGCAGGCATTCCTGGGCAATGATCATTAGTACTGGGTCTACTGTGTCGGATATCCCAGTTTGCATATTTTACATTTTATTGTATTGGTTTTATTTTGTAAACTGTCTTGTGCTTTTGACAATGAAAGGTGCCCTTTGTGTGATTTTAAGTAAAATAGCGTACGGCCATATTTCTTTGTCAAATTAGCAGCTCTGGTCAAAGAGATTTCACGCACACACAAAAACTCCTGCAGAAACTAGGAGGAAGAAGGAATGTCTGCCATGAAGCCATTCTAAGTGCTTCCCAACTTAATAAAATCACTTTCTCCAGAGCGCTCACAAAACACAAGCTCTAGTATCCCTGCTCAGATAGGTGCTTAATAAAATGAGAATGAAAAACATGATCAATCTTATCATTAATGATTTCATTTTAATATACCCTATGGTGTATTGATGTATTGGTGTGGTGTATTGATTAAAATGTTGGAGTAGGCCCTAAGAGTGTTCAAAGTCCCATGATGCTCCCTAGTGACCTTGGACCAGCCACGGTCTTTTACCCTATCCTCATTCCTGGATTTTTCTATTTAACCGTGCTAGCAGCACACCTAGTTCCCTTCTTTGTGCTCTGCCATCAATGACCTTCTGCATGACCTTGTTTTCTTGATGATACCATCATCCTGTGCGTTCGTGAGGACTATTGGGCTTCACCCGCCAACCCTCAACACCTAGCAATCCGGCAGTTTTGATACCTGGCGGCTTGGCATTTTTGCTGCGACGGCTTTAGCAAAAGTTGCAGAATTGCAACCAACTTCTGAGAGCAAAGGAGGCGCAGCAGCCTTGTGTCTGACGTCTCTCACGTTATTAATGCACCCCTTGTGGGTCCCATTCATTTTAATTAGTGATCAATTACCCAGCTCCATAGACAGCGTGTAGCAGAGTCTCCTCAGTCCTTGGAGGATAACTTTCCAACATAATCACTCTTCTCTCTCCCTCGCCACCAACCTCCAAGTTTGCAAAAACTC
The DNA here is from genome assembly GCF_964234715.1 of Podarcis melisellensis. Classification (NCBI taxonomy): domain Eukaryota; kingdom Metazoa; phylum Chordata; class Lepidosauria; order Squamata; family Lacertidae; genus Podarcis; species Podarcis melisellensis. Next base: position 11,319,526 of record NC_138541.1, on the reverse strand, counting down.
TCTTTGCTCATAGCATACATGGGGGGAGTCTATGAGAACAAAGGGTCTCTGGGTAATTACTCTGTCCAGCTACTAACACCCCTGTCCTTTATTTGGGGTGGGCTGTTCTCTGCACGTACAGTATGGGGCTTTGGGGAATGGGGAGGGAGATGGGGGAGGGGCTCAGGACCTGGTGAACAGCTGGGGCCCATCACTTTTCATTGCTGGTCCTGGAGAGACACAGTTGACAGAGTGATACACAGAGGCTGTCCCAGTTAATGACTTCACCATTCTCCATCATTATTCCCATCATTAGGAAATTAGGAGGACAGAAGGTATTTACTGTAAACCTGCCACCTCCCAAGGAGAGATAAATAGAAACTGATAAATGGGATCTTCTGGTGCTGTTCGTCTATTAACCTTCTGCTTCCCAGCTCAGACATATGCATACCATCCTGCCATTAATATCTGGTAATTGGCATGGCAGCAGGCAACAGCGTACCTTTTAATACACCCCCCCCCCTCTTTCCCACACACACCCCACTTTGAATATAGGTTTACCAACAAGGAAGACAGAGGAAGGCAGGAGAAGAAAGTTTTGGTTGAAGCTTCTGCTTAAAGGGACTGCAACCACATTGGCCACAATAACTTAGAGCGGGAGTGGGGAGATGTTTTAAACCAAAGGGCCACATTCCTTTCTGAGTAACCGTCTGTGGGCCATACATACTCTCCGGCGAAAATAGGGACATTATATTCCATACCCTCCAACATTTCTCTGATGGAAATAGAGGTGTCTCCTCCAATATTTCTCCAGTGAAAATAGGGACATCCTAGTCCAACCGTCCAACATTTTTCTGAGGAAAATATTTCACACTTATTCCCTGCATTTTGCCAGCTCTCCTGTGCATTAAGACAATAACAGAGTCAAAGAATCTGTTCCACTGTCAAACAGCTCTTACTGTCAGAAAGTTCTTCCATGTGTTTAGTCGGAATCTCCTTATTCAAAGTGCATCATAACAAATAAAGTATTGCAAACTGTGCAAGTCATTCGACTTCAAAATAGAGGATCACTTGATTTATCCTCCACCAATCCACCAATCCAGTTATCAGCTGGCCCAGCAAGCAGCTTTTGCCAGATGCTGAAATTTCCAGACACATAAAGAGGGCCTTTGCCTGGCACAGAAAATAATCCAGAATTGGCACCAGCTGAGCTTCCCTGGGGAGGACATTCCACAGACTGGGTGCATCGGTCAGGAAAGCCATCTCCCTAGCCAACACCTGCTTAACTTCATTTTGATAGAACTCAGAGGTGGATCTCTTAAAACAGTGTTTCTCAGCAGCGGGCCTGGGGCAACTTTCAAGTGGGCTGCAGTTCCACAGCCTGCCCAGTGCCTTTTCACTTGCCTTCCCCACCTGCTAGCCATGCAATAGCCTTATGGTTGGACCAATGTGAGCACCAGCAACACCTTGCCAAGGTGGCTGGGAGGCAGAGATGTTTGGGGGTGTGTGGAAAAAGAGAGTCTCCCTCCTCAAGGGATGGGAGATAAATTTGATTCATTTTGCACTTCATGGTCAACCTCCCTATTTTATGCTTTCTGAAACAAGACAAGAACCGGAACAGAGCCAGCCTTCCAAATTTGCACTGCTCTGAATTTTGCAGTGCAGCTCTCCAGCAAAGCAATAGGTTAAAAAATATATATACCAGGGCAAAGTGTGCATTAAAATGCATGTTAGTAGAAATAATATATAAAAATGCAGTATAATTGGGGAAATGTCAACATTAGGAGGAAAATATTTATTAGGTAAATGCTAAATCCCCCTTTTTTTAAAGCAGGCTGGGATGGAGCAGGATCAATCGTGTGTGCATTTGTGGTGTGTTTTAGCTTATTTTATCCTCATTTTAATCCTTGCTTTTATGTTCATTTTTTGTAAGTCATTGAGTTTCATTTTTAAGTGACATAAATAATAATAATAAATAATAAAATGATCCTTATTTTATTGTATTTATTTATGACTTACTCCAAAAAAATTATCTCAAAGTGACTTACATTTTTTTAACACACCAAATTAAAAGAAATCAAACTAAGAGTGCTCATCCTGAAATAATGTTAGAAAGACTAAAAGGTTAACAACAATTAAAGAGTGGAATGCCTCAGCAAAAAGGTGTCTGTTGCATACAAATTGCATACAAAAGTTTGTATATTTTGAAACAGTCACACTGAAATTCTGATGAACTTCCATGAGAAATTTTTCTTTTAAAAAACCTGACCGATATGGAGAACTGAATTTAAGATTGGAAAAGTGAGAAAGTGGGAGATACTGAAACTGATGAATTCACCTGTCTCTAGTGGTGGTGCTGGTGTCTTAGAATATTTTTTGAAAACCCAGCTATATTGAGATTCGGATAACATGTAAACAAATACCCATTGAATCAGTGAACTGACTGATCAGTTACATAGCAGGAGATTAATCAACTAAAAAAATCTTTGTGGGTGATCAATCAACTAAAATTGGTTATATGTACATTCATAGAAGCTACCACAAAATCCCTGGTATATATGTGTATTCATAGAAGCTACCATAAAAATTGTACTTCCTGCTTTTAATGTATGGGACCTCAGTAAAGAACCAAAGTGCTGTCAACTGAAAGAAAACATTCTGTCTAATGCACAACATCTGATTCCCTCCGCTCCTGCTCCTTGTTTTACACCGCAATACTTTTGATTCATTTCTTTCTCCTCCTCCACTTATGTTCCTGAGAACAAGATGGACCGCTTGCTTGCCAGATAGACAAGATGGCTCTGTAGCCCTGCAGCCAATCAGACAGCTTGGCTTACACCAGAGAGCTTGGCCAGCCAAATCCTGTTTTGACCTCCTTCATCTGCGCATCTGAAAACTTTTGGATGACTGAGAACTTCTGATAGCATTCTGCTCCAGTGAACCTAACCCTATGAACAATTCCAGGCATTGTGGGAGAAAGATACAAGGGAGGGGGGGCTATTTTAATCCACTGGCATCAAACATAGGTCTTCCAAGAGTGCATCTGAAAGTCCAAACAAATTTGCTATGGAGAGTGTCTTCTGTAAATCCCTTGGATGTATGCCGAGGCTGAACGTTCGCCAGGCATTCTCTGAACGTTTTCTAAGATCCTAGCCGAATATTCGAAATCCGCGTTGACGCCAGATTTGATTTCAATGTTGGATCGCATTGGCAGTTGATGTGAGATGGCATTTCAGCTTAGACAGTGTTTCCCAGGAATGAAGAGCCACCTGTAGCTCAAGGGCAATTGTGTGCTTCTCTGTTGAGCCGTTGAGTCTCCTGTATGACTTCTTTAGTTGTTCTCTCTTTCTACAAACCACTCTTGTACCTCAAGGCTAGGGAATGTGCAGCCCTCCAGAGGCTGTCGGATTCCAACTCCCATCAGCCCCACCAACATGGTCAGGGATGATGGAATTTGGAGTCCAACAACATTTAGAGGGCAACCAGGTTAGCCACCCTTAAAAAAACCACACACAAACAATTTGTTGTATTTATACCTCGTCTTTCAACCAAGGAGCTCAATGTGATACAGTCCTACCTCAGATTGAAGTAGCTTTGGGTTGAGCATTTTTGGGTTGTGCTCCACGGGGACCCGGAAGTAACAAAATGCATTACTTCTCGGTTTCGCCGCTCGTGCATGCACAGACACTCAAAACGAAGTCATGCGCATGCGCGGAAGCGGCAAATCGCAACCTGCGCACACGCAGACGTGGGTTGCGTTCACTTCAGGATGCGAACGGGGCTCCGGAACAGATCCCGTTCGCATCCAGAGGTACCACTGTATTGTGAATTGTTCTCCACCCCCAATATTATCCTCACAACAACTTTGTTGGGGAGGCTAGCATGCCCTCCAACATTCCTCAGATGAAAATAGGGACATGTCTCACCCCCCCTTCCACAGCTGACCCCACCCCCATTTTTGCCCCCACCCCCATCCTGCAGAGCATTTTCACCACCACTACACCAATAGGGCGTGGCATAAACACCCTGCAACATCCTGAGAAAAGAGGCAAAATTATATGCGGATGCACAAAGCATTTATATATATATATGCATATATATATATATATGACTCCTTGCACTCCACTCTGCTCCTCCTGTCTTCCCACTGAAGGAGGCCCTGCCTGCACCTCAGAGTTGGCTTGTCATGTCGACAGCCTCTCTTCCTCCCTGCCTGCTCTCCAACAGCCACTATGAGTTGCCTGTCATCTAAATATCAATCATCTATCTATCTATCATCTATCTATGCATGCAACAAAGGGCCTATTCAACTGGCAGAAAAAGAAAAAGCAATTGACCAGATTATGTTTCATTTGGCCTTTTTGTTTTCTTTTTTAAATGCTGCTCACAAATCCTCCCATTTTGTTTACCTTGCCTGCTTTCTGTGCAGTGCCAAGAGAAATCGTCTCACTTTAGCTATTCTGCACAGCTGGTAACACTGCCAGAGGGTCAGTACGGATTCAGGGAAGATACCATTTGAACTGGCCCCATTTCTGAGGATTTGTTTCCCCCTGTGCAAAATCTCTCCATTCCGGAATCTGACAGTCAAGCCACCATGGGGAAAAGCATAGGCACTTCAGTGATACTGGGGTTCTGGCTCTGAGCATTCATGAAATGCATTTTTTTTTAACCAAAGTGACACTAATTGGGTCTGTCCAGATTGTGGGATTCTACCCTGAGCTTGTTGAACTCCCAGAGCCCTGCTCCCCTATGAACAGCACAGAGGCAGAGAGGCTGGATCTTAAAGGCTCGTAGCTCACACACACAAAGACGTACAGAGTCGGAAGTGTTTTGTTTTTTTAAGTAATAAAACCCAGTCTCTTCATCATTATTGCTTCAAGGCTTGCCCAATTACACTTTTTCTTTCTAAGATGGGAGAGAGGATGGGAAATGTGAGCAATTGAAGGAAGCTACTGAGCAAAGTTCTCCTCAGTCAGCCTTTGCCAACCTTGCGCCCTCCGGATGCTTTGGAATACAACTCCCATCAGTCCCAACCAGCACAGCTGATAAGGATGCCCACTCTTTCATGTCATGTGACAAAGACACATGAGAGCAGAAGCAGCAAAGCAGGCTGGGAAGTGCTGGGACTGCACAATCATTTGGGCCTACTAAAGTTATTCAGGCCCAACTGCTAAGTGTTGAGTCACTCTGACATGTGACTCATTCTTCTTATAAGTAGAGGCCATTTTCTCTCTGTGTTCTCTGTAAGATTTCAGTCAGAGTCAGTCTGCCTCAGTTGTGAGCAGAGTCAGTAGGTAATCTCAGTCCAACTGTCTGGAACCATGTTGTTTATGAAGAAGTTTATTTTAACTCAGTAAAGCTCCTATTCTTTCACCTAAAAACTCTGCATTATTAATTTACGCTGCGCGTCATTTCACTCAACTGAACTGTAAACTTAGCTGAGTTTCAGATACAATGACTTCTTGTTATTGACAACCACATTATATCAGAAGCACTTAACTCTGCAGAGCAGAAGGTATTGTTGGCATCTGTCTATCTCAGGAGACAGTGGGGTGTGCCTCCAGGGGTGAAGTTAACCCACTGTGTTTGCAACATCAAAGTGACCTCTCTTGGACGCAAGCCTGGGCAGGGTGTGTGGAGGCCCTGAACTGTCCAGATGACAAGACCCCTCTCTTGGCCTTGCTAACGTGGTCCAAAGGAAAGCAGAGCAAGACATTTGGCACCAGCTTGGCTTCTAGAGTTGCCGGAAGGAGGAGGAGGAGAAGAAGAGAAGGAGGAGGAGTTTGGATTTGATATCCTGCTCTATCACTACCTGAAGGAGTCTCAAAGTGGCTAACATTCTCCCTTCCCTTCCTCCCCCACAACAAACACTCTGTGAGCTGAGTGGGGCTAAGAGACTTCAGAGAAGTGTGACTAGCCCAAGGTCACCCAGCAGCTGCATGTAGAGGAGCAGAGACGCGAACCCGGTTCACCAGATTACGAGTCTACCGCTCTTAACCACTACACAAGGTGCCATCCAAGCATCTTAGGGACTCCACTCCGGATTTGTGTAGGGTTTACTCATCAGCCTTTTCTTTTCCCAAAGATATCCCAAAAGGCAGCAGAGGTTTAGGGTCAGAGTTTTCCTTCTCCTAGATGGGCTACCTTCCCAGGTTGACGAGTCCCATCTGCCCGTCACTTCCCTCTTCCAGCATATGCAGAAACTGGCTTCTTGACCATTGAATCCACTGTTGGTTTCATCTGCTCAATCCTGTCTCTGCATGCAGAGAAAGTCCCTAACTTATCAAGGTTTTCAGCTACCCTCACCTGGTTTAGCTGGCCAGTCAAAGCCATTTTCCTGGAGTGTTACCGAGAGATGCTAGTGGAGTCCAGCCTCTTGATTATTTGGACTGCCAGGGCGAAATAGGCGCAAAACGCCGGCACCCTGTCGTCTACAACTTCATCAGCATCTATCTACAACTCCACTAGCATCTCTCGGTATTGTGAATATCACCAAACTTACCTTTTGTTGGTATCTTCATGAACTTATCTAAAAGACTAAGTTAAGCATTTGAAAAATCTATTGAAACCAGACATTATAAGTTCATCTTAGATTTCCCTGAGGTGTGGCTGCTTCTGCATGCTGACAGCTTCTAGGAGCCGCAGGTGAGAGCTGAGTGCAGGATGGGGGCCAAAGGTGGACTAACTACCCCCAAAAGTCCATGATGTGTCCTTCACCAAAGGTACTACCCCTCACCTAATACCCCATTCACCCCAGAAGGTCTTAAGGGGGATTTATCCTGGATGAGGAAATCCCACATATCTGTGAACTTTTCTAGCGATTCCATGTACTTTTCATTCTGGCCCAAATCCCATCACAGAATCTTCAGAAGTTTAAGTTGCATCAAGGTGTGCAAAATGGGGACTGTGTGTGTGTGTGTGTGTGTGTGTGTGTGTGTGTGTGTGTGTGAAATGATCCAAGTAGCCAGCTAGTGGGAAAGAAGGAAACTACCTGAGATATCTTGACAAAAAATCTAGTCCCTAGAATATAGCATAGCCAAATGAATTCTGCAGCATAGGAAAATCTATGCAAATAGGCTCAGTTTACATAATGGATGCAGGTTGTACAAATTGTTCTCGTTTTCTTTTTTTCTGGCAAGGTTTGCAGTGCAGAATGTTGATGTGTGTTTTTGTAGACAATAGTGCCCTGACCATTAATGACTCTCATTGCACTTTTAAAATAAGGATAGGCAAATCTGTCTATGCCACTGTGGCATGTTTTCTCATATTTCAACTCTGTTTCTGTATTCACCTTAGTTTTTAACACATACACACTTAAAATATTTATTGAAATATGTATTGTAATATTTAAATGTGTGTTTTAGTTCAAAACACATATTTAGGTACATTTAAACTGTCAAGAACTGCATTGCAGTGTTGAAGGAGCATAATGAGGTAGATGATTGCAATCCTGCACATTAGTCTGAGGGGTTCAGAAAAAGTTTTGCCATCAGTGTTAGACCAAACTTCCTGATGAAAGGCGTGCATTAGGTGTGGATATGATCTAGTTCTAGGGCATCTTCCCCACAATCTTGGGTCCCCAGATGTTGCTTGACCTCCACCACTATGCATTGCATGGAGAAAGTGCTGCTGCTGGAAGTCCATTGAAGATGAATGTTGAGGAGATTCAGGACAGATAAAAGAAAGTACAGTGATACCTCGGATTACATACGCTTCAGGTTACAGACTCCGCTAACCCAGAAATAGTACCTTGGGTTAAGAACTTTGCTTCAGGATGAGAACAGAAATCGCATGGCGGCAGCACGGCGGCAGCAGGAGGCCCCATTAGCTAAAGTGGTACCTCAGGTTAAGAACAGTTTCAGGTTAAGAATGGACCTCCAGAACGAATTAAGTTCTTAACCTGAGGTACCACTGTACTTATTTGCACAGTGCACAACTAAAATATGGAACCTGCTCTCCTAGAAGGCAGTAATGGCCACCAACATGGATGGCTTTAAATAAAGATTAGACAAATTCACAGAGGACAAGGTTGTCAATGGATAATAACCATGTTGGCTCTGTTCTCCCTTCATTGTTGCAGGAATTATGCCTTTGAGGTGGCAATGGGTGTCAGATATTGTCAGGGACTGGGCAGAGGAGGAATGGTGGAGACCGCCTGCCCAGCTTGACCCTTCCAGAGAGGAAGGAGACAGTTCAAAATTACAGCAGGGGGTTGAGGGAGATCATGACTCAAGAGGCAGATGAGGGGGAAAGCTGGGAAATAATGGAAGAGGAGGAGGAGGAGGAGGAGGAGGAGGAGGAGGAGGAAGAAGAAGAAGAAGAAGAAGAAGAAGAAGAAGAAGAAGAAGAAGAAGAAGAAGAAGAAGGTGAGTGATAGCTGATGGACTCAGTGTCTTTAGAAAGCATTCCAGACCCTCCGTCCCCCAGAACATGGCAGACCTTGAAAGTAGGAGAGCAAAGAGCTCAAAGGCAGAGAGTATGTAGCAGCACCCATATTGATGACTCATGAGGAATTGGGAGGGGGTGGAGATTCACACTGAGCAATGCCATTATTCTGAGAGGCCTCTCTTTGTGAATATTTAATAAAAGCAGATGGTTAGGACTTTCCCTTGTCTTGTCCATTCCTGGCAATCTGACGTAGGGGTTGGTTCCTCTGCTGCCTGACCGATATTGGACACAACATTGAGCTTCAGGCATGGGAAAGGTTATGGAATAAGACAATTAACTTCTCAGCCTTAAAGTGAATATTTTAAAAGTAATTAACAGATGGTATCTGACACCCAGTTAGATCTATAAAACGCATAAGAGAGGCTCGGACTTGTGTTGGAAGTGTCTGGAAATGGAAGGAACATTAATACACATGTGGTGGTCATGTAGTTTTGCAAAGAAATTTTGGGGGATGGCTTATGAGGAACTGAAAAAAAAAATGTTTCAACTCACCTTTTCCAATAAGCTGGGAGCTTTCCTATTAACAATAATTGGGGAAGAAATATCAAATGAATTTTAAAAACCTATTTTTTTATGCAATTGCTATGCAAAGTACTGGAAGTAATAGAATTTGGAGAACTAGCAAGTAAAATGGCTAAAATAAGAAATTGGAATGAAGAAAAATTAAAGAGTGAGTGGGATTGCCTAGGAGAATATCTAAAAAGAGAATGTCAGTAAAAGATAGATTGGGAAGTCCACACAGTCCAAATATGTAACTTCATGTAAAAATGTATGTAACTGTAAAACTGAAAACGCATAAATAAATACAAAAGAGGGAATTATGCCTTTGAATGCCAGTTGCTACAAATCACAGGTGGGCATTATTATTATTTGTAGTAGTAGTAGTAGTACCCTACCCCACCCATCTGGCTGGGTTGCCCCAGTCACTCTGGGCGGCTCCCAAGAGATTATTAAAAACACAATAAAGCATCAAACATTAAAAACTTCCCTAAACAGGGCAGAGTGCTGCTCCGCTCACATCCAGCTTGACAGCTTCCCATCTGGTTAGCCACCGTGAGAACAGGATGCTGGACTAGATGGGCCATTGCCCTGATCCAGTAGACTTGGCTTATGTTCTTACCACCAGCAGCCAGCATGTTCAGCAGTTAGGGATGGTAGTCTAACAACATCTAGGGACTCAAGGTTACAACAGGCCTCCAGAAAGTCACCTCAGTTTTGATCCAATTGCACCAGCTATTGTTTTCCCTACTGCCAACAAAGGTTCGTATAGTAAAAGCTATGGTTTTCCCAGTAGTGATGTATGGAAGTGAGAGCTGGAGCATAAGGAAGGCTGATCGCCGAAGAATTGATGCTTTTGAATTATGGTGCTGGAGGAGACTCTTGAGAGTCCCATGGACTGCAAGAAGATCAAACCTATCCATTCTTAAGGAAATCAGCCCTGAGTGCTCACTGGAAGGACAGATTGTGAAGCTGAGGCTCCAGTACTTTGGCCACCTCATGAGAAGAGAAGACTCCCTGGAGAAGACCCTGATGTTGGGAAAGATGGAGGGCTCAAGGAGAAGGGGGCGACAGAGGATGAGATGGTTGGATAGTGTTTTCGAGGTTACCAGCATGAGTTTGACCAAACTGTGGGAGGCAGTGGAGGACAGAGGTGCCTGGCGTTCTCTGGTCCATGGGGTCACGAAGAGTCGGACACGACTAAATGACTAAACAACAACAATTTTTTTTCCCTACTGCCATGTATCCTTGACACACCTGGGGCTCAGGTAATAACCCTATTTGATTTGCCCTGTTGCAAGGGGAGTGGACAGAAATGTATGTAGCCCATTAAAACAAAAGTTTCCATGTTTTAAAGTTTGGCAGGGGAGAGGAGATGCACTTCTGGCAATACTTAGAAGAGGGATATTGGGAATGACTAGCTAGCTCCCTTCCTTGCTGTCCTCCATTTGTCTGCTGTTGCAAAATTAGATGTGGCACCTTGTTTAAAACTTGTTTACCAGAAGGAGGTTGTAAACTGTGCAGAGAGCCGAGATCTGCTTAAAAGTTTAATAAAGAGGAGTATGCGAATATGAGTTTCACAGGCGAAATCTTCCTGGTAGGAAGTGATTTGTCCAGGGAAAACGCTGAAATTCATTAACTTTGCAAGGAGCCATTAAGCTACAAGCATGCAAAAATGATGAGAGAAATTCCTGATGTGGGGCTTCAAAAATGAAACTTGTATTATGCTCCTGTCTTGACATTCTGCAGAGCGTGAGGCAAAGTTTGAACAGGGCGGGCACAGAGTAGGTGTCCTAATCCACTGCGTTGTCTACTACCAAGAGAAGGTGATGGCCTGAGCTAGATAGAAACCTGCAAAATAAAGGTTCTGAAATAGACAGGAAACTACAGCAAGGTCAGCACCTTGGACAGGGACCAAAGCAGTAGTTCAGGACCATGGTTAGCAACCCTGCAGCTGAGGCAGGAAAAGTAGTTGTCTAAGCAGTGTCCTGGAGGAACTGGCAAAGTGTTTTAGATTGGATCTACACACAGGAAAAAACGCTATAAATAAAAAACGCTATAAATAAAATCGTTATAACAAAATGCTATAAATTAAATCATTATAACAAAAGGGGGTGGGCCATATGTACTGCCCTTCATCCAAAGAGCACAGGGTAGTTTACACATCCTGGGAAAAATCAGTTGTCTAACCCAGCATGGAAATTCTTCAGGTTTTTTTCTTTTTCTTTTTTTCCCAAAACTTTTATTGATTTATTACATCCATAACGAATAAAACGTACAAAACAAAATACACAATACTAGAAGAAAAATAAAAATAAAAACACAGATTCTTTCTTGTATTCATTTTAAATTCCATTATTACGTGACTTCCTCGAATCCCCCCAACTGAATTTCATTATGTTCCCTTGTAACAGTTCTCCCAAACATCTTTCTATTACAATCAGTTCCTTCCATTTACTATCTTCATCTCTTTTCTTATTGTCTTAAATCCATGTTACTATACAACATTCATATTATAATCCTAGGCCTGTTTAATACTTTCAAGTATCTTCTTAATTATCTTATATTACAGTATTTGGTTAAATAGTCTTTAAATTTCATCCAATCTTCTTGGTATTCCTCCTCTTTCTGTTTGCGGATTCTTCCAGTCAGTTCAGCCAGCTCCCAAAACTCCAACATCTTCATCTGCTATTCTTCTACCATTGGTATTTCTTGAGATTTCCAATTTTTTGCTAATAGCAGGCTTGCCGCTGTGGTGGCATGCAAAAATAATCTAACATCTTTTGGGGGCAATTCATCAGGTTTTTTTCAAGCCAAATGAAACCTACTTTGCAGAGGTTCCGAGGTAGGGTTATCCAATGCAATATAATGTCATCGAGAGTCAGTGTCGTAGTGTGATGGTTAAGCATGTCAGATTGGGATCCAGAGATTCAAATCCCCATTAAACTATAGCTCACTAAGCAGTTCTGGACCTGTCAGTATCTTTCAGCCTAATCTACCACACAGGGTGGGACGCAGGTGGTGCTGTGGGTTAAACCACAGAGCCTAGAACTTGCCGATCAGAAGGTTGGCAGTTCGAATCCCCATGACAGGGTAAGCTCCCGTTCCTCGGTCCCTGCTCCTGCCAACCTAGCATTTCAAAAGCACGTCAAAGTGCAAGTAGATAAATAGGTACCGCTCCGGCGGGAAGGTAAACGGCGTTTCTGTGCGCTGCTCTGGTTCGCCAGAAGCGGCTTAGTCATGCTGGCCACATGACCCAGAAGCTGTACGCCGGCTCCCTCGGCCAATAAAGCGAGATGAGCGCCTCAACCCCAGAGTCGGCCACGACTGGACCTAATGGTCAGGGGTCCCTTTACCTTTTACCACACAGGGTTGTTGTGGAGTAACAGGGGTGTGGATGTGATAAATAAAATCTGTCAACTGACTTGGTTTCTTCTTCTGCAGTGCTTACAGGTCAGCAAAGACACAGGGTCACCCCTGCAAGAAAAAACAGAGCAACTGATGCAAATGGGAAAGGGGAAAAATTGATGTCCTCCCTCTGATCTCATTTCCCTGCCAAACATAAGGTGAGCTTTGCTTCCTTCTAGCTCTCCCGCTCTCGCTCTCTCCTGACTGCAATGCACAGCAAAGGCATCACAGGGAGGGGAAAGTGACAAGCTCCTAAGAAAATGAAGACCTCATTCTGTTTGAATATTACATTAACCCCAAGCACTGCCGCTTCATTCGTCAGCTCCCAGCCCCCCTCCCGCAAACCTCTTCATCTCTCCGGCGCTCTCCCCCCGCCCCACCTGACCTGGTTGGTCTGATTATGAATGATCAATGTGCCCATTTGCAGCGGAAACCTCTTTCCACATCTCGAGACCCTCGGCCTTTAGCCGCTCATGCAGATAATAACGGCACTTCAAGTCGCTTGCCCATAACTCCAAGCTTCATTAAACAGAGGGGTTGTCACCAAAAGTCCCTTTAACTGTCGTTCGCCTCTCCGCCGGGGGAAATTGACAGTCCTGAGAAAAAGGGAGCCGGGATATAAATAAAGTAAAATAACCCATTTGGATATTCTGCCAAATGCCTGCCGTTAGCTTGGGACTGTGTGCTAGAATCTGCTCACGTAGCAAAGGGGGAAGAGACTGCGGGAGGCAGGAAGGTTTTAATGCTATCTGGTGGGTGAGCTGGCACCTAAAACATGCCTACAGTTGTTGTTTAGTCATTTAGTTGTTTAGTTGTGTCCAACTCTTCGTGACCCCATGGACCAGAGCACGCCAGGCCCTCCTGTCTTCCACTGCCTCCCACATTTGGTCAAACTCATGCTGGTAGCTTCGAGAACACTGTCCAACCATCTCGTCCTCTGTCGTCCCCTTCTCCTTGTGCCCTCCATCTTTCCCAGCATCAGGGTCTTTCCCAGGGAGTCTTCTCTTCTCATCAGGTGGCCAAAATATTGGAGCCTCAGCTTCAGGATCTGTCCTTCCAGTGAGCACTCAGGGCTGATTTCCTTAAGAATGGATAGGTTTGATCTTCTTGCAGTCATGGGACTCTCAAGAGTCTCCTCCAGCACCATAATTCAAAAGCATCAATTCTTCGGCGATCAGCCTTCTTTATGGTCCAGCTCTCACTTCCATACATCACAACTGGGGAACCCATAGCTTTAACTATATGGACCTTTGTTAGCAAGGTGATGTTTCTGCTTTTTAGGATGCTGTGCCTGCAGTTAGCTTCCCACTTTCTTGGAAGGGATTGGCCAGATATTTGACAGCGGGGTGGTGCTCTTCCATTCCCAGCTATTGATGAGATACACTTGGTTGTCAAGACTCCACAAAGTGGCTATCGGGCTGCTGGTCTTCCTTTATGTCTGGGAAGGACATCACCATCCAGCTTCGCTGCACACTCAGCAGCTAAAAGGCCTCGGCTTGCATCCAGGTTGCTCTCAGAGCAATGGTAGACTTCTGAGAGTTTCTCTGCCACTTTTATGGGCAAAGTATTAACCAGTGTCATGGCCATTCCAGCTGGTTGGCATGAAGGAAGACAGCTATTGGCTACCAACAAGGACCTGGAAACTTGGAAACAGAGGGAGGGAGCACTATGCAGATATCTGCTATCTGGTGGAATGCTCTGTCCCATGAGACCAGGGCCCTTCAGGATTTAACTTCCTTCCTCAGGGCCTGTAAGACAGCTATTCCGCCTGGCTTTCAATTTGAACTTAGCCTGATCTTTTATTCCCCTTCCTTCCCTCCCCTTCCCCATTCTATGAAGATTACCCACTCTGGGATCCCACAGCTAATTCTCCCCTGGTCTCCTCGCTGGCCCAAATAGGACTAACTTAGCCAGCTAGCCCTGGTGATCATCTAATGTTTATTGGATGGATTTTTCCCCCAAACTGATTTTTGAATTCTGAATTTATTGTTATTCACGTTTTATACAGTGGTACCAAGCATTACATACACTTCAGGTTACAGACTCCGCTAACCCAGAAATAGTACCTTGGGTTAAGAACTTTGCTTCAGGATGAGAACAGAAATTGTGCTCCAGCGGCACGGGAGGCCCCATTAGCTAAAGTGGTGCTTCAGGTTAAGAACAGTTTCAGGTTAAGAATGGACCTCTTAACCCAAGGTACCACTGTACTGTATTTTATGCTGTCTTTTGTTGCATCAATTAAGTGAGCCCAGTTTTCTGAACCAGGAAGGGCGGGGTATAAATAAAAAATATTATTATTATTATTATTATTATTATTATTATTATTATTATTATTATTATTTTCCCTCACAAGTAAGGCCTCTTAATTGGCTTTGCAAAGTAATGTAATGGATTAGGGTGCCTATTTGATACATTTCACTATTCAAACTCTTACAGCATTTGCTGTAGGATGGAAGCACATCATGTAATTAGTAGGATGGAAGCACATCATGTAATTAGTTTTAATACGAGACTGATGCTAGAGTTAAGGTGCCGATTATTATTTTTTTGCAAGATGTTGCAACAGTTCATTCTTTTCCCTGCCATGACCCAGGAGTCAGATTCCCATTCTTCAGGGGATGGGGCCAAGAATCAGAGTAGGAGAGGGAATTGTCCTCAAGGCCAGTCCCAGATATACTTAACCAACCAGAGACATTTGGAGAAAAGTCCCTGTTGCTCCTGAGGACAATATATTGCTCTGCTCTGACTTTGAGGGTTCCAGCTCAGAAACCATAGTGGAATCAATGGCTGGAGAAGCAGGCTGGGACCCTTTAAGGGAAGAGGCCTTCCCCATGAAGACCAGAAATAGCTAGTGAGCTAGAGCCACAGTTCCAGATCAATGTGAGGGCAACATCTGAGCTCTCCTGTTATGCAAATGGTGGACAACCTGTGCCCCTCCTGATGTTGCTTGACTGCAGTCCTCGTCATTGCTAGCCATTGGTTATGTTTGGGTGGGGATGGAAGACCACATGTTGCTCTGGTTGGCAAAAAATGATTGAATACTTACATCTTGCAAAATTAACAGGGAGAATAAGAGGAAATAGCATTCAAAAAGTCAATCAAGAATGGTGAATTGTCAAAGAATATCTCAAAAATTATATGGACAGTGTAAGTCTGCTGGCAGATACAGATTAGATCTTGTAAACAGAGGGAAGGTACAGTAAAATATGTTTAGAATAACAAAGAGGGGAAAGTAGAAGATTCAATGTGATCTGCGTACAGAGTTAAGATTGGTAACAAAGCATAAAGCGAAGAGTTGGAAGCCTAACACGTGTGGTGCAATGTCGGTCATGAAGGTATGTACGGTATGTAATGCATGCAATGTATGTAATATATTGTATGGAATCTGTTGAGTTTGTGTTAATTAATGTATAATAATAAATATTATTTTTTTGAAAAAAGGAAGACCAAATGTTGCTACTACAGGACCACTACAGCACTTTATAGACTATTTTTAGTGCCTTTGGGTGAAGTCACTAAAGTTTTCCACTTTTGTAGTTGTGGAGCCAGCTGGTGGTATCAAATGCTTGGCTAGTGCCGTCATACCCTCCAACATTTCTCTGATGAAAATAGGGATGTCCTATTCAACAACAACAACAACAATTTTATTACTTATACCCAGTCCATTAAACATTATAAAACACTTCCCTCTACAGGGCTGCCTTCAGATGTCTACTAAATGTTGTATAGTTACTTATCTCCTTGGCTCAGGGGTCTCATAACTCCATACCCTCCAACATTTCTCCAATGAAAATAGGACATCCCAAGGAAAAGCAGGACATTTCAAATCAGAAACCAGGGTATTTCTGAAAATCCAGGACTGTCCCTAGAAAATAGGGACGCTTGGAGCGTCTCTGCTGCCCTCATGCATCAGATACCTGGCAGCTTGCCCTGTGCCTTATGATGGTCTTTGAGAGAAAGCCTCTGTCAGGGAACTGCCATCAGAGCCAGAGGCGGAGGGAAGGCTCCAGAGGGATGCCGGAGAGGGTCCCAGCAGGGAGACAGGCAGCCCATTTGCTGGGGAAGGAAATCAGCGTAACACCAGTGGAGAAGGGGGGCAGATGGGGGAATCGGAGAGGAGGCTCCAGGACTCCTCGCCGGAGACCAGAGGGGAGAGCATGGGTCCTCCGCTGCCCACACCCTCCCTGCGCAGAAGACTTCCGCGCAGGGAAAGTAGGAGGAGACTTGGCATCAAAGAACTTCTTTGCTGGAAGAAGTTCAAGAAACGCCCTCTGACGGATTCTGCCAGCGACTGAGACAGCCACGGGTGTGGGGCTGTCCAGACAGAAAGGGTTCAACCAGGTAACCTAGCCAGGAGTGGCAGCAACTTATGCACGAGCAACCCCCTAGAACCATTACAGCCTCCCACTTTTAAGATGCCTTATATATGTGGACTGGGCCTATATTGTAGGAACTCCACATCTCCAGAGAAGCTGGCTGGCTATTAAAAATCTCTCACCTTTGGTAGAAAAAAGGGTACTTTGGGAGACTGGGTCAGACAAGGACAGCAGGGCATGTTTTATTTTGTCTTTGCAAGGCTCTTCGAGACACAAGTGAGAAGCAGGCTATAAATTTTTAAATAAATGAACGAATAACATTTATTCATTCATATACATGCTCTGAAATTTTGCTCTCGTGGCATTCAAAGCGGGTTACAAACAAGGCATTGTGAATAATTGCCAAACAACCCAAAATAATAACCTCACTGACAGATGCAGCAGCATCAAGAAATCAAACACAGAAGTATGAAAACAGCAGATGGGTCACAGAGGGTTGTATGAAAGCGAGTGTAATGGTTCTATGGGTTGCTTGTGCGTAGGTTGCCGCCACTCCTGGCTAGGTTGCCTGGTTGAACCCTTTCTGTCTGGACAGCCTTTCACTTCGTGGCTGTCTCAATCACTGGCAGAATCCGTCAGTGGGCGTTTCTTGAACTTCTTCCAGCAAAGAAGTTCTTTGACGCCAAGTCTCCTCCTACTCTCCCTGCGTCTGCGCAGGGAGGGTGTGGGCAGCGGAGTACCTGTGCTCTCCCCGCTGGTCAGAATGAAGCAAAGGTCGGAATGAAGGCACATGAGAAAATAAAACAAAGTTTGGTGCCTATAGTAACATACCTTAGATGCCAAACAAAACATTCTGGGGAGGTTGTTTTTTGGCATGGCACAAGTAAATAACAGATTCTATCTCTTCTTACAATCTTCCTCTCCTTTGGGGATGGGAGGGCACAGTGAAGGGTCTCAGATTATGAGCATTATGCTTATTTTATTTGATATCAGCTAAGCTAGCATCATTATGAATTTAGATATTAGTTATAATATTGCAGGGGGAGATATGATTGGATATAGTTGGATGTGTGTTTGTTTTCAGATCTTAAGTAATTATAAGGGGATTGTAGGGACATTGTTTAATTTTGTTGTGTACGTTTTGTCGTGTTTTTTATTTACTGCTTATGAGTACTTATATTTTTGTAATTACGTGAACCTTTTCATGTTGAGCATGGTTTTAACTATGAAAGGGCAACAGAAAAATAAACGATAATGACAACGGTGATATTTTCCTGGTATTTCTTGTTCCGGAAATTAATGAATGACGACCATTTATCACCTTGGGCATTCTACTGACCTCTTGAGTAATGGGTCAGTCCTGTAAGTAAGGGTTTATCTCCCACTATGGAAAAAACAAGAGCCGTTCTGTAATGTTAGGTGACTATATTGATCATATTGAAGATCGTTTATAGAGAAAGAATGCACATGAGACTCCATTAGGCAAGGCCTCCTTCCACCTGCCTTGCCCCACTCTCTGCTTCTCAATGTGTATTGTATTGTTTTATGTACCGGTACTGTGGCTTGCCGTTGTTTTATTGATTATAGTTTAGATATTATTGTAACTGTTCAGTGGATTTCTGTTTAACTTTTATATGTTGATATTATTGTTTTATACTATTCTAATGATTGTTGAATGTTACTTTTTTGACGGTTGCCTATTTTAAAGTTATGTTTTATTATCACATTTTTGTATCGCATTAGATTGTTATAAAATGTACATTTTTTGTTTCTTCAGCTTGTAAACCTCCTTGAGTATTGTAAGATAGAAAGGCGGTATACAAATTAAAAATGATGATGATGAAAAAGATTTGACTTGGTGAGTTGGTTCACACATACACGTTAATGACTTCAACCTTGAGTGTTGACTTGAGGGGATGGGACATCATGGACATAATGTCACAGACTGACCTTTCAGGTGTCCTCAAATTGCCTCAGAACATAATGCTTTCCAATGGCACACATTCCAAGGGTAGAGCAAACGAGCCCAGAGAATTCAAGGGTGTCCATGCAAGTGTGAAACGGACCCTATGTTTCCTGCTTCCTTTTTGGGTAGAGAAGGAATGAAGAAGGCATTCTCGGCAAGGATCCAATTCCAGGACTAACCACGCCTGGATATTTGAGGGGACAAATTACAACTGGGTGACATGAATCCAGCAACGTGATTTAGGAAAAGACTGCATTGTCCACATTGACCCCAAAGGCCACTGAACTTTTCATGGAAGGGAGCAAAGGAAAAGCCCTAAGGAGAAGAGGAGCAATAAATATAAGCACTTCTAGCTCTTTAAGGGAGGGTAAAATGGCCATTTGGTGCCCGGGGGGGTGGGCGCTGTGCAGACAAGAACCCAGACACCTGCCGGACCTAATGGACTCTGAAATGTTGTTTCAGAATTAATCAAGTCATTTAAAATCATGGCCCTAGTCCCTCCATTCATGACTCCTGTACATAGATGTGCTGATCCCGATACTAATCCACATCGGGTGACTTCGGCAGTATATCACTATAATTGCTGTTTTAGGGCTGCAAATTGGAGCTAAAATAACCAGATGCAAAGGAGACGGCCATCTCAGGCTCTCAAGATGGATCTTCAAAGTTCAAGGAGAGTTCAACCATGGAAGAGGCAATAGAAAAGGGTCAAGTGTAAGGAGATTGTTCACGTTCGGGAGGAATTAACTTTACAAATATATTGTTTCAGGAGGTGGTAATTGTCCCATCTTCCAAGCTATTCATACCTCATTGAATCTTCGCATTTCTTTCCAGGCATTAAAGTGAGTCTCCCTCATTGAAATAAATTTGATTTTGACAAAATATTCTGGTTTGAAGCCCGCAGCTTATTTCCCTGGCACTTTAAATAATCCTCTTAAAAGTCAAAAGAGGGTGGTCTCAGGTTCGAGATCTTTGGTGAAATGGAGTACCGGGCCCCTCGGACTGTGCAGCTGAGATCCTACATTGAAATTTGCGTGGAAGAGGGTAAGGAGGCATCAAGGGAGTGGCCATTTTGCAGCATCAATATGGTTCCTGTATGAGACCAATGCCTAACTCACCTAAAGGCAAAACACATTTCAAACAAAAGCACAAACCATATACATTTGCTCCCAAAGCTGTTCAGCATTTTGTCTCCAAGGAAGGCTCTACATGGCATGGTCAGTATTACTGGTGCTGTAACTTGATCCACAGGAGGGTTTGATCTGGAGATCTGATGAAATCCACCCATTGTATGACTGGTCATCTCCAGCCACAGAATAATGATGAGGAGGAGGATGATAAATTAATTTTATTATTTCTATGCTGCCCATCTGACTGGTTTGCCCCAGCCACTCTGAGCAGCTCCCAACAAATTATTTAAAACACAGTAAACCAACATTAAAAACTTCCCTGAACAGGGCTGCCTTCAGATATCTTCTAAAAGTCAAATAGTTGTTTATCTGTTTGACAGCTGACAACAGGGCATTCGACAGAGTGGGCGCCACTACCGAGAAGGCCCTCTGCCTGGAAAGAAGATTCCACCTAAACATTAGGAAGAACTTCCTGACAGTAAGAGCTGTTCGACAGTGGAATTTGCTGCCAAGGAGTGTGGTGGAGTCTCCTTCTTTGGAGGTCTTTAAGCAGAGGCTTGACAACCATATGTCAGGAGTGCTCTGATGGTGTTTCCTGCTTGGCAGGGGGTTGGACTCGATGGCCCTTGTGGTCTCTTCCAACTCTATGATTCTATGATTCTATGGTTCCCTGTAGCTTCATTTCTCGCAGTGGGGGAATAGCTAGAAGGCCCTCAGCGCTGGACCTCAGTGTCCAGGCTGAATGATGAGGGTGGAGATGCTCCTTCGGATATACTGGGCTGGGGACATTTAGGACTTTAAAGGTCAGCACCAACACTTTGAATTTTGGGAGCCAGTGTAGATCCTTTAAGACCTACTGGAAGTAACTGGAAGGATACTTGCTCTTGCTTCTGCCTTCCTCTTCTTTCTGCTCTTATCATCACTCTGCTGCCATTCCCTCAACCGCCTGGGATCCAGGTCTAGCAGGTGGACAAAAAGGGTCATCTACATGCCTTTGGGGGACGCGGGTGGCGCTGTGAGTTGAACCACTGAGCCTAGGACTTGCCGATCAGAAGGTCAGCGGTTCGAGTCCCCATGATGGGGTGAGCTCCCATTGTTCGGTCCCTGCTCCTGCCCACCTAGCAGTTCAAAAGCATGCCAAAGTGCAAGTAGATAAACAGGTACCACTCTGGTGGGAAGGTAAATGGCATTTCTGTGCGCTGCACTGGTTCGCCAGAAGCGGCTTAATCACGCTGGCCACATGACCCAGAAGCTGTACGCTGGCTCCCTTGGACAATAAAGCGAAATGAGCGCCACAACCCCTGAGTTGGCCATGACTGGACCTAATGGTCAGGGTTCCCTTTACATGCCCTTGGAGAGTCCAAAACATCAAGGAGCTTCTAGAGACTAATTGGACACAATTCTCCAGCCCTCATGGGTTTGAGGCTACAAACATGTATAGAAAGCCCAAATCATTGGGCAGTTTCCCATTTCTGTTTTGGTTCTCCAGCTCACTCCATTAATTCTTACAGCATCTTGCCAAAAATGGGGTGAGTGGCATTCTACAGCTTCACACAAACCCCCCACCCTTGTATCTTGTATCAGTGCCTACATGCAGAATTGAAATTCCCCTCTGCATTCCTTCCATCTTTCATAAGCATCGCCAAAAGTATAACCTGCTTCCACCCTTACATCTCTTCCCTTGTTCCACATCTCTCTCCCTCCCTCCATCCCTCTCCCTCTCTCTCTCCCCCCCACCCCACCCCTCATATTCAGGATATCAGGCAGATAAGAGTTATCAGGAAAGGTCATTCTCAATTTCTGTACAGAAATTATCTGTCTCCGGTATGTAATAAACATTTATCCATGCCTTTATTAGCTATATTGGATCTGACAGTTCTGTTAAACCATTTTCTTTCATTTTGCTAGGTCATGACGGTTAATGCCGCTAAAAAAATCTCATCATTGCTTTGATCACTGTATTGTCTTCCCTGCATAACTGGGATTTTGTAAAGGTAAGCAGGACTGGAATTACCTATTACATTTACAGCCCGTTGACTTCCTGGTTGGGTTCCACCCCCCCTCTCCTCCTTGTCCTCTCATATCATCCCAATAAATAAATAAATAAAGCGGAAAGGGCTGCACGAGGCATAAATTCTAATTTTGGGGGGTTATATTTAGTTGGGCAGCTGACATTTCATTCAGCAGTTGCATTGAGTCCATTCAGCATTGGCACCGCTCCATCTTTTTCACATCCTTGAGCTTCAGAAATGACTGCTGGTAAAGTCATGCCAAAGAAAATGAGCCCCTTTAATGAGGATGTATACCTGGCGATGACGTGCCGGTCAGAGGGATGCTGGGAAAAGGCAAGGTGGGTACCTGCTTTGAATGTGCGCAGGTATGCAGATGAAACATATATGCAGATGCTTTGCCCCCATTCCCTCACTGGCTCACAGAGCTGTCAGAAAGCCCTACAAGATCTAGAAACCTGGAAAATGTGGGACGTGTAGCCCAAGGTATCCTGATCATAGAATCGTAGAGTTGGAAGAGACCCTTAGGATCTTCTAGTCCAATCCCCTGCAATGCAGGAATATGCTGGTGGCCCATAAGGGGTTAAAATCCGCAACCTTTGCATTATCAGCACCACACTCTAACCTGCTGAGCTAACTTTTGAAAATGGATAATAATAATAATAATAACAACAACAACAACAACAACAACAACAACAACAACCACAACAACAATATTTTATTTATATCCCGTCCTCCCCAGCCAAAGCCAGGCTCAGAGCGGCTAACAACAATAAAAGTAACACAGCATTCTAAAATCAATTCATTCTAAAATCAATTCAAAATCAAATTAATGGCATTAAGCTCCATCTTGCAGGCCTTGTGTAAAGATGTGAAGTCCCACAGGGCCCTAGTCTCCTGTGACAGAGCGTTCCACCAGATCGGGGTCACGGCCGAAAAAGTCCTGGCTCTGGTTGAGGCCAACCTAACCTCCCTGTGGCCTGGGACCTCCAAGATGTAGATGTTTTAGCAACAGCATGGTTCCAGCAAATTAGCTATAAGGAATATGAATTTAAATGCAAATGAAAAGAAAAGACAAATTTTGGATAAATAGTATGTTAAAACTAAGTCTTTAAAAGGGTGATCTAAATTTTCTAAAATTTGAGACTTTATATGGGAAAATTACATTTATATGAATTGAAACAAGTTAATAAATTGCTGGCAAAAGTTAAGAGTTTGGAATGCAGGAACAAGAGTTGTGAGGAAGTCCAAGGAGGAGAATGAAATGTGGATATTGGAAAACTGTATGTTATTCTGTATGTTTTTTATTGTTTAAACAAAATTTTAATAAATATTACTATTAAAAAAAAACAAGATGTTTTTGTTTGAAGACCGTAAGGTCCTCCGTGGACATACCAGGAGAGGCGGTCCCGATCTTTGTGCCTCTCCCTCAAAATGGGTGGCACCCCAAAATGGTCAGAGCATTTTCAGATCATCCAGGAAGTTGAACTCTTGTGTACTTATAGCAGACCCTCTAAGTGTCACTATTTCCCATATTTACAGAAGCCATCGTGGTTTCTGGTTTGACCCTGCAATGTCCTGCTTTTCCTTAAAGGTAAAGGGGACCCCTGACCATTAGGTCCAGTTGTGACCGACTCTGGGGTTGCGGCACTCATCTCGCTTTATTGGCCGAGGGAGCCAGCGTACAGCTTCTGGATCATATGGCCAGCATGACTAAGCTGCTTCTGGCGAAACCAGAGCAGCACACGGAAACGCCGTTTACCTTCCCGCTGGAGCGGTACCTATTGATCTACTTGCACTTTGACGTGCTTTCGAACTGCTAGGTTAGCAGGAGCAGGGACCGAGCAACGGGAGTTTACTCCGTCACAGGGATTTGAACCGCTGACCTTCTGATCGGCAAGTCCTAGGCTCAGTGGTTTAACCCACGTCCCTATTTTCATTTGAGAAATGTTGAAGGGTAGGGAGTTATGTGACCCCCTGAGCCAAAGAGATAAGTAACTGTACAACCTTTAGAAGACATCTGGAGGGTAGCCCTGTATAGGGAAGTTTTTTTCAATGTTTAATGTTTTGTTATGTTTTTATATATGTTGGAAGCCACCCAGAGCAGCTGGGGCAACCCAGTCAGATGGGCAGAGTATACATAATAAAATTATTATTATCATGGAACAGGATGTCCCTATTTTCATCAGTGAAATGTTGGAGGGTATGTATTGTACTCCAAAGCCCCTACAGTGTGACAGTATTGGGAACTAGGGCAGATGGATAGACAGACAGATACTGTAGTTTGAGGGGGGAAATGAAGCTTCAAATCGGGTCGGATGCAGAGGAAAGGCTCACAGCATGCAAGGATCAATGGCAGAGAGACCTTGGAGGCTTCTTAACCCTCTCTCCCCAGGCTCTACTTGTTCCTGTCCATAAAGTCGTGTGATGTATGCTCCACTGCCAAAAGCCCCTGCTTCTTTCTGACATGAATGGCACCCTGAGAAACAGACAGGCACACAGACACATTTGCATCTCGGCTTCAGAGGAGCGCTGACTTCTTCTGCTGCCTCGGAAGAGCCCTGCTTTGTGCCTGCTACAAAATCCCACCGATTCCAACAAAGGAAGATCAAGGGTGCTAACCTCAGTGCCCTGGCTAACCTAACCTAAGCGTCCCTCCTTGCGCCCATGTTTGGAAAAAGGAGGGCCTTTTCTGTGGTGCCAACTGGCCACCCAGCTTCAATATCGCTCCATAATAACTCACCCTTGGCCATCGAATGGTTTGGAGGTAGACGCTGGCTGCAACACGACTACTCCTTTCATCAAACTACATTTCAATATGCAAGACAAAAGAGGCACAGACCCAATTGGTGCACTCTGACCTCAATTTTTCCAGGACAGCAGGCGGGTTAAACAAGAGGCAAGCTCCTGTGGTCCTGGGAACTTGCAACTTACATTTTAAACGGTGACTTGATATTGTCAGCGATGAGAGCAATGCTCGAATGAGCTTGATGTCTTTTCTCAGGTATGCCCCCGACACAAACAGCTGGTGCTCGCTCACTGAAATGGCTCCCCTTCTGTTACAATATCTAATATTTGGTATATAAATCCGGAATGTGCTCCCTGACAATGCTTCTGGAGTGAGACTGTGCTCTGAACCTGCCCATGTCTTAAGATCAGCCGCCAAAAGACCTATCCATCACCCGGTGAGGTGAGCGATGGCATGAGCAGGGATAGGCAGCGTGGAAATGTGGTCCCGTCCACATTTAAAGGTGAACTGGTTAAATCCGCACTTCCTGATATAATGCAAGAACTGAAACATAATTTGAAACGTCTCCGAATTTTGCAACGCAGCTCCAACCGCTAGGGTAAAGCATTATTTAAAAAATGTATATGTTGGTGAGAATAACATGCAAAAGTGGGTTATATTAGGGGAAGCCGCTTGCAAAACTGGGTATATTGGGCAAAAATGCCTAGAAAAAATGTGCTTATTAGGAGAAAATTGTGGTAAAATGCTGATTAATTTTTATGGTCACACACACACTGATGTGGAAACACGGAGAAGTGAATTTAAGTTTGGAAAAATGAGAATTGGGGAGAAACTGAAATGTGACAGATTTGCCTGTCCTTAGGAAAGAGGTCCTTCTTTGTACTCACTTTACCTCAGCATATGCACTTTTGCACATTTTACTCGAATAGAGAGCTACATTGCCAAATCTCACATGTTTGGAGGTTTTATGCTCACGTCTTTTTCCCTAATGATTCCCTAATGACACTCAGCACCCTTAACAAAGTACAGCTCACAGGTTTCTTTGGGGGAAGCCATGACTGTAAAAGTGCTTTAAATGTGTAATGCAGATGTGGCCATGCGACTCATTCTGTGAGTGATATCCTGAAAAGCGGAAGCTGCACATTCTGGCCCAAAATGTGACCTACCAAACCGTTAAGCAGTTTTGCAGCTGTTATGTAAGTTGACTAATAATAATAATAATAATAATAATATATTATTTATACTCCGCCCACTCTGGGTGGCTCCCAACAGAAGATTAAAAACACAATAAAACACCAAACATTAAAAACTTCCCTAAACAGGGCTGCCTTCAGATGTCTTCTAAAAGTCATATAGTTGTTTATTTCCTTGACATCTGATGGAAAGGCATTCCACAGGGCAGGCGCCACCACCAAGAAGGCCCTCTGTCTTTCATTACCCTCCAACATTCCTCAGATGAAAACAAGGACATTTCTCACTCCCCAACAACTGATCCTCCTCAACTCCTGTTTTTGTACGGTCCCCTCCACACCCCGCTGAGCATTTCCTATCAGAAGAAGGGCGAAGGCCAACACCACTACCCTAATGGGACACAGCACACATGCCCTCCACCCTCCTTAAAAAGGTAAAGGTACCCCTGACCGTTAGGTCCAGTCGCGGACGACTCTGGGATTGCGGCTCTCATCTCACTTTACTGGCCAAGGGAGCCAGCGTACAGCTTCCAGGTCATGTGGCCAGCATGACTAAGCCGCTTCTGGCAAACCAGAGCAGCGCACGGAAACACCATTTACCTTCCCGCCGGAGCGGTACCTATTTATCTACTTGCACTTTGATGTGCTTTCAAACTGTTAGGTTGGCAGGAGCAGGGACCGAGCAACGGGAGCTCACCCCGTCGCGGGGATTCGAACCGCCGACCTTTTGATCGGCAAGCCCTAGGCCCTGTGGTTTAGACCACCACCAGTGTACTTAGAAAACTCCTTAATCCTGATTTTATTTATTTTATTCTTTGGTGGATTTTCAAGAAGAAAAACACACACCAATAAATAAATAAATTTTAGAAAGGGGTAAGATTAGATCCAGATGCACAAAGCATTTTATATTTAAAAATTCAAGACTCCTTGAGTTTTGCTCCCTGTTTCTTCCCACCCAGGGTGGCCCTCCCCTCTGCCTGTCCCTCAGAGCCAGTGTGTCACACAGGGCTGGCCTTTGGTGACAGCAGCCCCTCCTTCTCGCCCACTGCCACAAGCTGCCCAAGGGAGGAAGCCAGCAGGAGCAGCCATGAAGAAGCAAAAGGGTCTTCCTCTCAGCCACAGTTGCTCGGGACAAGTGGCCACTCATCCTCCTCCCTGAGCCCAGTGGCGCCTGCACTGGAAGGGAAAATAGGGACATTCCAGGATCAGATCCGAAGCCGGAGTGGCTTTTGTCATTCAGAGACCATCCCTGGAAAATCGGACACTTGTCTGTTGTTTAGACAGCGAGAGGAGAAAAAGAGAGAGGCACTTTTGCTCTCATCAACCTTGAACCTGACACAACCTCGCTGACAATTCCCTTCAAAAGCCACACGGACCAGCTCAGTTGAATAGTTAAATCACTCGCTCTCCGGCAAAGCAGAAATCCTGCCCTGAAGCGATTAACAGCAGGGCCTGCAGTTTGAAGTCTTGCAGAACGTTCTGCCAACCCTCGTGGTTTGGGCAGCGAGGAGGGAAAGCACTGAGCGGCTGTAAGAGGGCCGGGGAAAATGGAGGTTCACAGTATGAGGATATGAAGTTCTGATGGCTGTTACATCAGGGGGGATTGTAGTTAGCGGCTCCGTCCGCACTTCGATTCAGCCTGTGCCTCTTCCCTGCCACGAGTGTTTATGGCTGAGCCTAATATCAGCCCACTTTGATAACAAGAATGTTGTCAAGATAACAGCGGGGAAATTTCCACCACAGTTTTTTTGTTTTGTTTTGTTTTTCAGAAACCAGCTTGCTGTCTCTTCCCTGAGAGGAGGCCTTTGGAAAGAGGGGTGGTGCTGGGAGATTGAGGCAATTGAGCTCATTTTTTTAAGGGGGAAATAATAATAATAAATAGTAAAATTTTATTTATATCCTGCCCTCCCCAGCCGAAAAGGAAAGGAATTTACTCAGGAGAAAGAAATCAGTGCTGGTGAGCGGGTGGCAAAATTAAGATAATGTTAGTTGAACGTTTGAAATCAACGGGACAAGTTGTTGTTGTTTAAATGGATGGCAAGGCATACAGACATACCTCAAAGCAGCTAGAAATTGTATTAAAAGCAGTAAGAATAAAACCACTTTTTGTTTAAAAACAATAGAAAATGAACCCCCTATGACTCAATGTATGCTCCATTGTTTTCATTGGGAACCAAGGCTCACATTGAAAGCCGTGCCATACCACTTAAGGTGGATCTGTAGGTGGTTGGCGGACGAAACCCTAGGAGTATTCATCAATGGTTCCTTGTAATCTTGGGGAAACGTGCCATAGGGGTCTGTCCTTGGCCCGTTGTTGTTCAAAGTCTTCATAAACGACCTGGATGAAGGAATTGAGGGTGATGCTGATCAAATCTGCAGATGACACCAAATTGGGAGGAGTAGCTAATGATGCAGAAGCCAGACTCAGAATTCAAAATGACCTTAACAGATTGGAGAACTGGGCCCAAGCTAACAAAATGAATTTCAGTAGGGTGAAATGTAGGGAGGTTCTACACTTAGGCATGGAGGAACCAGATGAAGAAGAGACAATCAGGTCAAACCTATTGAGGGCAGAGGCACTTCCGCCCTTCAGAGGAGGTAGAGTTCCGGGCTTCAGGCCCCACCACACGCGCGGCAGCTGGAACCCTGCGCTATTGGGGAGATTCCCGGCTGTGTCATCTCCTGGCCAGCCAATCAGCTGGCTCTGGGGGTGTGGCCTGCCTTATTTAAAGCAGGATGCGCCCGGGGATCTCCCTCTTTGCGCCTGCCAGCTGTTCTGGTTTTACCCACCCTCCCGCCCTTTAAGGTTTTTGTTTCTTGACCTTGCTATGGATCTTGGTTGGTTGCCATTGAGGGGCCTGGTAGGAATTTTTCCACTTGGCAAATTGGCACCAGCCACTTGGTTTTCGCCTACCTCGTGGCAAATCGTCACAACTTTCTTGGTATTGGCGGTTAGGCATTGATATTGCTCTGTAGATGGAAGAGGGGAGTTAGCGCCATTGCCTGCCCCGCATATTGAAAGGTAGTCCGATAAAGGATTATGGGGGGTGTGGCCCTGTCCGAAGCCTGGGGAGGTGAGGGCCTAAGGCACGCCCACTAGCAGTGACCCCGGCAGAGTTCCTAGTTGATGTGCATCAGCAGGACTCCCCCTACTGGTGGTTAACCCTTCCCGGATTTCAAGTGGACGGGCTGAAGTTGGATATACCGTATTTTTTGCTCTATAAGACTCACTTTTCCCCTCCTAAAAAGTAAGGGGAAATGTGTGTGTGTCTTATGGAGCGAATGCAGGCTGCACAGCTATCCCAGAAGCCAGAAGAGCAGGAGGGATCGCCGCTTTCGCTGCACAGCGATCCCTCTTGCTGTTCTGGCTTCTGAGATTCAGAATATTTTTTTCTTGTTTTCCTCCTCCAAAAACTAGGTATGTCTTATGGTCTATAGAGCAAAAAATACGGTAGGTGGTTAGGACCAATGCCGAAGCCAATACTGCTCATCACCTGTAACCAATAAAGTTGTGGCCTTATTTAGCCCATTAACCTTAATAATTGTGTTGTGCGTCATTATTTTCATGGGGGGGGGGGGGACTCACCACGCAACACCCTGTTCTCATAGAGGCCAAACAGATGTCAATGAAAAATTGGACAGAAGGACCTGGACACAACCACACTCTCTGCACTTGTGATTTTCAGTAACTGGCAACAGAGGAACTCTGCCCCTGACAGTAGAGGCAGAACTTAGCCCTCATGGCTAGTAGCCATTGGCCACCTCATCCTCTATGTTTGTGTCCGAAGTGACTCACAAGTGCATCATAGTGTTAATAAGCTCAAAAAAAAACCACCAAACAAATAATCCATGCAAAATTGTGTAAGACAAATAAATTAACCTAATTCAACAGCTTAAACTAAGCAACGTTGATTAAACAATGCAAATAAGATGGCCTTATTAAATAACTGAAACTCAGCAGAAGAGAAAATAATATAATTGGAGAAAATGGGAGAGTGGCATCAAAAACACTCCTGGCTTGGGGGGGGCACAATTTAATAGACAGCCCAAACTGGTGATGGTAGCGAAGTAACATGCAAATAACTTTTGAGATTTATTATTGTAAGAATTATTGCTTACTTGCTATGCATGCTGGAGAGATGGGGTGGAGGGAGATAATGCCCAAATGGAGACGCCCCCCACCCCTCTGTTGCCCCCTAACTCTCCACCCCTTTCTTTCTTGCATGATATTCCATTCAGAAGTTCAAATGAGCTGGGATGTAATGCGATTATTTTTTTAAAAAAGGAAAAGAATAGTTGTATTGTGAAAATCTTCAAAATCAGTATTTCAGGGGGTTTTCAGCCTGGGAAACTCTCACTATTGTTCCCATACAATCAATGCTTTGGGAAGGTTTGGGGTGTGTGTTTTTTCCACAACTGCCTTTTATGCCCTCCATATATTATCAGTACGGGGAATTCTGACCCGCTGACAAGTTTGTAGGCAATGGGAAGCCCCAAGTTGCCTGGGGGTGGGGAGCCCTGAAACCTATTGATGGGGGGGATGCTTTTGAATCTAAAGCAAGCTTAGTATCTATTTAGTGAAGGTGCATTTGTGCCACCCTACAGTAGAAAGCTCAGAGCAGTTGACAGAACAGTAATAAAAAGAATAAGGAAATGTGGGGTCTGCAACAAAATGTTGCAGTGTGGACCTCTCCTTTTCAGGATCCCAGCCTGCCATGCATTGGAGGCTGGTCCATTAGGAGAAGTGGAGCACTGCCCTGAAGTTCAGTCTTCCTCAGCCAAGCCTCAGCTGCCTGCCTTTCTACAATGGTACCTCGGGTTACATACGCTTCAGGTTACATACGCTTCAGGTTACAGACTCCGCTAACCCAGAAAAAGTACCTCGGGTTAAGAACTTTGCTTCAGGATGAGAACAGAAATCGTGCTCCGGCGGCGTGGCAGCAGCAGGAGGCCCCATTAGCTAAAGTGGTGCTTCAGGTTAAGAACAGTTTCAGGTTAAGTACGGACCTCTGGAACGAATTAAGTACATAACCTGAGGTACCACTGTACTTACAACCAGTCCAAAGAGTGGTACCGGCTATCAGCTTTCTCCCCCTTAGCCCTGGTATTGCCTTTGTAGAACTCAACAGGGAGGAGGTTGGAGACAAAAGCAGATTTAGTTAGCTCTGCCTATAATTGGCCCTCATTCCACTTATTGTGGGCATCTGGCAGGATCAAGCCGGCAGTAAATCACATGAAGTCAATGCTTATATAACACAGGTCCTGAAAGACCTGCATTGGCTCCCAGGACATTTCCAAGCACAATTCAAAGTGTTGGTGCTGACCTTTAAAGACCTAAATGTCCTCGGCCCAGTATACCTGAAGGAGCGTCTCCACTCTCATCGTTCTGCCCGGACACTGAGGTCCAGCTCCGAGGGCCTTCTGGGAGTTCCTTCACTGCGAGAAGTGAAGTTACAGGGAACCAGGCAGAGGGCCCACCCTGTGGAACACCCTCTCATCAGATGTCAAGGAAATAAACAACTATCAAACTTTTAGAAGACATCTGAAGGCAGCCCTGTTTAGGGAAGTTTTTAATGTTTGATGTTTTATCATGTTTTTAATATTCTGCTGGGAGCCACCCAGAGTGGCTGGGGAAACCCAGTCAGATGGGCGGGGTATAAATAAATTGTTGTTGTTGTTGTTAGAAAGAAACAGGATCTGCACAGGAGTGTCTGACCAAATGAGAACAGTAGGTCTTGCCCCTATGAAGCAGTTGTGGAGACTGCCTTCCCACAACTGCCTAATTCCCCTCCTCTCTAGTGTTTTCCTCAAGTAATCTCTGAGACTTTACCTTCATGACGCAAATTTCTCCGCCCTCTTCATGCCTCTCCTGGTTCTGGAAGACCTGTAGGGAAGAGGAGCTTGTTGCTGCAGGAGGGGGAGACATCTAGGGTGCTCAGGTTGAAAAGAGGAGTCCAGAACCTTTCATCGTCATGTAGAATATCAGCCAGTGAACCTTAGAGGACAGGATAAAAAGTAAAGGTAGAGGTACCCCTGACTATTAGGCCCCGTCGCAGACAACTCTGGGGTTGTGGCACTCGTCTCGCTTTATTGGCCGAGGGAGCCGGCGTACAGCTTCCGGGTCATGTGGCCAGCATGACTAAGCCACTTCTGGTGAACCAGATCAGAGCATGAAAACGCCGTTTACCTTCCTGCTGGAGCGGTACCTATTTATCTACTTGCACTGGTGTGCTTTTGAACTGCTAGGTTTGCAGGAGCTGGGACCGAAGAACAGGAGCTCACCCTGTTGCGGGGATTCAAACTACCGACCTTCCGATCAGCAAGCCCTAGGCTGAGTGGTTTAGCCCACAGTGCCACCACAAATGTGAACGGTTCTGGAGCCCTGTCCTGGTTTGCATCTGGCCACTCTCAATGAAGCTTCCATGTTTAAAAGCAAAACAATGGTGGAAGAATCTGGCCGTCTTGCCTTGCTGTTGAGCTTCCCAGAGATAACTGCCTGGTTGTTATTGGTTACAAAACTGAATGCAAGACTGGGTGGCCCTTTGGTCTGCTATGGCAAGGGTCTTCTGATGAGGCACTGGCTTACCTGGCCGAAACCTAGCCATGTTCGCAAACGCACATGTTGAAAGAGAGAACAAGAGCAGACTTCTCCATTTCTGCCTCTGCCTGCTTTGGTTCGGGGGCGGGTTTGCGTTCTTTCATGTGCCATTCAGCGTCCTTGAGGAGCTACACACGAAGGGCTGCTCTGTCCCACCAGGAGGGAAGCCAATCTGTTCAACTGCAAATTAAAACAGGGGGCATAAAGGAATTACACTGATGGCTTTAACAAAATGGAGGTGCAGGAGCCTACCAGTGGCAGCTCTCCACCTCTGTCTTTCTCTCTCTTTAACTCCTTGAATCTCTCTCCCCCGACCCATAGCCATTTATATATATTTTATTTTTCTTTCCCTTTCGCACATTGCCGAGCCCTTGCGTATTTCCTAACGCATCCCTCTCAACCTGGACCACGCTGGCCTGTTCCTCTGAGAGACGCAATATGGGATGGAGAAAGGGAGAGGCAGGGGGAACCGGAAAAGGGAGGGGGCTCCTTTTCTTTGCACTTGTGAGCGGCTTTGAATGTGGACCATCTGTGCCCCCAGCTGGAATGCCGGAGATGGTTTGGCACTTGAACCACACCATATTTACAGATCTAAACACAAATGGCTGTTGCCTGATTGTTTCATGATTCATTAGGCAGACAAGCTCTCCTCTCCCGCCAGCACAGCTGTTACAGAGTAAACCTTTGTCACTTAATAGGCCTGATTATTACTTTCCATCAAAGGTATTGATCTGTGTCAGCTCTACTTAAGGGGAGGGAAAGTGTGGGGGGGGAGAGAGAGAGATGGAGTAGAGGAAAGGGATAGGTAGGACACCAAAATGTGTCAGAAGATCAAGCTAGGGGATGGTGGGAAGAGGATGGAAGGAGTAAACAGGACAAGTAACGCTGGTCGGCGCTTTTCATCTCCACTGGCTGCACTGTCTTCATTTGTTGCGATGGTCAGTCAGCCAGCTTGTTCCTGGAGACAAAACGTCACACAAGCATGATGCAGCGATTCTTCCACACACAAACACACACCAAAAAAAACAAAAAAACCTTTGCCTGCACAGCTCTGGCCAGCCACACAGCCCAGACACAGATGGGAGTGGGCAGCTGAAAGATGTGAAGAAGACTTTAATTATAATTATTATTTTCCTCCCAGTAAAAGCTCTAAACAGCAGGCTGGACGGGGAGCGGGGTGGTCGTTAAACATAAGGGGGGAAACTAAGGTATAAAATAGAAGGCAAGGATGTGCTGTTAGATTAAGACGAGGATGGATGGCGTAATGTTTCTAGAGCTGTGGGGTCAGCTTGGAAATGGCCTCACCATGGTCAAAGGCAATGGTATCTTCCCTCTCCAAGGCCCACCTCTGAAAAGCTCAGTTCTGCATGATTGCAGCGAAATGCCATTTGTGGACAGCGCCAATTGGCTAGCATCCATCATGTCAACAAGACTCCTTCCTCTGATCCAGTTTTGCAGCTGTTTGTTTTAATAAAGAGGGAGGGGGGTTAAAACATAATAGCACTTTGACCCTTGAAATGTTTTTTAAGGTCGCCAGTCTGCCTAAAATGTGTGTGGGGAGGAGGTATGAGAGAGAGAGAGAGAGAGAGAGAGAGAGAGAGAGAGAGAGAGAGAGAGAGAGAGAGAAGCAACAGTGACAACTGACACACCCACACAACATGTGACTCAACATGCCTGTAACCCTAATTAATTAATTAATTAAAAAAATACTTTGGATTTTTGCAAACATTCATATCTGCACTATGCATTTCAGATGTTTGTTTTTCCCTTGCAGACTGTTCCTCTTTCATAGAACATTATTTAAGGTGCCCCACTGGGCGCAATTCCTTTGGGAAGGCTTTAATTCTCTGTCCTCTCCCTTGAACTAGCATAAAGTTACCTTTATTCAATAGCTTTGAAATATTGCCTGCATTGAGATACGGAAATCTTTTCCCCCCAATAGAATGATCAAGAAATAGCAGTAAAAGCAAATGAGTTAATCCATTAAACAGAACTATAAATGGTTGAGAACTCTCATAAAATACATTTGTCTCCTCAGGTAAGTTTTTCGTTAATGCGTTTTATTGAGAAGTTTTTGAAATGTAGTTCATTCCTGAAATAATTTGCCATTCTGTAGAAGACTTCCTATTACATAGGCTTCCATTATGCAAAACATCTGAATTCTTCGTCGGCCATGGTAAAGAACCACCTTGCTTCTCTGAATTCATAATTGCCCAAATGCTTTGGTGAATCCCAAAGTACATATAACT
This sequence comes from Podarcis melisellensis, assembly GCF_964234715.1. Lineage (NCBI taxonomy): Eukaryota > Metazoa > Chordata > Lepidosauria > Squamata > Lacertidae > Podarcis > Podarcis melisellensis. Next base: position 11,284,986 of record NC_138541.1, on the reverse strand, counting down.
AGAGATGGACAGGCCCACCTAATTTGCATTTTCTGAAACAGTATGCGAACCAAAATACAGCCGTCTTTGGAATGCGGAACTTCTCCAAATTCTGCAATGCAGTTCTCTGGCCAAGTAATGTGTGCAAAAATGTATATACTGGGATAAAGTGTGTCTAAAGATGCATATATTGTTAAAATAGTGTACAAAAATGCTTTATATTGGAGGAGAGGGCTTTGAAAAAAAAATTACGTTATGTGTGTATATTAGGATAAATTCACTTAATGTTTGTTTGTTTAATTTGTATACCGCCCTATACCCACAGATCTCAGGGCAGTTACAACGTAAAACCACAATATGAAAACACAAAATGCATAATAAAAAAACCAAAATTATTATTACTGCTACTATTACTATGTTGCAGGGAGTTGGACTAGAGAACCCTCAGGGTCCCTGACTCCATAATTCCATGATTCTATTATGATGATGACGGTGTACTAAGAGGAATGTACCGGTAAGTTGAGCAGTTAATGTGCATAATACCTGGCCAATGTGCACATTCACCAGGCCTCATAGAGTGTGTCAGAGCCAATCCAATGCTCCTGTCCCATCCCACTGAGCTCAAGTGCCTCACCACCCCCATCAGTAAGTGGCAGCAATGCTTTTCCTTTTCCTTAACAAACCATAACAGTATTTTCCCTTTCCAATAGCACCAGCACAACGCACCGTTCATACAGCTTGTGTGACTCAATGTCTGCCCTATCCCAGATGGTGCTGAACATTTCGGAGAAATTTATTCCCGTTCCAGTTCCCAAATAGAGACTTCCTGTAATGCTGAGATTTATGAGGCCCTTCCTGGTGGGTGTTGCTCAGTGCAACACTGCGGACCTTTGTTGAGTATAACTGGTTTAATTCACACTGAAATGGGAATAGCTAAGTTGTATGTCGGTGAAAGGGTTTAACTGGAGAATTCCATCGTAGCAACAGAACAGCAAGATGAGCTCTCTCACATGGAGCTATTTCTAAGATATATAAAAGAAACTTCCGAAAAGTTGTACACGTCACTTGGGAAGACAGGTGAACTAATACCAGTGTACTGGAAGAAGCAAAGATCACCAGTGCCGATGCAACGATTCTTCAACATCCACTTTGTTGGACTGGTCATGTTGTGCGGATGCCTGATTATCGTCTTCCAGAGCAACTACTCTATTCCGAACTTAAAAATGGAAAGTGTAATGCTGGTGGTCAACAAAAGAGGTTGAAAGACTCTCTCAAGGCAAATCTAAAAAAAAAAAAAAGTAGTATAAACACTGACAACTGGAAAACACTGGCCTGCGAGTGGTCCAGTTGGAGAACAGCCTTTACCAAAGGTGAAGACACTCAAACTCAGGACGCAAGGGAGAAACATGCTAAGAGCAAGGCATGCTTGGCAAATCCACCGTGATCAACTCCTTCCCGGAAACCAATGTCCCCACTGTGGAAGGACGTGTGGATCCAGAATTGGCCTCCACAGTCACTTACAGACCCACTGTTAAAACCATGTTTATGGAAGACAATCTTACTCGGCTACAAGTGATCGCCAAAGAAGAAGATTATTATTATATATAGAATTTATATACCGCCCTATACCCAGAGGTCTCAGGGCGGTTCACATAAAAAGATCGCAGCATATAAAATAAAAATAAAAGCAATAACCCAATAATACACACACGCACACACAAAAGAGCCACATTTTAAAGGGGTATGGGATGTTGATCAGGTTAACCAAAGGCTTGGTTAAAAACGAACATCTTTGCCTGGCGCCTAAAGGTGTATAATGAAGGCACCAGGTGAACTTCCCTGGGGAGAGCATTCCACAGACAGGGAGCCACTGCAGAGAAGTCCCTGTTCTTGTGTTGCCACCCTCCGGACCTCTCAAGAAGGAGGTACATGAAGGAGGGCCTCAGAAAATGATCTCAGGGTCCAGGTAGGTTCATATGGAGAGAAGCGGTATTTTGGAATGTATCTTTGATTTTTCTGTTTTGTTTTGAAGAAAGTTCCACAAGTAAGCTTTTGGATTAAACTTATGGGCCCGGACAAATTTTTTATTCCCAAAGGACTCTGTTTTTACGCACCCAGTCACTTCAAACTGCACAATATTAATATCTGCAATAACCAGCCCTCGCCAATCGCGCTGGTTGGGGGCTGATGGGAATTGTGATCCCAAACATCTTGAGGGCACCAGGCTGGTGAATGCTGGCCTCTCACAAACAATACCTTCTGTAATGCTGGGAATTGCCACTCATTAACACAGTAAGGAAAGGATGATTAAACTAATAGTTACTGAGAAACATTTGCGGTGACAGGAGGCAGCGATTAGAATAAACTGACTTCTCTGTGCATTTAGACCTGGGAATAATGGGAAGTGGCAGGAAGCCAATAAGGGAACATGGCCCTCAGCTCAAATCAATGAATTACTTTGCCCCGCCTCCCACCTTTATAGCACTACATGGTACACTAATGAAAAATCAATAGCCCCCTGTAATTCCAAATTGTACTCAATCGTTTGACCTGACAATTTCGTTCCTTGCTTTTTTCCACAACCCCATCACACTCAATTGGGGTTTTTTTTTTTCCTCTCCCTCCTTCCCTCCCCTCTCCCAGGGAGGACACAGTTCAGCTGAAAAGTGCAGTACTTCACGAGGCATACAGGAAGAATCTGCCACCGGCTACTAGCAATTTATCCCAGCCGCACAAAGAGGAAGCGAGATCACTGGGCAGAGAGAATTCTACCAGGCCAGAGCTCAGTGGTAAAAACAAGCTGTTTGCATGCAAAACATCCCAAGATTAATCGCTGGCATCTCCTGGTGTGGCAGGGGGAAATCCCTCTCTGAAAGTGACACTTATTATTATTATTATTCTGCCATTTATCCATAGATCCCAGGTGTGGCACATAAATTTTGGAACTCCCTATTTTCTTGAGATGCCCCTGATTTAGAGAAGCCATCATGGTTTCTGATTTGATCCCAGAAGGCCCCAATTTTCCTTAAAAGGTAAAGGTAAAGGTACCCCTGACAGTTAAGTCCAGTTGCGAATGACTCTGGGGTTGTAGCGCTCATCTCGCTTTACAGGCCAAGGGAGCTGGCATTTGTCCGCTTCTGAAGGCAGTTTTTCCGGGTCATGTAGCCAGAATGACTAAGCCATTTCTGGCGAAGCCAGAGCAGCACACAGAATGCTGTTTACCTTCCCACTGGAGTGGTACCTATTTATCTACTTGCACTGTGTGCTTTCAAACTGCTAAGTTGGCAGGAGCTGGGTCCAAACAACGGGAGCTCACTCCGTCGCGGGGCCTCAAACCGCCAACCTTCTGATCAGCAAGGCCAAGCAGCGTAGTGGTTTAAACCACAGCGCCACCTGCATCCCCCCCTTTTCCTTAGGATGTCCCTATTTTCATTGGAGAAATGTTGGAGGGTAAGGAGTTACCCGACCCCTGAGCCGTCTGAAGGCAATTCTGTATAGGTAAGGTTTCTTTAATGTTTAATGTTTTATTATGCTTTTATATACAGTCAAACCTCGTTCTGCGTCCGCCTCCGCTTGCGTCCACTTCGGCAAACATCCGTGGCAAACCCGGAAGTACCGGAACGGGTTACTTCCAGGTTCGCCGCTCGCGCATGTGCAGAAGCGTTAAATCGTGCATCATGCATGTGCAGACGTGGCGCTTCGATGTGTGCCATTTTTCGGGTTGAGGTGGGGCCTCTGGAACGGATCTCCCCCGTAACCCAAAGTTCCACTGTATGCTGGAAGCTGCCAAGAGTGGCTGGGGCAGCCCAGTAAGATGTGTAGGGTATAAATAGCAAAATGATCATTATGGAATGGGACGCCCCTATTTTCATTGGAGAAATGGTGGAGGGTATGTTCTTAAATTCTTATGCATCTGGCCATGGGCATAGGCCTTGCCTCCTTGCTTCTGCTTCTTCTTCTCTCTATTCTACCTTTTCTCTGCATTACGGTGGTGCCCCGCAAGACGAATGCCTCGCAAGACAGAAAACTCGCTAGACAAAAGGGTTTTCCGTTTTTTGAGCTGCTTCGCAAGACGAATTTCCCTATGGGCTTGCTTCGCAAGACGAAAACGTCTTGCAAGTTTGTTTCCTTTTTCTTAACACCTTCAATACAGTTGCGACTTGACTTCGAGGAGCAACTCATAGAACGCAGTGTGCATAGTAGCCTTTTTTGAGGTTTTTAAAGACTTTGGTGATTTTTGAAGCTTTTCCAAAACTTCTTTTGCAGCCATTTGGTAAGTTAAGCTTTTAAAACTTTTTTGGGGGGGTTGGATTTTGGGTTGGGGTGTTTGGAATTCAAGGACTTGGTGTTGGGGAGGGGTTTGCAAGAATCTGGAAGCTTGTTTTTTTTCTGCATTTTTATGATTTTTTGTGACCATTGGGCCACTCTGCTGTTTTTTTAAAAAAATTCTGGATTTGAATTTCTGTGTGCTGGGTGGCTGGGGGAACAGTTGGGGAAGGGTCTGCAAGAATCTGGAAGCTTGTGGTTTTTTCCCTGCATTTTTATGATTTTCTGTGACCATTGGGCCACTCTGCTGTTTTTTTAAAAAAAATCTGGATTTGAATTTCTGTGTGCTGGGTGGCTGGGGGAACAGTTGGGGAGGGATTTGCAAGAATCTGGAAGCTTGTTTCCCCCCCCCTGCATTTTTATGATTTCCTGTGACCATTGGGCCACTCTGCTGTTTTTTAAAAAAATTCTGGGTTTGAATTTTGAAATGCTCTTTACAGTATGTGTGACTTTAAAGAGCACTTAATAAACTCTTGTTGTACCAAATTTGGCTTTGTTTGGACTTTTTTTGACCATAGGAACGCATTAATTGATTTTCAATGCATTCCTATGGGATTTCGTGCTTCGCAAGACGAAAAATTCGCTAGACGAAAAAATTCACGGAACGAATTAATTTCGTCTTGCGAGGCACCACTGTACGGCTTTGCCTCCCTCCTCCCCACCCCACCCCAAACCCACCTTCCGCTTCCTTTCTTGGAATATTATCACAGGCTTCACTCCCTACTGTAGACATGCAGTGTGGAATTTCAGCTGCAGGGTCTCTGCTGCCTGAGGCAAACCAGGACAGCTTAGTCCACTTTGCAGGATGTGTTTGCTGCCTCGAGCATCTTCCTGCTTGGCCTGTGAGTGGGCGGCTGCTTCCCCTCCTCTCCCAAAATGTATTAGCACCACCTGCTGAATAGGAGCACAGGTAAGAATGACAGCTCTCAGGGGCAACAGGGTGCTAGATGAAGGGAGCTTTCCTAGGAGCATTCTGGGCATGCTGTTAGAAGTGCAGATTTTTTTAGGTGCACATAGGTCCATATAGTTAAAGCTATGCTTTTCCCAGTACAGTCGTACGTGGGGTTAAGAACTTAATTCGTTCTGGAGGTCCATTCTTAACCTGAAACTGTTCTTAACCTGAGGCACCACTTTAGCTAATGGGGCCTCCTCCTGCCACCGCGCTGCCGGAGCACGATTTCTGTTCTCATCTTGAAGCAAAGTTCTTAACCTGAGGTACTATTTCTGGGTTAGCAGAGTCTGTAACCTGAAGCATATGTAACCTGAAGCAAATGTAACCCAAGGTACCACTGTAGTGGCATGGAAGTGAGAGCTGTACTATAAAAAAGGCTGATCATCGAAGAATTGATGCTTTTGAATTATGGTGCTGGAGGAGATTCTTGAGAGTCCCATGGACTGCAAGAAGATCAAACCTCTCCATTCTGAAGGAAATCAGCCCTGAGTGCTCACTGGAAGGACAGATCCTGAAGCTGAGGCTCCAATACTTTGGCCACCTCATGAGAAAGAGAAGACTCCCTGGAAAAGACCCTGATGGAGGGCACAAGGAAAGATGGAGGGCACAAGGAGAAGGGGACGACAGAGGATAAGATCGTTGGACAGTGTTCTCAAAGCTACCAGCATGAGTTTGACTAAACTGCGGGAGGATGTGGGAGACAGGAGTGCCTGGCGTGCTCTATTCCATGGGGTCACGAAGAATCGGAAATGACTAAATGACTAAACAACAATGAACAGTGGTGTTTATTCCAGTTCTGTTTGTGTCCAAGGAGGATCGAGCCAGGGTGTCAAGTGCAAAACACCAAAAAAAGGCAACAGAAGAATTGCCTTTGGCTGCATAAATGGGGGGGGCCACACTCCATCCTCAGAAAGTTGTTTAAAGCTACCCCACAGATCGTGGCACTGCCCAGCGGACCACTGCAATTGAAAAAGGGCACTATCATAGGATTGCTGAGTTGGAACGAATCCTGAGTGTCATCTAGTCCAACCCTCTGCAATACATGGTTTTTTGGCCCAAAGGGGGGCTCAAACCCAAGACCCTGAGATTAAGGGTCTCATGCTCTACTGACTGAGCTATTCCAACAGCTTGACACAGCTTGGCACTAGACACAACTCATTCCCTGTGTGGGACGACAGAGTGCCCCATTTGCCCTAAAGGAGCAGCCTCCAGTGCCCAGATATCTCTGGAAATCCTCAGAGCAGGACATGAAGGCAGCAGCGTCTAGTTTTCTTACCTACAGGAAGCCAAAGTTGCTTCACCTCTTATGGAGACAAGTTGGAATCAGTAGAACATCAGATGTGTTTAAAGTTATGCTTTGTGACCTATAGCATTAGGGCATTTTCCGACAGGAAGAAAACAAGCAAACCCACCAACATTTCTTGGGTGTTTGGGTGTCTGCATTAATCACCATCAAGCGGCACAGAGAATAAAGGTGTGCGATTGAGTTTTCACAAGTCTTGCTCTCCTTAGCTACTATACTTTATTCTTTGAATGACTCGATGTTGAGCTCAGGGGAAGATGTATGTGCATTGCTAAGGGCCCTCGGTAAAATATGTTGTCTTGTGTTGCTTGCGCAGGCAACATTTATATCATCTATTTTTACCTTTGTGCTTTGAATATAAGGGACAACAGCTGCTGAATTTATATGTATGGTGCTTTATTTAAGCAGTTAATATGTGTATGTTTATGCAGAAGCGGTGGTGCTTCAGTGCTGCGGGAAGTCGACAGCCAGGAAAACTCCAGGTCTTGAATTTCTCCTCAGGCCGCACCTCACACTGCCCCTGTTTCATGCCCCCAATGTTTGTGCCTGGCTGGAATGCCCTCAAACTCCCTTTGGCTTGTCTGGATGGAGAGGGAGGGGTGTGCCTAGAAGCTAGACTACTGTCCAAAGACAAAATTTGCATATGTTGCTCCACCCACATTCACTTCCTCCTCCCCCCACCAATGACATGTGGCCTCTGGATAGCTTCCCAGAAGAGGATCGTCAGGGCAGGTGTCTGGAGCAAGTCAGAAATAACCCACATGGTGCCAGTGAACTCTCTTTATTCACCTAGACAAAACAGCCAGGCCTAGTGAGCACAGCAACTCTTCCCAGGAGATGTTGTCCCACTGAGGCAGTTGTGAAGGCTAGAGGTCCCCGCCTTCCCACAGCTCCCTAAGTCTCCTCCTCCCGTGGTTCCTTCTCAACCAATCTGAGGCTCCTTCATCTTTCCTGTCTTCGCTCCACCCTTTTCATACCTCTGCAGGTCAGTGGCATAGCGTGGGTTGTCAGCACCCGGGGCAAGGCAAGTAATTTGTGCCCCCTAACCCATGGATTTGCACCCCTAACCCCCAGGTGTTGTGACCAGTGCGGCCGCCCCCCCTGCACCCCCCATGCTACGCTACTGCTGCAGGTTCTGGAAGACCGGGGGGATGGGAGCTGCCGGTCGCAGGAGGGAGAGACAGCCTGGCTTCCTTAGCAGCCTGCTTCCATTCTTCCTCTTGGACTCCCCTCCTCTCCAGCCTCTGCTTCTGTCTTTGATTCTGGACTTCTCTCTGCCACAGCCTCTTCCTGCTCACAAAGCCCTGTTTCCTCTTCATCTTCCAACACCACTTTTTCCTAGTCTTCTCTCTCTAACCACTCATCGTCGTCCCACCACCAGTCCCCTGGCTCTGAGCCTTCTTCCCTTTGGGCTTCCCCAGCTGATACTTTCCACCAGCCAGTCCATGACAGAATGTGGCCCTCGGCCTGAAAAGAGTTTCTCGTCTCTGGAAGGCCATTGATGGCTAACGGCCATGATGGCTATGCTATCATTCCTGGTAAGTGACGAGGTAAAGCTTCTGCAAAGCAGTTGCTGGAAACCACAGGAGGGGAGAATGTTCTTGTGCTTAGAACCTACCTGATAGTTTCCTACAGATATTTGAAGGCATCTACCACATCTCCCCTTACACAAGACAAGAAGAGTCTACTGGATCAGGCCAGTGGCCTGTCTAGTCCAGCATCCCGTTCTCACATATTTTTAGGCTTTTTTTTCAGGAAGACCCCAAAAATTATTAAGCTTCTTTTGTGAAAACCTGAAAGTTGTTTTTGGACAAACCCCAAAGTTCTTGAGCTTGAGCTGTTTTTACAGAAACACCAAAAAAGGTGCTGGTGGTGATGATGATGATTTACCTCAGGCTGCACTACAAGTTACATAGGTTCCAAATTACACAAAGGGGGGGTGCTTTTGAGGGGTGGGGAGAGAAGCGGAGAAGGAGGAGAAATGAACATTTGTTATCCTCAGTCATGAATATGGCCAAAACCCATGATTTTTTAAAAACTGACTTGCCTAAGATCCAGGACAAAGTGCCACCCTTCGGAAATTCCTCCTGGACATCAATTCCACCTTTGAAATCCCAGTAATACCAGGGAAAATCTGGACGTATGGCAGCCTTACACAGTGGCCAAGCGGATGCCCATATGAGAAACACACAAGCAAGACCTTTAATGTCGCAATATATTTCCGAGTCAACAGGGCATTTGATTCTTCAGAATTGTTATATCTGACACGTACCCGCCTCCCTTTTTTTTGCTGCTGCGCTAGAGGAGGGAGATAAACAAGCCTAACCAGGCAAGAGATAGAGCAAAATGCAAGCGGAGTCCATCAGCTCCATCATGCTTCTGCTCGTGATTTAAATGTTATTGTTTGGTTCACCGCGTTGAAGGCAATTTCCCGAGCATGTGACTGCCCAACATGTTGAGACGCAGCGGGCTGGCCTCTAATTAATGGGTACACGACCCCGCCATGTTTATTTAGAGGGATCCCAGCGCCTCCAATCCATTTCCCTTGATGATGAAAGGCAACTTTCATTCAAGGAAAAGTTCATAAGTGCCAGCTGATTGACTGCATGCCGTACCTGCCTGCCTGACACTTAATTCATCATTATCACCATCACCCGCTCCATCAGTGGGATGGCTGCTGGTGGTTTGTTCGCCTAGTAGCTCGTGCGCAAACACAAGGGATTAATACACCTGGCTATTATTTATCAATGTAATGCCATCGGTGCTGCTGAATGGCTGGCAGTGGGAGGGCCATGGCAGCACGCGATATGCTTTGCCTTCAGAAGCCCCCTCCAATTAAAAAAAAAGGACTGCAATGGGGAACTTCAGAAACAGGCCTGTAACATCTGCTGCAGTGAGACAAAGCTACTCACATCTTCCATAAGCATTAGCATTGAACGGTAAAGATAAAGGGACCCCTGACCATTAGGTCCAGTCATGGCCGACTCTGGGGTTGCGGCGCTCAACTTGCTTTATTGGCCGAGGGAGCCGGTGTACAGCTTCTGGGTCATGTGGCCAGCATGACTAAGCCACTTCTGGCTAACCAGAGCAGCGCACAAAACGCCGTTTACCTTCCCGCTGGAGTGATACCTATTTATCTACTTGCACTTTGATGTGCTTTCGAACTGCTAGGTTGGCAGGAGCAGGCACCGAGCAATGGGAGCTCATCCTGTCACGGGGATTTGAACCGCTGACCTCCTGATCAGCAAGTCCTAGGCTCTGTGGTTTAACCCACAGCGCCACCCATGTCCCTTGCATTGAACGGTAAGGCCAGATAAAAAGGGACTAAGCCCACACTCTAAGACAGGGGTAGGCAACCTAAGGCCCATGGGCCACAAGCGGCCCATGGGGGTCATTTAACTGGCCCACAAGCCACCCCTGAACCAAGTTGCCTGCTCAGCAAGTCCCCACATGCTGCGCTAAACCGGCACAGAGACTCGCTTCCACGGTGCCGGAAATTGCATCTGCACAGACGCTGGAAATCGCAGTCACATAGTATTGGTTTCACTTTTATCAGGTTGGCTTCACATTCTGTCTATTTGTTTTTGGGTGGAGGGCAAGTCCTGGCTAATAATGATCTTTGCTCAAAATGAACTCAATGCAGGAGGGATTTAGGAGGCTCGAGGGACCAGTAAGCAAGCCCAGCAGTGCTTCCAAACCTGGGGGGAATTGTGGGGGGGGTGCAGCCAGGAGTCTCTCTCAGCCTTATCAGGACATACTGGGGATTGAACCCGGTACTTTCCGCTGTACCCCTGACATACAACTCTCTGCACAATAATGTGCAAAGCCACAGCCGTAACACAATAGGCCTATAGTGGTAGCAGAGGCTGGCACTGCAGGTGGGCAGAAGAAAAAGGGAGAAGTTTTATGACAACTTAGGAGGTATATTGTGGTGGTTTTAATTATGGGTGTCATTTACATTGAATGGGATTGTATCTTTCTATATTTATATGCTGTAACCTGCCCTAGGATTGTTAATTTAATAAGTAAATATAATAAATAACAAAAAGCTTGAGAAACCCCAACTTCGGAAGAGCACCTGTGGGCGCTGAAATAAGTTTGTTGCGGCCACTGAACCAATCGGCTGGCTTCGCTGGTTCGCTACGAGTGCAGCACAGCTGAGTCTGGCTATGCCTTCCGTCTGAAATGATCCGATTTGGCCCTTGAAAACGAACTGATGCGCAGAGCCCCATAAATATGTTTGCCACCACTCTGAAAAGCAAAATAAAAACCCTATCCAGGATTTGCATAGCCACACGCAGGGAAGCTCATAACAAATTCTCTCAATAGGATGGTTGGAAGCTGGCTATACGTCCTTTGAAAATATGTGCGCATTCCACCGTTCATAAAATCCCCGCCGCCCGCCGAAGTCCAGCCACTCGTTCTTTCCTGATCTCTTATTTTAGGACTGATTTGCATAGAGTTTGTCGTGAGCCAAATGTGGTCAGGAATGCAGCTGGGGTGATAAAATGGTGATCGGCTCTTAGGATGCAACCCAATTCCTGCTGCTTGCAAAACGTTGAAATATATATTTATATTCTTACATATGATTTCTGGGAGGGGGTCTATACCAGGAGAGGGGATCCTCAGACACGGGAGTCCTCCAGATCTCTCTACCTGGCCTTTGAATCTCCCCACAGGCCACAAGGTCTCTCCCAGGTCACTGGTCTTGCTTCTCATTCTCCTTGAGCATTTTAACCTGTCTGGACTGTGTCCTTGAACTCAGATATTGTGCCTTGCTTGCCTGAAGGAAGACAGAGGTGTGTGTGTGTGTTTGTGTGGGGAAAAAATAGCCAATTAGATGCTTTGCTCCACCTACTTATATCTCTGGCTCCACCCACCACTGGCATATAGCCCTGAGTATCCTGCGAAGGGGACGCAGGTGGCATTGTGAGTTAAACCACAGAGCCTAGGACTTGCTGATCAGAAGGTTGGCGGTTCAAATCCCTGTGATGGGGTGAGCTCCCGTTGCTCTGTCCCAGCTCCTGCCAACCTAGCAGTTCAAAAGCACATCAAAGTGCAAGTAGATAAATAGGTACCACTCTGGCGGGAAAGCAAACGGCGTTTATGTACGCTGCTCTGGTTCGCCAGAAGCGGCTTAGTCATGCTGGCCACATGACCCAGAAGCTGTACGCCGGCTCCCTCGGCCAGTAAAGCGAGATGAGCACTGCAACCCCAGAGTCGTCCATGACTGGACCTAATGGTCAGGGCTATTAGAAGAAGAAGACAGGGCCTATAATGCGGCATTTTTATTTCTATTTAGCTCAGCTCACTCTGCCTATAATTGGACAACTCCTTTGCTCTTGCGAAAAAAATGGTTTTCTGACCTGCTGGACAGCTCCCCATCCTCTTGGCAAGAGGGCAAGCGAAGCTACACAGTCCTGGGGCCTGAATGAGTCGCTCAGCTATGAACACCAGAGAAGTGGGCTTGGGTCAGTTAATACCTTTCCACCTAACCTACCTCACAGGGCTGTTGTGAGGATCAGATGTGGGAGCCGTGTACATCGCCTTGAACTCCTTGGTGTGGTATAAAAGGAATAAATAAATAAAGCCAAGCCTCTTGCAGAAGTAAAAAAAATTATATTATTATTTTATTAATTTATTTAACATAATTATTACAAAATATAAGCAAAATATTGCAAATACATACATACATATATATTTCAGATAAGCACACATATAAAAAAAGAACAAAAGAGGGGGGAAAGAAGAAAAGAAAAAAGAAGAAAAGTTGGAAGAATTTCTTCCAAATTTATTCTACAAATATCTCAATATGAAAATATTGATTGATTTCCATTGCTTACATTGCATTTCCTATATACATTTAAAGCAAGATTGTATCTGTTATTCTGTTATTCTGTATTATTCCCATACAATCTCACACGAATATTCTAATCAATAAGTTTTCTAAATCTTTCCTAAATCTATTCTAAACACAACCAGATACGTGGAAAGAAGCTTACATCACACTTATACCGAAGACTGAGACAGAAAAGACTCAACTGCTCCATTATTAAATGTGGATTACAAAATTTTTGCTGACATTTTGGCTAAAAGGCTGAAAGCTGTTCTGACGGAGGTGATTCATAGGGACCAAGCAGGCTTTCTCCCGAGAAGACATCTATCAGAGAATGTAAGGAACATAATTGATATTTTGGAAATGCTAGAAGTGAACATCAATACGAAAGCAGTATTGATATTTGTGGACGCTGAGAAAGCCTTTGATAATATTTCTTGGAGTTTTATGATGAAAAATCTCCGGGGGATGGGGGTAGGTCAAGGATTTGAAAATGGTATAGGTGTGATATATTCTGAACAAAAAGCAAAACTAATTGTAAATAATGTAGTTACAGAAGAATTTACTATAGAAAAAGGGACACGTCAGGGATGCCCAATCTCTCCATTACTTTTTATATCGGTCCTGGAGGTTTTGCTGAACATGATTAGGAAGGACCAGTTGGTTAAAGGAATACAGGTTGGAGTGAAACAATATAAATTGAGAGCATTTGCGGATGACTTAGTACTTACACTACAAGAGCCTGAATCTAGTACTAAAAGAGTTTTAGAATTAATTCAAGAATTTGGTCATGTAGCAGGATTCAAACTGAATAAGTTTAAAACGAAGGTTTTGGAAAAAAAATTAACAACAGTGGAAATAGAAAGGCTACAGAATGAGACAGGGTTAACTGTGGTTAAGAAAGTAAAATATTTGGGGATAAATATGACATCTAAAAATTTGAATTTATTTAAAGATAATTATGAGAAAACTTGGATGGAAGTAAAAAAAGATTTAGAAATTTGGTCAAATATGAAGCTTTCCTTGTTGGGCCGAATTGCAGTTATAAAAATGAATGTATTGCCTAGAATGTTGTTTTTGTTTCAAACATTACAGATACTGGATAAGATGGACTGTTTCAAGAAATGGCAGAAAGATATTTCTAAATTTGTCTGGCAGGGCAAGAAGCCTAGAATTAAATTTAAGATTTTAACTGATGCTAAAGAAAGGGGTGGATTTGCCCTGCCAGACCTTAAACTTTATTATGAATCAGCAGCTTTCTGCTGGTTGAAAGACTGGCTACTTCTTGAGAACACAGACATTTTGGATTTAGAAGGTTTTAACAACTTTTTTGGGTGGCATGCTTATTTGTGGTATGACAAGGTTAAAGCTCATAAGGGTTTTAAAAACCACATTGTCAGGAAAGCATTATTTAATGTCTGGACTAGATATAAAGACTTGTTGGAAAGTAAAACTCCAAGGTGGTTGTCGTCAATGGAAGCAAAAGATGTTAAAAAACTTAATATGGAAGTTAACTGGCCGAGATATTGGGAAATTTTGGAGCAAGAGGGAGACAGATTGAAATTGCAAAGTTTTGAGAAGTTAAAAGGGAAAGTGAGAGATTGGCTTCATTATTGCCAGATAATGGAAGTCTTTAAAATGGACAGGAAAATTGGCTTCCAGGTGGAAAAATCAAAACTAGAGACTGAATTGTTAGAGCCCAGTACTAAGAATTTGTCAAGAATGTATAATTTGCTGTTGAAATGGAATACACAAGACGAAACGGTCAAGTCTGCAATGATTAAGTGGGCACAAGACATTGGTCATGACATTATGTTTGTTGACTGGGAAAAGTTATGGACCACTGGGATGAAATTTACAGCATGTAATGCTTTAAGAGAAAATATAATGAAAATGATTTACAGGTGGTACATGACCCCAGTCAAACTTGCAAAAATCTATCATTTGCCCGATAATAAATGTTGGAAATGCAAAGAAACTGAAGGAACATTCTTTCATCTTTGGTGGACGTGCCCAAGGATTAAGGCTTTCTGGGAAATGATCTATAATGAACTAAAAAAGATACTTAAGTATACTTTCCATAAGAAACCAGAGGCCTTTCTCCTGGGCATAGTCGGCCAATTGGTGTCAAAGAAGGATAGAACATTCTTTATGTATGCTACAACAGCAGCAAGAATACTTACTGCATAATACTGGAAGACACAAGATCTACCCACCGTGGAAGAATGGCAGTTGAAGGTGATGGACTATATGGCTTTGGCGGAGATGACGAGCAGAATCCGAGACCAGGGAAGAGAAACGGCGGAAGAGGATTGGAAAAAATTTAAAGACTATCTAAAGAAATAATCAAAAATTAGTGAATGTTAGATTGACGCTGGATGAGAAAATTAGGGGTTAAATAGCGATAATGGTTATGATAAAAGAAAATGAGGGTTAACGAAATTAAGTTGAAAGTAAGGGAGGGATTTGCTGATTAATTAATTAGACATGAGAATACAGAAAGGGGAGGCATGAGGAAGTCGGGAAAGTAAGTTATAAGAAATTAAGATTTGAAACTATATGTGTTGTATGTTTTTATGTTTTATGTTTTGTCTGTTATCTTAAAAATTTGTGAAAACCTTAATAAAAAATTATTTTAAAAAAAACAAACACAACCAATACTTTACATTTAATCTTTGTCTACATAAATTTATGTAGATAAAAAAATTAAAAGGAAGAAGGAGCAGTCCAGAGAGGGAACCCCTCCAAAAACAATTGCACAATGAGGAGCGAACAGTGTCAGGGGTGGGGACGGATTGGAGTATTCTGATGGGAGGCATGGCTGGCTGGAACACTGAAGAGGAGCACTTCACACAGCCATAGTGTCAGCCTAGCATCAGATTTATTTATTTTTTTAATTGATATTGAGTTGTGTGGGAGGGACAGTTGCTACTGGGAGTGCAGCCCATGGAGGAAGTCTAATCCTCCCCTCCTCCACCACGTCACCCCCATGAAAACCGCCCCCTGTGGCAATTAGCCTTAGAAAAATGCCATCGTTGGCACCACAGAGAACTTTTATTCTTAAGGGTAATTTGATGTGCAAGGGTAGTTTTTTTAAAAAATATTTCTATTAAAGATTTTCTTGGTTTACAAAAGTATGTGCAATCTCTCTCTCTCTTTTTTCAAGTAACATTTCTTACAGATCAGCTTCTTGAGACATTAGGAAGAAAGGGGGGAAAGAGGTGGAGGAGGAAAGGTGAGTGGGGGTGGGGTCGGGTGGTGATGTTTCTATATTACTTAATATATGTGGGGTTTTGTGTCAGCGTCGCTTGTGCAGGTTCTCTGCTATTCACTTGTGTTTCTTTGGTGGTGAGAGAGGTTGGGGTTGGCCTCGGGTGTGGTTGTTTGTTTGTGGTTGGCTGTGGTGGCCTTTGTTTTCATGTGTGAGTGGGGTGGGTGGGTGTTTTGGATCAGGTTAGCCATATTGATTTGTAACGAAAAGAAAGGAACTCACTCTGAAACTCACCTACAGGTGGTACGTAACACCAAGAAAACTAGCGCTAATACGCCCAGGAACCTCACCAAAATGCTGGAGAGGGTGCACCTCCACAGGCACATACCTCCACATGTGGTGGCAGTGCCCCAAAATCCAACTATTCTGGACAACAGCCATACAAGAAATATGTAAAATAACTAAGCAAGTATTAGAAATCATCCCAGAATTGGCCCTACTAAACATCTTCCAGGACAATAATGATAGGGTATTTTTTGAGGGGGTCATGGCTCACTAGGAAAGAGTTAAAACTCACATTGCCCTTCCACACACACACACACACACTCAATTTGCATTTTTTAAAAGGGAAGTAAGTGCATGTTGCACATTTGACATAAGGTGTGCTGGTCCGGGGGGGGGTTTACCGTGAGGCATGGTCAAAGTCCGGTCCTGGACCGAGGGTCTGGAGACTGTCCACCAAGGGGGAAGCGGGGTCCAAAGCAAGAAGCCGGGCATGGTCGGGAACCCCGGAAAAACAGGTCTGGGTGCTGGCAGAAACAGGTTTCCAACGTCGTTGCTCCCGCAACCTGGGACCAGGCTGACTGGCCTTTATCTCCTCTGAGGTCCCAGCCCACAGGTGACCCGCCTCTCCTGGCCTTAAGGCGAGCACTCCTCCTGGGAGCACTTAGTTCGCTCTGCCTCTCTGCCTGAGCCTCTGCAGCTCAGGAGAGGCTGGAGGGTTACTGGACCCAGGAGCAGCTTCACCTTCCCCTGACAGGGCTAGGAGAGGCACACCTGCAGGCAGTGGGTCCTCAATCACCTCCAGAGCCAGAGTGGATACATCTGGTGTCTGCTCCTGAGGACCCGGCACAGGTGCAGGCCCTTTAGATTCAAGCCCCTGCCCTGGCTCAGCCGGCCCTGGAGGTGGGGACTCCTGTGTAGGCTGGGACTCCTCAGATGCAGCTTCTGAATCAGATTCCCAGGCCATCGCATAAGGTGTGGTTCAACTTTTCACTTCAGATCCCACTTGTGATGCTATAGTTGCAAATCACTTTGTGTTAGGCAAGGAGGAATGCCTCCATTGGCCATTAGCCCAATGGCTGCTATGCTGGATGCAATCACACATTTACTGGCACATCTCATTTGAACACACCCATCCCCCAGCTCTCAATTTTGCAGGTGCATCATGGCAGCTTGGGGTTTCAGCAAACAGCTCTGTCACTATTTACAGGTCCTCTGCTCCTGAGCTATAAAAGGGGAAATCCCCTCGTTCAAATTCTGCATCAGTTCTGAATGCAATACAAGCTCCTATTTCTCAGCCCTGACACCTGCAAGATGGGGGCTACCCTATAGGGCTGCTGTTGCAAAACATGCACTTCGAACACACATGCATATTGGCTACGTGTTATTCCACCCCCAGGTTTTCCTGTGCCTTTCTCAGCCTCTGCCTCTGGTCACCCGTTCTTCTCCCTCTGCCCGCCTGCCCAAGAAAAGCCCCCTTTCCCGGCTTGTCATTTGTTGCTAATCAGCTGTCAGTGTCAAAGCGATGACGAGAGGTTCATCTCTCACCGAGGCTAATGGCCTTAAAAGTCACCGAGTCAATGTCAATGGGAAGGCTCCAATTCAATCAGAGGGCTGGATGAGGGATGGTTCCTGCTGACATTAGCACTCATTTTGAGTTCAAGCATCTGGGGCCTAGTAAATAACCATCAGTGGGTGGGTCCGGGGGACAGGTCATTAGCCCCGCGAAAAATAAATATCGCTTCCCTTGATGGCTGCGAGTAATTTAGCTCAGACGAGGAAATTTCACCCTAGATTAAGTATGATGAGGCAGTATCAGTCAGTGGAGGCCAAACAGTGAGGGCTTGATGAGTTCGGAGGAAATTTATATGCAGCTGGCTGAATGCAAGATGAGTTCAAAGAAATGATGGACCTCTTTCTCCCAGTCTTTAGCCATGGAAAGGAGCCAGGCTTAGTCTCTTCCACGTCCAAAGCTCTCCCTCCGCCTGCTTCCACCTCCGCAAGTCTGCTCCATTTTTAATAGCTCATTGGCAGAAATGTCCTAGAACGAAACAGTACTCTTATTTTTGCAATGGAAGAGGCCAAGGACCAGGCTTTTTGCACCCAATCCCTCGCCCACAAAATGTCAGCTGGTTGTAATTATGCATAGGAAGCTGTCTTACGTTGAGTCAGACCATTGGTCCATCTAGTTCAGTATCGTTTACACTGATTGGCAGTGACTCACCAGGGCTTCTTGCAGGGGTCCCTCCCAGTCCCATTGGAGATGCCAACCAGGGAATGATCCTAGAATCTTCTGCATGGAATATGGATGCTCTACTATTGAGCTATGGTGGCCCTTCGCCATTTCTTAAGAAGAAATGCACATGTTCAGAGGCATTCAACTAAGGTTTACTCAGAGTAGACCACTGAAATTAATGAACATAACTAAGTTAAGGTCCATTAACTTCAATGGGTCTACTTTGTATAAACCTTACTTGACCGCCACCCAAAGCCTTGATCTCTAATCCTGGGTACTATTTGTTTGATTTTGATATTTCCATCCCTCCTTCCTAGCTAACATCAGTAAAAAAAATGAATTTAAGGTCTGGAGCCCATCAAATCAACACAGTTTTAGAAAACAAAAATTGGACAGACATATTTATGTACGCTATATGATGGTACTTATTAGGTGGTAAAAGAAAGGCCCTCTGTGTATGCTTAAGAGCACTATTTTCATTTTCATTATGAACAAGGGCTGAATTAGACCATTGAAAATAAATTCCAGGGTCTAGCCCTAAGTAGGAATGAGCGAATTTGTCAATTTCAGCTTTTTCTCAGTTTTCCATTTTTCTGACCTTAAGTTCACTTCTCCACATTTCTACATCAATTTGCTTTTTTAAAAAAAGGCCTCATGACAATTCAACACTTTAAAAGAAATTTCTCATAATATACACATTTGTATGCCGTTCTGCCTAATATACACATTTTTGCAAAAAAATATAATGCATTTCTGTATGCCATTTTCACCAATATTTTCACACTTCACCCTAATAAAGGATGGCAGTATTTTGGTTCACGTATTGATCCGCAAAGAGCAAACTAGGTTCACCTTTGCATGCAAAACTGAATCCAATTCCTTCCTTCCCTACTCCTAGGCTGAATGTTTGTGCCTGTTGGGTGATTGTGCACAATCAGAAGCAATTCAACTTCCCACAGCAGACAAAGTGTAACAGAGGCTGTTTTACTTAGTAAACGCAAAGCACACTAGACCAGGCATGGCCAAATTTGGCCCTCCAGATGTTTTCGGACTACAACTCCCAGCATGCCTAGCTAACAGGACAAGTGGTCAGGGATGATGGGAATTGTAGTCTCAAAACATCTGGAGGGCCAAATCTGGCCATGCCCGCACTAGACATACACTATACCTAGTTGCTTCAAGAAGGCTCCTCTCTCTGAGCCCAGAGAGGGTTTTCAGCATTCAGAGTCCTTTCTCCAAAGTCCTGCAACTTCAGTCCTCTGTTTCTTCTTCACAAGTCTTTCCAGCTCTTCTCCACAATTCTTCACCAGAATGTTGTAAGTGGAGCTTCTGATAAGAGCCAAAGCTACATGCCAGTCTGCACAGCAACAGAGATATGACAGCCATGAATGTTCTGCAGCTTTATCCTGGGGGGGGGGAGCTTTTGTACCATCTTATGGGGGATGCGGGTGGCACTGTGGGTTAAAGCACAGAGCCTAGGACTTGCCAATCAGAAGGTCAGCAGTTCGAATCCCCATGACGGGGTGAGCTCCCATTGCTCGGTCCCTGCTCCTGCCAACCTAGCAGTTCGAAAGCACGTCAAAGTGCAAGTAGATAAATAGGTACCGCTCCGGCGGGAAGGTAAACAGCATTTCCATGCACAGCTCTGGTTCACCAGAAGCGGCTTAGTCATGCTGGCCACATGACCCGGAAGCTGTACGCCGGCTCCCTCGGCCAGTAAAGCGAGATGAGCGCCACAACCCCAGAGCCGGCCACGACTGGACCTAATGGTCAGGGGTCCCTTTACCTTTAACTTTACCATCTTATGGAGAATTAACTCATTCCTTAACATGCTAAGGAGCCCAGATTAAAACTGTGCCTGGAGGAAGTTGTTTACAACGAATGGGTCAGCTGATGGCAAGTTAATATGAAGCTGCGTGGTGGTCAAAAGTGTCTCTAGCAGCAGGCTGGCCTTCCCTCTTTGCAGCATTGCAGAGTCCCTGCGGCAGGCAAACCTACTAGCTCAAGAAAATAGCAGGAATTGTCCCTCCCCTTTGTCCTTTCCCAGCCTCCTTTTTTGGTTGTACACAAATGGAATGTTAAGTCGGCAATTGTATCTCAACGCTGCTTTTTACTCGTTCCATCTATCTCAATCTCACCTGCCAGGCGCTCAGGTGACAATTAATGCTGCCCACATTGCCTGAGTGTCATTGCAGTTCCCTGGCGGGGGAAATGTGGAAAGTAGAATTCTGGTAGCCAAGTGTAATTGGGAGTGTCCAAGATGCTCTGCTAAACAAAAACCCGCAAGACCCCACTGTGCTAAAGCTCTGGAAAGAAGTGTGGAAGCCACTGGAAACAAGATGGGCAAATGCAAGGTGTGACAGGCAGTTCTCAGACCTTCAATAGCAGTGCAGACTGTAAAACAGTTTCCAAGTTTCCCTGTCCTTGTTCCACACAGGATTGACTGACATGGGAGCAGACAGCAGTGCCAAATTTACATATAAGCTAAACAAGCTATAGCTTAGGGCCCCACTCTCTTGGGGGCCCCCCAAAAATTTAAAGGAAAAAAACCTGGATGTACATTTCCAAAATATAAGATGAAAAACAAATAAAATAAAACCTACATACAGCAACAGTGTTTTGTTTTGTGTTATGTTGTGTAGGTTCCTATGATATAAGTAATGGGCCCCGCCTTCTAGCCTGCTCCCTAAAATATCACTGGTTTGCTATTATTATTTCATGTTATAGCAAGTTTCTAGAGACTAGATTATGAGTCTTTGTAAATTGTGTTTCTAAAGGAACTTTTGTTATTGCCAAATGCCAATGTGTTTGCATTACTAAGTTTGTTATGAATAAAAAAAATCATTTTAAGTTAGAGCTTAATAGTTATTTCACTATTCATATACTTCTTCTTAATTGTATTTCACTATTAATATACTTCTTCTTAACTCTATTTCAGTTCAACAATTACTTTGATAAAATACCTATTTTGTTATGTGCAAATGGCTTTAGATACCTATTAGGTCGATAAATTCCCATATAACATATACTCAACACAAAAAACAGTGACAATTTGTTGTTGACAAAGGACAGCTGGACATAGAAAGGGCCCCATTACCTTCAGCAGCTTAGGGCCTCATCAAACCTAAATCCGGCCCTTGCGGGCTGGATGTCATGATGTCACAATATATTAAAGTTCTACTAGCAGGGCTCCACGTGTGATTGGCTGTCATGAGGGAGGTGGAATGTCATGATGTCACAACATACTAAAGCTCTGCTAGCTGGACACTGCAGCAGGGATAGCAAATGTGGTGCTCTGTGGATCTTTTGGACTACAATTCCCAGCAGCTCCAGCCAGCATGGCCAATGGTGAGAGATGGTGGGAGGTGTCGTCCACCACATCTGGAGGGCACCATGTTGACTATGGCTGCACTGCAGAGAGCGTTAAGCATGAAATTGCTGGTATTAGTAAGGGATGCGTGTTGCGGCTGGAACTTGTAACCTAGTCAAAAGGAAGAAAGAATCCTTCCTGTTCATATTGTAGCCACCCATTATTCAAAAGCATAATGAAATTCCAGAGAACATCAGATGCTGAAGTACATGCAGATAATTTTGTTTTTATAACCAATTTCAGACAGATAAATACTAGCCTCCTTTCCAATTTCCCCCCCATGAAACCGAAGTGTCAGTGAGATTTACAGCCCCCTCAAGTTCTCTTTTCATAGGAACATTCATTTACATAAACAGATAATCCAAGATAAAAATTTCCATTAGACAAAGGTGAAATGGATCAATTTTCTCTGCCAAGGCAAATCTTAAATCTTGAACAGATAGGGTCATTATTACACACCAGCCCCATTTCAGAAATAATGTATTTTTTTTTAATAAAAAAAAAATTTTTTTTTAATAAAAAAAAAACACACCATCCGATAGCAGCCATTTCCAGCTTTCCAATTATCTTTAAGAAAAGCTTATTCTGTGGACAATAAAGCACATTACGGCACAATATGATACAGTCCATAAAGATCACAACGTTTTATGAAAGGTTAAAAAGAAAGCTCAGCACATTTAAGAGGGAATGTCATAACCCACAAAGACTTTCGAGACTTTGCCCTGACAGCACGCTCCCGATGTGCAAACATGGTGGTCAGAGAAATTCGACAGTGTTTCGTTTTGCTTAAAAACTATAGCCACCCTGCCATAAAAGTGGGCCCTTGCATTAGGTTAAACAACAGAGAGGAATGGTGGTATCAGAAGATGTTGTTTTCTCTTTGGAGAAGATGCTAATTTAGGCTGCGTTCTACCTCCTGTTTGCTACACACTCACAGCATTTCCAGAACTGTGTTTTTAATCTGTGTTCACACAATGACGTTATCCTGCTGGTGCATTCACACAGCGCTCTCTCTCTCTCTCTCCTTCCCTGCAAACAGCAGCAACTCTGCCATCAGGAGAGCAGGCAAGGACTACCAATGCAAAAGTCAATTGCCTTGGTCGGCCAGCAAGCCCTTGTTTTCAGTTCCAGGCAGGTGGCAAAACAGACATTTATTGCATTCCTGGTATACAACCTGACCCTAAAAAAAGGTCACATTTTTATTTATTTAATAAAGTTCATATGCCGCTTGGTTGCAGAAAAAGCCCAAAATGGCTTTCAAAGCATAATTCATGGGAGATGCATCACATACCCTCCAACATTTTCTCCAGTGAAAATAAGGGCACCCTATATAACAACATCATCAACAACTTTATTATTTGTACCCTGCCCATCTGACTGGCTTGCTCCAGCCACTCTGGGCAGCTTCCAACATATATAAAAACATAATAAAACATTTTTAAAACTTGCGTATACAGGGCTACCATCCGATGTCTTCTAAAGACTGGATAGTTGCTTATCTCTTTGGCAAGGGGGTCGCATAACTCCATACCCTCCAACATTTCTCCAATGAAAATAGGGACATCCTAAGAAATTGATGCTTTTGAATTATGGTGCTGGAGGAGACTCTTGAGAGTCCCATGGACTGCAAGAAGATCAAACCTATCCATTCTGAAGGAAATCAGCCCTGAGTGCTCCCTGGAAGGACAGATCCTGAAGCTGAGCCTCCAATACTTTGGCCACCTCATGGGAGGAGAAGACTCCCTGGAAAAAGACCTTGATGTTGGGAAAGATGGAGGGCACAAGGAGAAGGGGACGACAGAGGATGAGATGGTTGGACAGTGTTCTCAAAGCTACAAAGATGAGTCTGACCAAACTGCGGGAGGCAGTTGAAGACAGAAGTGCCTGGCGTGCTCTGGTCCATGGGGTCACGAAGAGTTGGACACGACTAAATGACTAAACAACAACAAGGAAAAGCGGGGCATTCCGGGATCAAATCAGAAACCGGGACTGCATCTGGGGCTGACCCTGAAAAATAGGGACACTTGGAGGTTCTGGGTGGAGCACAACTCCCTTAAGTTTCTAGTCCTTATGAAGGTGAAGATTGGCTTGAGAATGCTGAAATCTCAGGAGGCTGAGCAAGATTTCAGTGTTCCAGGGGAGAAGGTTCCGTGCTTGACTCCGCCACTACACCACACTAGTTCTCTTTCCTTACTATCCCATAATATTTTTGGGGGGTGGCAATAATCACCTTGAGGTCATGCTTGTTTTGCTCCACTGATGAATAGTGATACTAACCATATAATGGATAGTTAGACTTTCCTTAATTTCCATTCAGTTTGAATGACCTAATTCACACTTTCCTGAAAAATTGTGAAAACCGAAACGCAGCTATACTTTGAAATTCCCATTTCTTCTTATTTCATGATGAGCTTCTCCAGCCAAGTGATGTGTGCCAAAAATGTGCATATCAGTGGAAAGTGTGCATAAAATCGCATATGTTAGCAAAACCAACATGCAGAAGAAATGCATGGGTTGGACAGTCAGTACAGCAGGAGACTCTTAATCTCAGGGTTGTGGGTTTAAAAGATTCTGGGTTGGACTAGATGACCCTTGTGATCCCTTCCAACTCTACAATTCTATGATTCTATGATTAATGAAATTAACATAAAACAAAAGTGCATACCAAATAAACTGTGTACATTAGGAGACATGTATACTAAAATGCTGACAAACTTTCATCAGGACTTTTTTTTTAAAATCCCAAACATATGCAAGAATGTGGAGAGCTGAACTGAAGGCTTAAAAAATGAGAAAATGGATAGAAACTGAAACTGAGATATTTCTCCACCCCAAGCTGCAATCCTTTGCATGGGAGTAAATCCCTCTGAATGCAGTGAGTGGGGCTTACTTTTGAGTAGACACGCCTCAGCTGCTGCCCAAGGTGGCAACCCTCGTTTCCACCTAGGAAGCCACAGCATAATTTAAAAGAAGACAGAGATCAAGTTTCTCCAGAGCCTCTGGGAGCGGAGTTTATGAACGGTGACAGAAACAAGAGGGATGCACTAGAAATCACTCTCTAATAGACACAGCCATCAAAGCCAAAAACAAGAAGCAGCAAATGCAGCTCATATTTTCTTCGGGGAGGAAACATATTTCTTTGCTAGTTAATGAAACCACATTCCCTTAGGAATCAGGGGCTAGTGGAGGAGAGGAATAGGGCTTGAAGAAACTATGGAAAGATCAAGTGGCAATTTAACAGTACGATCCTCAGTATACTATTGACCCAAACTTGCAAAGCTAGGCAGGGAAAACAGCAAAAACATTGTCAGAAATTGTGTTTGATTTGTTATCTACAATGTAATGATCAGAGTTTGCAGTTTCCTTTTCCGGAAGTCACAACTAATGCAAGGAACCAATTTGCCGCGCTCTCAAGGAAGGCAGTCCAATTGAAATCAGTAGGGCTTATGCATCAGATTGCATTGCTCATTGTGTGTCGATGGAATATACACACATCTTGTGTGTATTATTTATTGGAATATGGGGATTACTCCCAACAAATGTGCGTACGATTACAGCCTTAAGCACGGCTTGATTCCATGGAAATAGGCGTACAGGTTTTGCTTTTAAATCAAATCCTGAGAAAACCTCACTTTTATAAAACTACTTTTCCGGTTTCAATACCCCAGCTTTTGTGTTTGCTTTCAAACATCCCTTCCAAACATCACTGAGGACTAGAAACTCTTCCTTGCCTGTTTTAGTAAAAACTGAGATACACAGAAACACAAATTCTATGCCAAGCATCATATTCTGGATAGAATTCCATGCATGTGTAAGAACATAGTGGTTTTCCTTCACTTTTGTGTAGTGTTTAATTGGCTAAAACAATGGGTGCTGTGAGTTCACATCTACCTGGAAATCAAACCTTCTGTGCTCAGGTACAAGTGAGTGCATGTTTCAGTTTCTCAGTGACACTCTGCACATGCTCTGAAGATATGCTGGAGCACAGTGCACAATCTGGGGCTGACTCCTGGGTGATATTAAGCCACAGTCCTGTTGTGTGAAACTTTTTCCATTGTTGTTGTTTTTTAAAGTGTGCCTAGACAATTATTAGTTGGGTAGCTGGAAGAGCCATCATAACATCTAATGATGTAGAGATGCTTGCATTATAAAATTCACAGCTGGGTAGCTACATGGCTCAAGGCAAGTCCCCCCCCCCCGCTCAGTTCCCTCTTTTTAAAGCCAGTGTTTTAGTAACGTGTGGGTAGATGTTTATTAAAACATTATGTCTATTAAAAATATATGACGCATCCATCGGTCATTCCATGTGATGTGATGCCAGGCTGTTTATCAGGCTCTCCACCTGGGATGATGCGCGGGAAAATCTGGCAAATGTGTTTGACAAGCCCGCAGCCTCATAATTTAGTAGGCCATCAAACAATAAATACATTTCAACTCCCAGAAATTAAATCACCGGAGCCTCTCAGCCAGTAGGCCTGTCCATAAACTTGGGGTGAGCATTGGCGTGCGGCTTCTCCGCTGTCACTCAAAACTTGCAACGAGGCCTGACACTCCAAAAGGTAGTAATTGCTTCATCTTCACCTCGCGTCTGAAGTCGTACAGATGAATAATAACTCTGCCGTTCTTTCGAGAGGCAGTGGGGGGAGAAAGAGGAGGGGAGAAACAAGCCCCACTGAATTATGCCACTGTTGTTGCTGCTGCCTCATGCGTTAGGATTGGGGTCTTGGACCTCTTCAGGCCACGGCAGCTGGCAGTTGGGGCATTGCTTGGGGGTGTCTCAGGGGGTCGGGGATGGGGAGAAGGAGAGATGGACCCCTAAGGGGTCCTTGTCAGAGGTTGGGAGCCCAGGAAACAGGCAAAGAGGAGGAAGGGAGAAAAGGAACTGGCTGGGGTTTTGCTCCATCCTTCCTTACGTTCTAAGCAGGGCTGGATTAACCATAAAGCAAAATAAACATGTGCTTAAAACGTCATGGTAAGGGGGCACCACAGAAATTTTTCATTGCTGGATATTTAACATTAACGGTCACAAATTGCTCAGCTAAACATTCATTTTCTCAGTTGAAGTATATTTTAAAAATCCCCTAAACGGCAAACTGACTGGTACACCTTACCAGAATAGACTCTGTTTATGCTCTCAGGCTGTTGATTGCATGAAACATATTTTACTATACTGTGGGCTGTATAAACAAGCCAGGAACCAATTAATTAAGCCCTTATTGGTCAATTTACCTGGAAACCCTGTTATCTTTTATCTCAAGTATCTCCTTGAAGATAAGGAAAATGATATAACCCTGGCTGGGGCAAAAATATCTCACGGAGGTAGAAAGAATTACAAATCAACCTGTCTTGGATAAAACAGTGGCTGTCTAGTTTTATCTTTTTTGTATTTCTGCTGTACTTTGCTTTTGAAATTGTTTTTGCGGGTCTTTGGAACATAATGAAGAATGTATTTGTATTAACAATCCCAACAGAACTCCTTTTAGATGCCTTATCTCTACTACGCATAGAAGCAGATGTATTACATAAGATTAGTTTTGAGGATGTGATCAAAGACTTTGCAATTAGAAAAAGCAGGAAAAATGTTTCAAATATAAATAAAATGGAAGCATACAAAAATAAACATTATTTCCCATCCTACTGCAGAAAGGGGGGCAGCGGGCCAGGCCTTAGAAGGGCATAATCAAGGACAGAAAAGAGGTCCTGGGTA